>NW_026594377.1:4448342-4548538 GCF_907164565.1 Psammomys obesus
GTGTGTGTGTGTGTGTGTGTGTGTGTGTGTGTGTGTGTGTGTGTGTGCGCGCGCGCTATGCATGTATCAAGGCTGAGGTTGAAGCCTGGAAATGTTCTTGACTAGTCTCCCACATTTGTTCTATGTTGAGGCAGAGTCTCCCAGGTGAATCTAGTGCTTACAAAAGGGCAAGTCTAGCTATTCAGCCTGCTCCAGGGATTCTGTCTCCATTGTTTTTTTTTTCCTTTTTATGCGTGCAAAGAACAATTTTTATTATTTTTTTCAGTATGTGCTCCCTTGAATTTTAATTTGTTTTCCTTTTTCTTTTTTTCTTTATTGCAGTTTATTCACTTTGTATCCCAGCTGTGACCCCCTCCCACATCTCCCATTCCCACCCTCCCTCTCTCTTCTCCTCCCATGCCCCTCCCCTAGTCCATTGATAGGGGAGGTCCTCCTCCTCTTCCCTCTGACCCTAGCCTATCAAATCTCGTCAAGACTGGTTGCATCTCTGTGGCCTGGTGCAGCTGCCTTCACGCCCCACCCCTCTACTCAGGAGGAGGTGATCAAAGAGCCAGCCACTAAGTTCATGTCAGAGACAGTCCCTGTTCCCATTACCAGGAACCCCCTTGGACACTGAGCTACCATGGGCTACATCTGATCAGGAGTTCTAGGTTTTCTCCTGTGCCCAGATTGTTTGGTTCTGTTGCTCTCCTTGTGGAGTTCCTGTCCCCTCCAGGTCTTTCTATTGCCCCTTTCTTTCCTGAGATTCCCTGCACTCTGCCCAAAGTTTGGCTTTGAGTCTCAGCATGTGCTTTGATACCCTTCTGGGTAGAGTCTTTCAGAGGCCCTCTGTAGTAGGCTCCTGTCCTGTTCCCTGTTTTCTCCCTCTTTTGATGTCTCTGCCATTTGCCTTTCTGAATGAAGATTGATCATCTTACCTAGGTTCTCCTTCTTTCTTAGCTTCTTTAGGTGTACAGATTTTAGTATCTTTATCCTATGTTATTTATCCTGTTATATGTCTAATATAAGCCAGTATATAACTTATACTTACAAGTGCGTATATACCATGTGTGTCTTTCTGCTTCTGGGATACCTCACTCAGGATGATCTTTTCTAGTTCCCACCATTTTCCTGCAGATTTCATTA
The DNA here is from genome assembly GCF_907164565.1 of Psammomys obesus. Classification (NCBI taxonomy): domain Eukaryota; kingdom Metazoa; phylum Chordata; class Mammalia; order Rodentia; family Muridae; genus Psammomys; species Psammomys obesus. The sequence goes on from NW_026594377.1 coordinate 4,449,468, forward strand.
TTTCCTTGTTTTTAATTGCTGAGTAGTATTCCATTGTTTAAATGTACCACAATTTCTGTATCTATTCCTCTGTTGAGGGGCATCTGGGTTGTTTCCAAGTTCTGGCAATTACAAATAAAGCTGCTTTGAACATGTTTGAGCACATGTCCACTTTTAATAGTACACTCACGCCTGGCACCCATACCCATACCCACCCATACCCGTTTGCTTCCCTGTGTCTCAGGGTTCAGAACTGCAGTCCTCCTGCTTGTGTACCCATGCTTTAACCACTGTCATCTCCGGAGACCCTCATACAGACGCTGCGGGTTAGCGTTAGTACACAGTTCTGAGAACAATTTCAGTGTGATTTAAATTAGAACTAAGTACAGGCTGTTTTATTCCAATGGGGAGTAGCTTGTCAAACAGGGAAGCTGTTCAGTTACCCTAAATGAAAAAGTCATGAGGAAGAGGTTTTGAATGTTTTATTAACAGAACGTTCTGGCAAAGCTCCGACTTTTTTCCTGAGGAAATGTAGGTAATTATTAAGTCACAAAAGCTTGAGTGAGTTTCAAAAGCTCTATGAGTCATCTAGAATGCCATGCTTATTAAACCTTTGTTGAGTGTAACCTTTTGCACTTAGGAGTGTGTTTCTCTAAAATTCATCTCCCTATAAAACTGAATTTCATTTCATTTTTTTTTTTTTTTTTTGGATTGTGTTCTGGCAGCTAAGTAATAAACTCAGAATTGTAAGCCAATAATCATTTGACCTCCAAGACTGGCATTAAGTTTCCAATATTTTCTCTTGACGCCATTAGCTATTTGATTGTTATTATTTGATTGTGCATTAAATATATGGACTTCTTATTCATTGTAAAACTACTGAGAAATATAGCTTAAAAAATGCACAGTATGTCATGAAGTCTAGGCTTTGTTTATTTTAAGCAAAGTCCATCATAGAAATTTGCTTTAGCTATGCTTTGTAAAATCAGGGAGAATATTTTAACAAGTGATTTATGACTATACAAAAACTCATGTTATATAATATGAATAAACAAGACAACAAAAAAATCAACAAGAAAAATCTTCTTTTGACTACCCAATTCAGTAGCCTAACAGTCAATAAATTTTCAGCTGCTTTCATTAAGTAAAATAAAACAGTAACATGGGGTAAAATTAAAGTTTGTTGAATGGAACACATATATGCAAGTAGCCACATAAGATTACATTGGAATTGAACTTCTATTGACTAATGATGTCATAAGCAGTAGTGCAATGAATTAGTCACATATTGGTAGTTATGGTGTTGCCAATACACTAGAAATCTGATTATAAAGAGTAGCATGTACACTTATGCACAGCATCTATTATTTGATGATTACAATAATCTAATGGTCCTGGCTTATTGCTTCTTATGTTCTGCTTTGATAAATTTTTTAAACAAAGAAAATGCCCCTTTAATGAAAAGTTTACAGTGAGATAGCATACTGTGTCATGTCCAAGCAATTTTACACCAGTTATGACTTGTGTATCAGAAGATTTTGTTGTATGGGTAAGCTGTTTGGGTGAGTCAACCCAGGGTTAAGTCTGGTCTGTGATGCTTTCAAATGATGTCTCTCAGAATGTCCTCTGCGTTAAGCAATGTATGACTGTAATGGCATAGTTGATATTCCAGGCTATTTTCCACATGTCTGGAGCCCTTTGCTAAGCACTGAGCATTCATCATCTTATGTGATCTTCATAAGAAACCTATGAGGGTGTCTCATTTCTCTTAAAAAATGGAGACTCTAAGAACCACTAAATGTCTTTGCTTGAATAGATACATAGTTTGGCTAAAATTCTCATCTATTCCATTTTAAGCACCACCCCAGCTCTGTGATTTAACCTCTCTGAATAAATGCTAAGTAATAATAACTTCCAATAACTTCCATGAGAATGAACGAGTGGTTCTGGTTAGTGATAGTAGAACTTTAGTCTTGCTCAGATAGCCGTACTTCCAGGGTGATCTTTGAATTGAAGATGTCTGCAGTATCTGGGATAGATTAAATTTTAAGTAAGGAATAGCCCAAGGTATGTGAACATCTATTATATCACCAAGTACCAGAGAATAATCAGTGGTCCACATACTCAGGATGCTTTACATTCTCAAATGAAAGAAAAATTGTGTGGTAAGAAGTTAGCTACAGACAAGTGTCCACTTTTAGATTGCCTTGATAAGTAAACCTGAGCACAGAGGAGAACTGGATGTGAGATCAAAACAAAGGACTAGTAAATTTGTTGGAAAATTGAGAAGAATTAGAAAAAAAAGGCAGTCCAATGTTCATGAGAAATATTAGAAGACAAAGACTACAGATATTTTCCTTTGGAGCTTTTCTCAGATTGGGCTAGTATATAAAACATAACTCTTAGGAAGGCAAGAGTGTTAACTAGGGCATTAAAAAACTGAGAAGGACACTATTGCGAAGTCAACACTCAACTAAGAGATAATCCTAACAAGTAATATGATTTCCCTGTGTTTTATTTTATTTTTTTATTTTTAATTTTGATGTAGTGCCTGCTGCATCCCAATCTCTAAGTAGTCTCAGATTCTTCAAGTAGCTGGGGATTACTTTTAACCTCTGTTTCCACCTCCCATTTTCTGGGATGAGGGCAGTTTCTACTTAGATCTCTTTAATTAAGCTGAATTATGCTATAAATTTGTATTTTTTTTTGTGCATGTGGAACGTTATCTCAGTGTGCTTGCGTGGACAATTTTGTTGAATCCTGTCTTAACATTTACACTTTGAACGACTCCTTTCCCAATTAAGCCCAATTCAGTACTGAACTTTAGAAACATAGTTCTCAGCCAGTCATGAATTTATTTTCACTTGGCAATGCTTGGGGATATTTTTGATTGTCACAAAACAGGGAGGAGGGGACTGCTGGTGAGTAAAGCTACCACTAAACATTCTGCAATACACAGAGAAGCCTCACACTGTGGAGCTATGTGTTCCAAAATGACAGTTGTGCTGAGAGGGGAGAAACAAGCTTTCAAGCAATATAAAATTCTCCCCAAGTGCTGTCGTAGTTCATTCAGGCTGTGGCAGCAGCATACGTGTTCAGTGACGAACTGGAAAAGCCACACTCTGGTTGAGTGTCTGAGTGTCTCCAGAGAGAAGTGATGTGTGGTTAGAAAGCTGAGGTGGGACGCCCAGCCCGGGAGTACAGGCAGCAGCATCCGAGGGGCTGCAATCTGCTTGCAATGAGAGCAGAAGGGAGGAGCTGCCACAGCACTCAGCCTCCTGTTAATGGGTGTGCTTTTTCTTGCCTCTCTAGCTCCCTCAGCCTTTGAGGATGGACTTGCATAAGCAGCTCTCCACAGTCTCAGAGGCCCCTTTTTCATTCTTGGGCTTTTGGATATTTGGACTCAGCAGCAACCAAATTTCTTGGAACTCCGGTCTGGAGTTGGACATTGAGAGACCATTCAGCTTCTTACTGCCCTAAACCCACCAATAGGTTGCCTCATATAATTGTTTGTACTTCGTTATTCTGTCTCCTTATAGAACTCTGGCTGTTACACCTGCATTGGGTTACAAGCAACAGAAATTTCTTTCTCATTACTGAGGAGTCTAGACACTCAAGACAGGGATAGTGACAGCTCTGATATGTTATGGGTGCTTGCTCCTTAGCTTATAGACTGCCTTCCCACTGCTTCCTGAGATAATAGAAGGAGAAAGGGGCTTCCTCAGCCCCTTTATAACTGTAGTCATCTAATTCATAATTTGCTGTTCTCATGTCCTAACTGACATTCTTATAGGCCTAACTCTCAAATAACATCTTGAGGGATGATCTTTTCCCACATGTTCTTGGATGAAGAAGCATGTAGGCCATGCAGCTGTTTAACATAAATACAAATGCTTGAGCAACTCTGACTTCAAGACTATAAATGGAATTTCAGAGTCAGTACCCAGACTGCTTTCATCAGGTTCTATTACCGTGTCCCTCCTCCAGGTGCCATTTTGAGAAACAAGTAACTCTTTGGGTACTTCTATCATATTCAATACAATACTGCTTGATAAACAGTATCTAACCTAAGAGTGGTGTTTAAGCAAAACATTGAAACAGAGCAAGACATGGTGCTATAAATTCCAGTTAGCATGTCTAAATTATATGTACACATGTAGCCTGAGATCAAGAACAAAGACATTACCTAGGGCTTTGTTTGAATTCTGGATTTTGATTCAGATCCACAGATTTTTAATTTCCATTTTCCACATGATCCTTGATGTTAATAATTTTATAGAGTTAAATAAAATGATCAGTCTAAGCTTTGTGCGTAAGTTAACTAGCATAGGAAGTAACTTTTAAAAACCATTGCAATCATGTTAATGATGTCAATGATATATATCAACTAGGCAGTGAGGAGATGCTGATGAGAGGAAATAATTTAGTGCAAGAAATCCTCCAGAAGGGACAAGATTTGGCTTAAAGTATATTCATTGTTTGTTTCTATTTAACTATTTCTACATTTCATTTAGCAGATTAAAACACTAATTATTAAGGCAGTGTTTGGTTGTTATGGTAGGTACTTTTCCAGGGTAGATCAGTTGGCTCATTTGAAGTCTCTAGAGAAAACTCCAGTCTCAGCCTTATTCTTCACGGGACAACTACAAGTTTATTGAGCTTGTTGGCCTAAGGATCCTCCTACTTGGAGGCTGTTGTTAGGGGCCATGTGGAGGTCCAAACATCTATTATTCTTTTTCATGCACCTCTCTTCTATCTTCATAGCAGCATCATTCAATGAACCCTGACGGTCATTTAAGTCCGATATCCATCCACTAGCCAAAAAAAAAGTGCTTCAATTATGGGGTCATATAGGTAAGCCCCACATTCTAAGACCAAAGGTTACATACTATAACTGCTCCATACAAGTAAAATCCATCATGTTGACAGATCTGCAAGTTATGCCAGGAACAGGAAGCCTTGCAGGGTGTCTTAGACTTCTGTCCTCAATGCAGATCTGCAGAACCAAAGCTTTGTGACAAACAAGGGACAACAGCAGAGAGGTGTGCTGACGAACTCTACATCTGCCTGTGGAAGACTTGTACAGATCTCCACCTTGTTTACCAGGTAAACATACTGAAAACAAACGGGAAGATTTCAGTCTCAAAGGTTTAAGCAAGTGTGACAGTTTGAACAGCTGCTGTGGACAGTGGGGGGCAGAGAATAGCAGACAGTGAAAGTGGTTTTGGCAGCCAGAGCTGAGACTCCTCAGTAGTGGTACCACTTTAGGAAGCAGGGGTGTTTTATGTAAGTGGAACAGTAATGGAACAAAAGCGACCTCATAGAAATGCAGAAAGGCAGAAAGACCACTGTTAGGAGTAAGTCATCTTCCAAGGACACCACTTTACCAGCAAATGTCTGGGGAAAGACAGTATTATTGATTTTTTGTTTTTAACTTTAAAATCAAGTATGAAAACTATAATGTACTATTGCACATTTTTACGCCAGTGGAAGATATCATTTACTTAATTGTTTCTGTGATTTCTGTATAAGCCATAGGAAGACAATTTTTTATATTCTATGAGGTTATAAAGCAAAGGCCACTGCTAACTTGCTAGCAGTCGAGGCTTTCCCAAGCAAACTTAATAAAGACATTTAAACAAGAGAGAACACGGGGTCAATCATTTTATCTTCATTCATACTTTACTACAGATAAGAGTTGTGAAGTATGAGATTGACAAAAAACAATGGTTGACACCTCATCTGTCATAAGTCTCCTGGGTGCAGCCTTGGGAGGACTGGCTTTGCCCTTCACACTTCTCACCTCTGTGCACACAGCTCAGAGAAGTGAGAGGCAGGCTTTCTGTCTTTTGCCTGTCACGCTCCTTAATCTCCATGCCTGGACTGACAGTGTGATGTTTCAGTTTGGGCTCTGCTTGGGTTTACTGGAGCTATTGTAGAAAACTGTGAAAGAGATTGCTGTTACATAAACGCGTTCTTATGAAGCAAGTGACACCCTACCCCTGAGTGACAGTTAAAAAGATACTTGTAGTAGTTAAGCTTTACGTACAATAACATCATTTTTACTTAGTTCTTGTTTACAATATCTGTCTATTAAGCCTATGCGTGTGACACATACACATATGTTGCTGCATGCGTGCATGTCAGCCTTACAGATGCACATATAAAGGCCAGAGGTCAATGTCACGTATCTTTCTCTAGAGTTTGCCACCTTATTATTATTATTTATTTTTGAGACAGTCTTTCACTGACTGTGACACTAAATAATTTGGCTGGCCTGAAAGTTCAAGGACCTTTCCCATGTTTTCTCCCCAACATCAGGATCATACGAACACACCATTGCTTCTAGATTCCTACACAGATGTACTATTGATCTGAACTCAGGTCTCCTCACCTGTGTAGCAATGGCTTTACCAAATAAACTATCATACTAGCCCCGCATTTCAAGATAGTCTTAACAGTGACTTGAAGGGGTTTTTCTCTGAAAATCAGAGTATCATTGTTAGGTAATCAGAAAGATGGTCAAAAGTTCTTTGAATCTGCTTCCCTTAGGACTTTTTCACAAACAAGTGTGTTTTTAATTTTTTTTTATTTATTACAATTTATTCACTTTGTATCACACCTGTAGCCCCCTCCTTTATCCAGTCCCAATCCTGTCTTCCCTCCCTCTTCTTCTCACATGCCCCTTCCCCAGTCCACTGATAAGGGAGAACCTCCCTTTCCATCTGACCCTAGCCCATCAGGTCTCATTAGGACTGGCTGCACTGTGTATTTTTACAATGATAAAAAGCAATACTTGGTGCAATTCTGACTGATGCCTCTCATGCCCTCAGACAAAGACCTAGTCCTAACAACAGGACATTAGGATCATATCTATCTTTTTGTCTCTAAAATGTGTGTTAACTCGGATTTTATCTTTGATTTCTGCTTCAGTTGGTTTAAGAAAGCATATGGGGAGCATGATGGGATGGATATAGGTGTAATCAGCCCATTTCTTCAGTTCTTTGGATGTGATCTGTAGAAAACCACTGCAGAGGAAGAGATCGCTAGTGAGTGAGAAGCAAACGAAGTGACCTATTCCTAAGCATTCCTTATGTGGGTATGTTGGTGTATCTTCATCTCATCCTCTCAATCGTCTCAATATGGCAAGATGCTATCATTATTCATATTTTGAAAGGATGAGGATGTGAGAGTGAAAATATGTGGGCTATTTTGGTAGAGTTCACTACAAATCTGGAATTTCATTTTTTAATTAATTTTTTATTTTATGTGCATTAGTGTGAAAGTGTCAGATCTCTTGGAATTGGCCTTACAGACAGTTGTGAGCTGCCACAGGGGTGCTGAAAATTGAAACTTGGTGCTTTAGAAGAGCAGACAGTGCTCTTAACCACTGAGCCATCTCTTCAGTACCCAAATCTGGAATTTCTAATCAAAGTCAGTTACAATATTCTCACTAAAGAAGTCATGGTATTGGGGAAGAGCCTAGAATTCATTGGCACAGGAGACTACTTCCTGAATAGAACACCAACAGCACAGGCTCTAAGAACAACAATCAATAAATGGGACCTCAGGAAACTGAAAAAGCTTTTGTAAAGCAAAAGATACTGTTGTCAGAACAAAATGACACCCTGTAGACTGGGAAAGGATCTTCACCAACCCTATGTCTGACAGAGGGCTGATATCCAGAATATATAAAGAAGTTAAAAAACAACAAGTCAAGCAATCCGATTAAAAAATGGAGTACAGAGATAAACAGAGATTTATCAGTAGAGGAATACAGAATGGCAGAGAAACACTTAAAGAAATGCCCAGCGTCCTTAGCCATCAGAGTGATGCAAATCAAAATGACCCTGAGATTTCACCTGACACCCATCATGCTGAATGATGGCTAAAATAAAAAACTCAAATGACAACACATGCTGGAAAGGTTGTGGAGAAAGGGTAACCCTCCTCCATTGCTGGTGGGAATGCAAACTTGTACAACCACTTTGGAAATCAATCTGGTACTTTCTCAATCTGGTGCAGCTATACCACTCCTAGGCATATATCCAAATTATGCTCAAGTACACAACAAGGACATTTGCTCAACTATGTTTGTAGCAGCTTTCTTTGTAATAGCCAGAAACAACCCAGATATCCCTCAGTTAAGGAATGTATACAGAAATTGTGGTACTTTTACACAATGGAATTACTACTCAGCAATTAAAAACAAGGAAATCATGAAATTTGCAGGCAAATGGTGGGAGCTAGAAAAGATCATCCTTAGTGAGGTATCCCAGAAGCAGAAAGACACATATGGTATATACTCACTTATATAGACCTATAAGATAGGATAAACATACTGAAATCTATACACCTAAAGAAGATAAACAAGAAGGAGGACCTGGGGTAAGATGATCAATCCTCACTTAGAAAGACAAATGGGATGGACATTGGATGTAGGAGAAAACAAGTAACAGGACAGGAGCCTACCACAGAGGGCCTCCGAAAGACTCTACCTAGTAGTGTATCAAAGCAGATACTGAGACTCATAACCAAACCTTCTGCAGAGTGCAGGGAAGCATATGAAAGAAGGGGGAGTTAATATGACCTGGAGAGAACAAGAGCTCCACAAGGACCAAATATATCTGGGCACAGAGGTCTTTTATGAGACAGTTTTTTCAACCAAGGACCATGTATGGATATAACCTAGAACCTCTGCTCGGATATAGTCTATGGTAGCTCAGTATCCAAGTGGGTACCCTAGTAAGGGGAACAGGGACTATTTCTGACATGAACTCAATAGTGGGCTCTTTGACACCTGCCACCTCCCAAGGGAGGAGCAGCCCTACTAGGCCACAGAGGAGGACTTTGCAACCAGTCCTGAAGATACCTGATAAACCAGGGTCAGATGAAAGGGGAGGAGGTCCCTCCCCTATCAGTGGACTTGGAAAGGGGCAGGATGGGTATGAGAGACAAAGGGTGGTTTGGGAGGGAATGAGGGAGTGGGATACAGCTGGGATACAAAGTTAATAAACTGTAACTAATATTAAAAAATAAAATTTAGAAACACACACACACACACACACACGAAGACATACAGAGTCAACTAACCTGGGCCCATGAGGGCTCACAGAGATTGAACCCCCAACTAAAGTACATGCATGAGCTGTATATAGGCCTTCTACCCATGTGTAGCAGATGTGCAGCTTGGTTGTTGTGTGGGAGTAGGGGCTGTGTGTGATTGTGTTGCTTCCCTTTGGATCCTTTTCCCCAAAATGGGCTGCCTTGTCTGCCCTCCTTGGAAAAGAATGTACTTGCTCCTACTGCAACAAGATGTGCCAGTTGGGTTGGTACCCATGGGGGGAGGCTCCCCTTCTATGAGGAGAAGGGGAGAGAATGGGGAGAAGTGGAAAGGTGAGGCTATGAGGAGAGGAGGAAGTAAAGTGATTAAACAAATTAATTAACAGGAAAAATCTAATTTGGTAGCAATTTGTTTCCCATATTAAAGATCTTGTTTCATTAAAAAAAAAAAAAAAAAAAAGGTGTGTCACTTCTCTGTCCCAAACACTCTAATGGACCCTCCCTTTATCCAATATCAAGCAAAATGGTTACTACTTCTGACAAGGTGAGCCTCCACCTCCTAGTGTCTCTAATCTGAGCAACTAACTCTGTTTTGGCAGTCATTGCATTTCTGCTCCTAATTCCTGAATCCTGTGTCCACCAATTCCAGCGTAGCTCGCTTTCTTAGCTAGAAATAAATGTAAAGGAGAGGGCTCGAGTTTTACATGCTTGTTATCATCTCGCACTCATCACATGGGCTTTGATCATCATTTCCCTGCCCAGTTTTAGCTCTCGCCACATCACTCAGGTGTGGCTTTAGTTTTGTTTTGTCCCCGTTCTCTGTGCTTGAGAAGAAGACCTTGTTCAGCTCAGTGTGGTGTCCCTGATCCTCAGGCCAGAGGCTGCCGTGCGACAATACTATTGAGTGAATATATGAATTATTAACATTTTATACAGCAAAGGAACTTACTGTGTGCAGCTTGTTATGGTCTATCCAACACTAAAATATTTAAGAGGAATTTGTTGCCAATATTCATTTGAAGTGGGCTCCTGAACAGACATTATTTTCAGGTATAAAAAGGCCTAATTTTCCAGATAATAAAGACCAAGGCATTTAAAATTCTCTATTTTAGGGAAAGTATTATAGTTTTAAGGACAAAATGGGATGAAGATGTATGGGAGTTAGGAAAGAAAAGAGGAAGAAGAGGAGGTCTGAAATGTGTGAGCATTGCAGCACCAGCGATGGGCTGCATCAAGAGGAGCTCATACTGCAAAGTTTCGCAGTGCGTATTTTTAACTTTAAAAGATATCCTTTGAGATTTTACACATATATACTATAAAATATGATCATACCTAACCTATTCCTCCAACCCTGCCCTTCAGTACAGATTTTGATGTTGATATTTTAAAGAAGAATTTCCTTTCCACAAGTGACTCAGGCTGAATGTAAAGACTCGCTTATGACATAGCCAAGCTTAGCTTTTTCTCTTTTCTCACAGCAAAAAACACATAAATATTTAGAAGGTTTGAAAGTCCCACTTTAAGAGGAAAGGAAAAATATATTGTAGAGAGTTTATGTGTGTTTGAGGAAACAAGATTTTTCCAGCCGAACATTGGACTGCTACATCCAACAAGAAGAAAATATGTCACTATTTAAAACAATGAAATATTTTATTTTCTTCATCCTAAAGAATTTGCTCAGTGTAAATTGGGGTTTATCTTCTACTGAGGTTATAAAAATCAAGATCATGATATGGAAAGTAATTATTTCAAGGCTTATTCCATAGTCCATGCATTTTCTAGGTGAGGCCATGTGCCGTATGAATTCCTTATACCTGTCTTAACATCCTGATTAACCAGAGCCTACCATAGCTTAAGTCCACAAAGAGAAACTGTCATCTGCAACTTTATCTAGACCCTTTCTTACTATTTCAGAGATGGCACAAAATGATCTGCCTTCACCACTCACCGGCTCCACACACAAAACACAGGTGCCTCCTCTGTTTATATATTCATGCCAGTGGAACTGCCAGAAAATCCTCGAAAATTAGGATTTTTATTTTTATTGCTCACTATGTAATTGAAATTTTCTAAAGTTACATATAATAAAAGAAGAAAAAAAATAATGCATTTAAGAAAAAGCACAAAAGACACAGCAGTGTTTTCTTTTTTACTTTTGATCAAATTCAGGCACTTAACCTCTTATAAAGTAGATGCTGCATCTTCATTTACTATTTTTTTGTGTGTGTGTTATATCCATCAAGTTTGTAAGTTGAAAGCATACTTAATTCACTTAAACATGTTAACAGCAGAGCTTAAATGCCTTCCTTACCCAGAATCAAGCTTACAGTAAATTGAAAACATACTTAGTTCACTTAAACCTGCTAAGAGCAGAGCTTAAATAGTCTTACTTGCCTAGGGTTGTTATGTCTGGGTGTTGTCAATGGTATCTAAAATCAAACTTACCTAATACAGAATATCCACTGGTGGCTCCAAACCAACACTATGAAACTCTCATTCAGCACTGATGCTTCAAGGGCTGCCTGCATTATTATTCATTAACAGACTCTCACGAGCTGGCCACCAATGATCAGATAATAATCTAGACTCACTAGGGAAGAGTTATAACAGCGGGGACTGTTTTGATGAGGTTGGCCTAGGAGCAAGTCTTGACTGTGTGAATTGATGTGGGAAGATCCACCCCACTGTGGGTAGCACCATTCCCTAGACTTGGATCCTTACTTGTTTAAGAGTGGAGAAAGGACCGAGTACTAGCATGTATACATTAATTCATTTTTCTCTGTCCTTGTGTGTGAATGTGATGTGACTGGTTGATTGAAATTTTTTTCTGCCTCAAGTTTGTCACATTCTATAGCCTGGTCAGATGAGCCCTTTATCTCTCAAGCTGTTTTAAGATTATCTGACTCTTGGTCAAGACACTGCTTTTACAGAAGCTTTGGTCAATGAATCATGTCCCACTTGCATGCTAATTTCCATCATGATAAGGTTGTGACTTCTCTGAAGATGAATGGACCTTTCAAATGGTAGTTGTGCTGTCAGAATTCACTGTGAATATGAACTCCCCCCAATGATGGACCGTTTCATTCAGTTTAAAAAATATGATGAATGGGTTGAATACACAATTTGAAAATACAGGACAAAATTACATATCTATTTTTCTCTCAGCTATCTGTGGACCATTTAAGTCTCTGGTAGCTTTTGCAAATGTGCAGGCTTATATATTAGAACTTCAAAAACTTGGTTTTTTTGTATATGCATATTATGAATATTGATCAAAGCTCCATAATCACTCTGCTCTGATTTACCACCCTCTGTCTTCCCCCAACCAGTTCCTTCACTCTTTCTTCTTTCTTCCTCCATTTGTTTCTTAAAATTTTTCCTTGTTTTATCCATTTTTTTAAATTTCAGTTTATTTACATTACATCCCAAGCTTGTCCTCTCCCTTTTCTCTTCCCAGTCCCCTTCCCCTTCTTCCTCCTTCCCTTTCCCCCCCAGAAGAGGGAAGACCCCTCCCCTCATAGTAACCCTCCCCAGCACATCTAGTCACATCAGGACTGAGCATATCCTCAGTCCCTGACGCTTGGCAAGGCAGCTCTGCCAGAAAAAAAATGACCCGAAAACAGGCAATAAAGTCCATGTTAGAAAAAGCCCTCCCTTCTGAGTGACGTTTCAGCCTCTTCCTGAGGGTCCTCCTAGGTGTTTAGCTTCTTTAGGACTATGGGTTTTAGTATGTCTAGCCTATATTATATGGCTAATATCCACTTACAAGTGAGTATATACCATACATGTCTTTCTGCTTCTGGGTTACCTCACTCAGATATTGGAAGTAGAAGCGCACAAGGAACAGGACAGGAACCTCCACAGGGGCCTCTAAACACATTCTACCAATCAGGGTATTGAAGGAGATACTTAGACTCATAGCCAAACTTTGGGCAGAGTGCAGGAAACTGTATGGAAGAAGAGGGAAATAGAAAGATCTGGAGGGGACAGGAATACCACAAGGAGACCAACAGAGCCAAAACACCTGGGCCCAGGGGGGCCTGCAGAGACTGATACTCCAACCAAGTACCATGCATGGCAAGGACCTATTCCTCCTACTCAGATGTAGCCCATAGGTATCTCAGTTTCCAAATGGGTGCCCTAGTAAGGAGGGCAGGGACCATCGGTGACATGAACTCAGTGGCTGTCTTTTCGATCACCTCCCCTCCGGGGGGGGGGGGGTGTGGCCTTGTCAGGCCACAGAGGAAGATATTGCAGCCAATCCTGATGAGACCAGATAGGTAGATAGGTTAGGGTCAGATAGAAGGGGAGGAGATCCTTCCCTATAGTGGACTAGGGAAAAGGTATAGGGGGAGAAGAGGAAGGGTGGGTGGGGCTGAGAGGAGATGAGGGAGGGGGCTGTAGTGGAGATACAAAGTGAATAAGTTGTAATAAATAAATTAATTAATTAATCAATTAGTAATTTAATAATTAATTAATTAAAAAGAAACAGCCCTCCTAGCTCTCCACTCACCAGCACCCCATATGAAGACCAAGCTGTCCATAGCCACAAAAGTACAGGGTGCCTAGATCTAGACCATCAATGTTTCTTAATTGATGTCTCAGTCTCTGAAAGCCCCCATGGGACTGGGTTAGATGTCTCTGTTGGTCTTCTTGTGAGGTTCCTGTCCCCTCCAGATCCTCCCATCTTTCCCCCAACACTTCCACAGGACCCCCGGAGCTCTGCCCCATGCTTGGCTGCAGGTCCCAGCATCTGTCTCGATCCACTGCTGGCTGGAGCCTCCTAGCCTTCAGTCAAGTTAGGCTCCTGCCTGCAAGCACAGCAGAGCATCATTAACAATGTAGGGGGCTGGCTCTCTATGTGGGTCTCAGGTTTGGCCAATGATTGGCTGGACATTCCCTCAATCTTTGTTCCCTTTTAATCCCTGAACTCCTTGTAGGCAGGGTGATTTTTGGATCAAAGTTTTTGTCCGTGGGTTGTTGCTCCCCTCCTTCCACTAGGCCTGCAGCAGGTGGACCCTTAAGCCTTCAGGACTCCCCTGTTAGGAGTCTCAGCTAGAGTCACACCCACATCCTCCCAGGTCACAGGCCTCCAGCTTGACAAAGAGATGTCCCCCCACCCTGCAGCTTCCATTCTTGTTTCTCCCCACAACTGATCCCCACCTTCGTTTCCCTCCCCCATCCATCTCCTGCCCTGGTCCCTGTCTTTACCCACATCTGTTGTTTTTTGTAAGCCTGCTGAGTCCACTTAGTGCTGCCTCTATGTGTATGGGTGTGAGACCACCATATCACCTGCCTTGATTTCCCCAGGAGCCACCAGTTGGCAGTAGCTCCTCAGCTGGGGCTGGAACTTTCTGAGCCCCTCCCCCACCGCTACAGCAGGCCTGTGACTAGCTTGCTCTTGTGCGCGCAGTCTCATCTGCCGTGGGTTGGTGTGCATAATGATGCTGTCATATTAAGATACCTTATATAAAATACATATTTTATTTAAAATGTTAAAAAATAATTTGTGAAAGTTTTTCTTTGATCATTTTATGGATATACAGTGCGTTCTGATTGCTCTATGTCTCCATTCTCTTCTATATTTCTTGCCTCATTGTTACTGTCACTCCTGATTACAAGTGTCTTTCCCCATTCTTGTCTTGTTTATCTGGTGACCCACTGAGTTGAACTAGTTCTGTCTGTGTGACTCAGATCTGGAGATTGCATTGGGATCTGGCAGGTGCAACAAGATATACACAGCTGAAGACAATGGCTATTCAACCTCCCTGACCTGAATCTATCTGTAGCCAGTAATTCATGAGGGAGAGCTGAAGTCCGTGAGCCCCTCCCAATCCATGGTTAGCTGTCGGGCTGCCCAGCTCAAGAAACCTTGGCTGCCACGAGATCATGATTGTATTTGCTGTGTCATGCCCAGAAGGTGGCATTTCACAGCCCACTTTCCTATTTTCTGGAACTTACATTTGCTCATGGACCGGAATTGTTATTATAAGAAATGACATGTTCATTATTGCAAAGTGTATGGAAAATGTTCAACTGATTCCAAAGAAAAGTTTTTAAAATGTGGTAATAACTCCCAAATCTAAGAATTGGGCATGAAGAGATATAAGACTAGTAATTTTATTTGGTGTTTCTCCTTGTTTGTGATATCTTGAATTTTCATTTTTTAAAATAATATTGCAAAAATATAAGGAAATCAAATACAAGTAAGAAGTCACTAATGCAAATGAGGTAAGAGAAGATATTTATATATTTCATTTCTACAGAGATGAATTTTAACATGTTAATGATACTGAATATTTTTGTAGTGATACAGTTATTATGTCTATGAAGGATTTTTTCGAGTTTCCTACTGCTCTTCACATTATGAATTGATTTATCTTGTATGTGTTCCTATTCAAGAGTACCCCTCTTTCAGAAAAGCATTTCTAAATTACTAGGAGGTCAATACAATTGTACACTGCTGTAAAATTAGCACACAGTGAAACTGAAACCTGTCTACCCCATTGCAAAATCATATAAACTTAGTTTCTTTGTCAAATATTTTAATAACTATATTCTATATATTTTTCTTCCTTTTTGAATGATCCAAGCTCACATGAGTTTGAGGATTGTTCAAGCCCTGAATCATAAAATGAGTGACTCATTCTTTTTTTAATTTTTATTTTTCTCTATTAATCACAGTTTATTTACTTAGTATCCCAGCTGCAGCCCCTTCCCTCATTCGCTCCCAATCTTCTCACATCTCCTCCCTGCCCCTCTCTAAGTCCGCTGATAGAGGAGGTCTTCCTCCCCTTCCATCTGACCCTAGCTTATCAGGTCTCATCAGGACTGGCTGCAGTGTCTTCCTCTGTGGCCTAGCAAGGCTGCTCCTCCCTGGGGGGGGGGGGTAGCCAAGAGCCTGCCACTGAGTTCATGTCAGAGACAGTCCCTGTTTCCCTTAATAAAGAACCCCCTTGAATGGACCATGCATGGATATAACCTAGAACCCGTGCTCAGACGTAGCCCATGGCAATGTGACTCTTCCTCTTAAGTCTCAATAGAGAATAGATCTGCTGTAGAGAAAAGAGGGAGAAACGCTCTCAGAACTATAGATTGTCAACTGATCTCTCTCAGAATTGGAGATTTGAAATGCTACCTCCTCTTAAATGACCATCATCAATCAAAATTAAATAATAGGGAAATAGAAGAGCTATGAGCATGGGCATATTTTTTTTTTCTAAAGACCTTTTCCTGAAGTAAACACAGTTTGTTTTTATTTTGGAGGAGACGAACCTATGTTCTTATCTTAAATGTAGAAACCCAGAGCCTGAACTCAGGTAACCAGATATCTCTCTGGTTGTTGGGTTTGGGATTTGGCTCATATCAACTGTTAGACCAAACAGAGATATTCATGGAGAAAAAAACATATCCATGACCAAAGGTAAGACAGGTTACACTCAGGGCTACCAAAAACAAACAAAATCATGCAAATGAAGGAAAGTAGTTATGCAGGGTTGACAGGATGAGAGGGTGTGGAGAGTGGAAACAGTCAGAATGTTTCATGTTGACATAGGAAACTGTCAAAGAATAAATTTAATGGAGTTTAATAAATTCATTGGAGTTGATTGGTTGATTATACACTTTTTATTTCCAACATATAAAATAAGACATGTAGAGAGATATGAACTTAGTTATTGAGCTGATATTACTTTTACGAAAGGAGCTAAAGAAGGGCTTGTAGTTGGTTAGCTCTTCAGCTAAACTTCAGAATTATGAGCCATAGCTTCGTAAAGTGGGATATACAACCGGGAGAAGGTGGTTCCTCCCAAGTTTCTTCATTGTTGTGGCCTGAGTGGAGATAGGAAAGATAATCTTGGAATCTAGTATTAAAAGATATCAACTAGTTTATTAAAAAACTCCTAGCCAGAACATGGATCTGTTTCTGTCCAACAGCATAAGCTGCATTGCTAATGTTTCCCCATTTGCACTTACTAGTTTGTAAGTTGTTTGCTGATATCATTATTTTTAATGTTTTCATCACTATTTTGAATGTCTTCTTCCTTGTGTGCAGGATATTAGGTAACCAATAGCTCTTTGCTCATGAGGAGACCTTTTGAGCCTTCCAGAGTTGAAGACTAATGATTCAAAAGTCCTACACTTAAAGGAAAAGGAAGAACGATTAAAATAAATTTCTTTTAAAAGTGGAAATTGTGGCTTTGATTTTCATAAGGAATAACTGGTTAGTAGCAGAATGTATTTGATAAAAATCGTCTTGAAAACAATCTATCTACAAATCCAGTGAATAGATTGTTTGATTTCTAAGCAAGCCATTTTTTTTCCTTCTGAAACAGAACTATTGTTCTTTTTTTCTTTTTTTTTAAATTTTTTATTAATTACACTTTATTCATTTTGTATCCCCCCATAAGCCCCTCCCTCCTTCCCTCCCAATCCCACCCTCCCTCCCCTTTCTGCATGCATGCCACTCCCCAAGTCCATTGATAGGGGAGGTTCTCCTCTCCTTTCTGATCTTAGTCTATCAGTTCTCATCAAAAGTGGCTGCATTGTCCGCTACAGTGGCCTGGTAAGGCTGCTCCCCCCTCAGGGGGAGGTGATTAAAGAGCAGGCTAATCAGATTATGTCAGAGGCAGTCCCTCTTCCCATTACTATGTAACCCACTTGGACACTGAACTGCCATGGGCTACACCTGTGCAGGGGTTCTAGGTTATCTCCACGAATAGTCCTTGGTTGGAGTATGAGTCTCTGGGAAGTTCCCTGTGTTCAAATTATCTTGTTCTGTTGCTCTCCTTGTGGAGTTCCCGTCCCCTCCAGCTCTTACTATTTCCCAATTCTTACATAAAATTCCATTCACTCTGCTCATCAGTTGGCCATCAGGCTCAGCATCTGCTTTGACAGTCTATACTGCAGAGGCTTTCAGAGGCCCTCTGTGGCAGGTTCCAAGGTTGTTTCCTCTTTTCTTCTGGCTTTCAGAGGCCCTCTGTAGCAGGTTCCAAGGTTGTTTCCTATTTTCTTTTTCTTCTGATGTCCATCCTTTTTGCCTTTCAGGATGGGGATTGAACATTTTAGTTAGGGTCCTCTCTTTTGCTTAGTTTGTTTAGATGTACAGATTTTAGTGGGTTTATTCTATGTTGTATGTTTATATGAGTGAATATATACCATGTGTGTCTTTTTGCTTCTGGGACAACTCACTCAGGATGATCCTTTCCAGGTCCCACCATTTACCTGCAAATTTCATGATTTCCTTATTTTTCATTGCTGAGTAATACTCCATTGTATAGATGTACCACAATTTCTGCATCCATTCTTTAGTTGAGGGACATCTGGGCTGTTTCCAGCTTCTGGCTATTACAAATAAAGCTGCTACTAACATGGTTGAGCAAATGTCCTTTTTGTGTACTTGCACCTCTTTTGGATATATGCCTAGGAGTGGTATGGCTGGATCTTGAGGAAGCGCTATTCCTAGTTGTCTGAGAAAGCGCCAGATTGCTTTCCAGAGTGGTTGTACAAGTTTACATTCCCACCAGCAGTGGAGAAGGGTTCCCTTTTCTCCACAACCTCTCCAGCGTGTGTTGTCCCTTGAGTTTCTCATCTTGGCCATTCTGATGGGTGTAAGGTGAAATCTCAGGGTTGTTTTGATTTGCATTTCCCTAATGGCTAATGAGGTTGAGCATTTCTTTAAGTGCTTCTCTGCCATTCGATATTCCTCTGCAGAGAATTCTCTCTTTAGCTCTGTTCCCCATTTTTTAAGTGGATTACTTGGTTTGCTGATTTTCAGCTTGTTTACTTCTTTATATATACTGGATATGAGTCCTCTGTCAGATAAAGGGTTGGTGATGATTCTTTCCCAATCTGTAGGCAGTCGCTTTGTTTTGATGACAGTGTCCTTTGCTTTACAGAAGCTTTTCAGTTTCTTGAGGTCCCATTTATTGATTGTTGCTCTTAGAGGCTGTGCTGTTGGTGTTCTGTTCAGGAAGTTTTCTCCTGTACCAATGAATTCTAGGGTATTCCCCACTTTTTTTTCCAGCTGATTTAATGTGTCTGGATTTATGTTGAGGTCTTTAATCCACTTGGACTTCAGTTTTGTGCAGGGTGATAAGTATGGATCTATACTCATTTTTCTACATGTAGACATCCAGTTGTACCAGCACCATTTGTTGAAGATGCTATCTTTTTTCCATTGTATGGTTTTGGCATCTTTGTCAAAAATCAGGTGTCCGTAGGTGTGTGGGTTTATTTCTGGGTCTTCTGTTCGATTCCATTGATCCACAATTCTGTTTCTATGCCAGTAACATGCAGTTTTTATAACTTGCTCTATAGTACAGCTTGAGATCAGGGATGGAGATACCTCCAGAAGATCTTTTATTGTAGAGGATTGTTTTAGCAATTCTCGGTTTCTTGTTATTCCATACGAAGTTGAGAATTTTTCTTTCCAGGTCTGTAAAGAATTCTGTTGGCAGTTTGATGGGAATTGCATTAAATCTGTAGATTGCTTTTGGTAAGATGGCCATTTTTACTATGTTAATCCTGCCAAGCCATGAGCATGGGAGATCTTTCCATCTTCTCATAGCTTCCTCTAATTCTTTCTTCAGAGATTTGAAATTTTTTTCATACAAGTCTTTGACTTGCTTGGTTAGGGTTACACCAAGGTACTTTATGTCATTTGTGGCTATTGTGAATGGTGTTGTTTCTCTAATTTCTTTCTCAGCCTTTTGTCTTTTGTATACAGGAGGGCTACTGATTTTTTTGAGTTAATTTTCTATCCGACCACTTTGCTGAAGGTGTTTATCAGCTCTAGGAGTTCCCTGGTAGAATTTTTGGGGTTACTCATGTATACTATCATATCATCTGCAAATAGTGATAATTTGACTTCTTCCTTTCCCATCTGTATCCCCTTGATCTCCTTCAACTGTCTTATTGCTCTAGCAAGGACTTCCAGCACTATGTTGAAGAGATATGGAGAGAGTGGGCAGCCTTGTCTTGTCCCTGATTTCAGTGGGATTGCTTTAAGTTTCTCTCCGTTCAGTTTGATGTTGGCTATAGGCTTGCTGTATATCGCCTTTACTATGTTTAGATATGTGCCTTGTATCCCTGATCTCTCCAGTACTTTAAACATGAATGGATGTTGGATTTTGTCAAATGCTTTTTCAGCATCTAGGGAGATTATCATGTGGTTTTTTTCTTTCAGTTTGTTAATATGGTGGATCACATTGATGGATTTTCATATATTGAACCACCCCTGCATACCTGGGATGAAGCCTACTTGGTCATAGTGGATAATATCTTTGATGTGTTCTTGGATTCGGTTTGCGAGTATTCTGTTAAGTATTTTTGCGTCAATGTTCATAAGGGAGGTTGGCCTGAAATTCTCTTTCTTTGTGGAGTCTTTGTGAGGTTTCGGTACCAAGTGATTGTGGCTTCATAGGATTGTGATGTCTTCTTGTTGAAATTTTCCCTTGTTGAGTATGAAGTGTCCTTCCCTGTCTCTTTTTATTAATTTTGATTGAAAGTCTATTTTATCAGATATGAGAATGGCTACTCTTGCTTGTTTCTTGGGTCCATTTGCTTGGAAAGTCATCTTCCAACCTTTTACCCTCAGATAATGTATATCTTTGTGCCTTAGGTGTGTTTCTTGTATGTAACAGATTGCTGGGTTTTGTTTATGTATCCATTCTGTTAATCTGTGTCTTTTTACTGGAGAGTTGAGTCCATTGATGTTGAGAGAGATTAATGACCAGTGGCTGTTAGATCCTTTGATTTTGATGTTGGCTGTGGTCATAAGGTTGTGTGCTTGGTTGCTTTTTGTTTTACTGTAGTAAGGTTAATTATTTCCTGTGTTTTCTTGACATAAGCTAATTTTCTTGGGTTGTATTTTCCCTTCCAGTGTCTTCTGTAATGCTGGATTTGTGTGTAGGTATTGTTAAAATTTGTTTTTGTCATTGAATATCTTGTTTTCTCCGTCTATGAGGACTGAGAGTTTTGCAGGGTATAGTAGCCTGGGCTGACATCTGTGTTCTCTTAGGGTCTGCATGATATCTGTCCACGCCCTTCTGGCTTTCATAATTTCTGTTGAAGTCAGGTGTGATTCTAATGGGTTTGCCGTTATATGTTACTTGGCCTTTTTCCCTAGCAGCTTTTAGTATTTTTTCTTTGTTCTGTATACTTACTGTTTTGATTATTATGTGGCGGGGTATTTTCTTTTCTGGTCAAATTTGTTGGGTGTTCTGTAGGCCTCATGTATCCTTATTGGCTTCTCCTTTAACTTGGGGAAATTTTCTTCAATGATTTTGTTGAAAATATTTTCTGGGCCTTGGAGAAGGGAGTCTTCTTTTTCCTCTATACCTATTATTCTTAGCTTTTGTCTTTTCATATTGTCTTGGATTTCTTGGACGTTCTGTGTCAGGAATTTTTTGGATTTAACATTTTCTTTGACAGATACATTGATTTCTTCCATTGTATCTTCTACACCTGAGATTCTTTCTTTCTTTTCTTGTAGTCTGTTGGTTATGCTTACCTCTGTAGTTCCTGTTTTCTTCCCTAAATTCTTCCTCTCCATTATTTCCTCCATTTGTGTTTTCTTTAATTTTTCCAGTTCTATCTTCAGGTCTTGATTTGTTTTGTTTACTTCCTTCACCTGTCTCATTGTATTTTCCTCTTTTTCTTTTAGTTCCTTCAACTCTGTTCCTTTTATTTCTTTCAGTGATTTAATTATTTCTTCTCTGAAGGCAGCAAACTGTTTGGCTGCATCTTCCTGTATTTCTTCATGGATGGCCATAATCTGCTTGTCTTTAACTTCCTCCATTTTTCTTTATGGATAGCCATGATCTGTTTGGTTTTATCTTCCTTTAATTCTTTACGTATTTTATTTGTTTGCTCTATTATCCTCTTCATCAGCATAGATGTAAAGTCATCCTCTTGATTTTCTATTATGCTGCATTGTCCAGGGCTGTTCTCCCCTGGATGGCTGGGTTCTGGAGATGCCATATTGCTCTGTCTTTTGTTGGTTGAGCCTTTACGCTGACCTCTACCCATTGGGCTGATTTAGGTGTTGGCTGTTAGTTTCTGTGCTTCCTGGAGTCCTGAGGTAGGGAGAATCCCCTTGGCCAGAAGATGATTTTTCTGAAGGAGTCCTCCTCTGCTTTTTGGTTATGGTCACTGTATGGCCAGTGTTTCTCAGGAATTGCCACTGCTCACCTCAGGTTTATAGCCCTGACTAGTAGGTGTGGTCTATGTTAGGCAGGGGGGGGATCTCCTCTTACCCATAGAAGTTTTCAAGACAGCTGCCCCACTGCTGGGTTTCTCGTTATAAATTTAGTGTGCTGCTGCTCACTAAATTTCCAGGTACAGTCTTCTTGAAGAAAATGCTGATTCCCTAGCTGTGGGGTTTTCTCCCAACAGGGAAACTCAGTCTGTTATCCTGGGGCACACAATTCTGTCCGGGAAAGTGAGAGGTATGCCCAGCTAGTCTCTGGGCCAGAGGCTGATTGCTCTGCTCTGGACCTGGAGAATGTGCACCTAGGTTGAGTTGGTGCCTGGGGGCGCTGCTCTGGTCTGGAGGCTGGGTGCCTCACTCTAGACTAGAAGCTGTGTGTCCCTGTCTGGGATGGTGCTGCAGGCACTGCTCTGGTCCAGATGCTGTGGGTGCAGCCCTCTTGAAGGACCAGGGATTCCCACAGTTTTGACAGTCTAGCTAGGGATAAGTGGCTGATCCTTGGCACAGTATCTGAGGGCTGCTGTAATGGCTCTCTGGCTTTTGTAGGTCTGAGGATGCAGCTGTGTGTCCCAGTGCCCTAGGGGAACTCAATAATGTAGGCTGGGCACAGCGCTCCTGCCTGCATTAGAGCCTAGTGTCTGTGTGAATCCAGGGAGTCTTTTGGTGCTGGGTGTCCTGAGCATTAGAGCTGATGAACCCCTCCGCTGGGGGTTTCCTCCTTCCAGAGACACCCAGTCTTTGCTTTTGGGACCGCTGTTCTGTCTGGGCTGGCGAGTAGAACCCACAGGCACAGATGCCTGCTTGTGGCTCCACCTTTCTGGCCTTTGGGAGCCTTGGCGGCTGCCTAAACTAGGTAATTTTCTGGAGACCTTTTTGGGGTGGGGGTGTCGGCTGAGTGCTCTGAGATCAGACCAGCCATTTCCCTCCCTGTGGGTTTGCACCTGACAGTAAAACACAGTCTCTGGTGCCCTGGTGCCCTGGTGCCCACAGTTCTATCTGAGGCAGCGAATCAGGCGCGCAGGCAGGGCTCTGTGCAGGTGCCTGGGTCCCCGGCTCTGGCTCCTGGCTGGCCCTGGGGCGCCGGCGGAACCTGAGTCTTCTCCAGGGGATGTCTGGGTGACCTAAGTTTGGTCCCAATCATTTCCTGTTCCGTGGGGTTATCTCTTGACTGGAAAATCCAGTCTGTGGTGTTGTGGGCCCATAGTTCAGTCCGAGACAGTGACCAGGTCAAGCTGGCGTGTAGCTCTTGGCTTGTGATCAAGTGCCTGGTGGAACTAGGATCTCTTCTGCGGTTTAGCTGGGTGAGTTAAAGCTGATTGAATCCCCCACCATGGGGTATCCTCTCACCTGTGAAACACAATCACTTGTGTTTTATGGCTGCGAGTTCTGATTGCTGGTCACTGTGACAATCCTGCTGTGCTGCTCCTCAGAATGAGAGTCCTCCTGGTGCCGCCATCTTGCCCCGCCTCCCATAATCGAACTATTGTTCTTTTAAGTAAGACATTCTCTATAGAATGATAGCGCTGTCTTTGCAGTGGTGTCCTCATGAATTTAGCATGGACAGTATAAGCATGACATCTCATTTCTTATGTGTCATTGTGCTTGTTTGAGGAAGATGTTTGGGATTGAAGCGGGGTCAGTAGATATCTCCATTGTAGATTTTTTGGTAGAGCCCAGAGAGATTTTTTTTTTTTAATGAGATCAACATCATGGTTGAATGTAAGTATTGGGTATTTTAAGTCATAAGAAAAGTTTTTTTTTGTGTGTTTTTTTTTTTTTAAAGGATGCAGAAAGAAGTCTTTACTGAGATTCTTCAGCCATGGAGTCAGAGTTTATCTTGCCTTCCCTGTAGGTGACTCTCACTTCATAGACAACATACCTCTGCCCTGGTTCATTTACAGTCATCAGTTCAAAAATCAGTTATGTAGTCATAATCAATGTATTAGCAAAAGTTGTCATACAAACTGAGAAAATGAGTTAAGTTGAAATGTAAAACTTAAAGTGGACAAGAGAACTACATTTATTAAAGTAGTAGGGGAAGGAAATATTCAGTAGAAATTTGGTGAGTGCAATGACTTCTACAAGTCACATTGCTAGGGTCCAGTTTTGTTCTCCTATAGAACTAAAGGAGAAGAAAAATGGGAAGGAGAGGGAAAAATAGCAAAAAGGCCAGAGGCAAAATGAATCCAATTTGAAGAATTTGTCTGTCAGTCACACCTACCCATGGTTGACCTCAAGCAGTAGATCATTTCTGTGAAGACTGCTATCATCAATGGAGGAAGACTGCCTTGGGCATTCCAGGGGACTCTTCCTTTTATCTCTTACATAGGTGAAATCAGCTAAGCTCAGAACTTGGTTCCACCGCACATCAGATGCACCTTTCCCTCTAGGCTATTTCCTGTGACATTCACCTTAAGATCAAACAACTACCTGTAACTGCTTCTCTCATATCATACCATAGGTTCTCAAGACACATGTTCAAGGAAGTAGAAAAATATAGACATTAACATTCAAAAGAAGTTACTTTATATTATTACACACAGACAATGATTACCATTGTCGCCATTAAAATAGGAATACAATTCTTTTTGTCAGAGAGCATGAGTTTCAGTTTCACAGTCATCCTTGCTGAAGTAGGAAGTGAGCAGGAAGAAGTGTGGACATTCTGATTCAAAAATATGTACAACAAACCATCTGCAAGGAAATAGTTGCTTGGGGAACATCAGCAATAAGCTACAGAAAAGTGCCTCAAGTAGCCTGACACTATCTAGATATGAGGTGACAGGCAGTATGTAGAGAAGTGAGACGGTTTTTACTGGGAAGATCCTGCAAGGTCATAGTCAAGCAGACATATATTAATAAGGATAGAGAATATGAAGGAAAGGGTATAGTTTAATGATTGGTAAGGGTTAGAGACATCATAAAGAAAGACTAGAAAATACTGATCCTGGATTTTAAGACTGTAGAGTTCAATGGGATTGCAAGGGAAGTGAAAATTTGACTTAGTAGAACTGAGGGACACAGGAGACTATCAATGCAAAAAAACAAAAATCAATAAACAAAACTCGTACTAGTAAAACATAATGAAACAGAGACCCAGATTATTGCAAAAATACTACTGAGCAAAAATAGATGTACAGAGACAAAAGTTCACAATCACAAATGATTTAAATCTGCATTTGATAGATCATATCAACACAGCAGCTAATACTTATTCATTTATTATGACTTCTGTGTGTTGTTATATCAGTGCTATTTGATTTTAAACACAATATCACAAAGTACAAATCCCTATTGGTCTTCTGAAGTTTGATGTTCAGAATACAGTAACTTTGAAAGCCACAGGGCTCATAAATAGCAAGTGGAAATGTGTGACCACCTGAGTTCTAAGGATTAGACACAAGCATGTCTAATCTAGTGACATAATGAGGACATTTAAGATATTAAGTAGCAAAAAAAAAAAAATAGAAAGAAAGGGAAAAAAAGATATTGAGTAGCTCCCTGGGTTCTTGGAAGGGATGACATTTTTTGGATATAGGCCAACTTTATATGACAGGTACCAAAAGACACCACAGAGCTGGGCCAATACCTGAGTTGAAGACTTTTCTGAATGTGGGTCACATGTCTTTAGATGTGACTAGAATTCTGCTACACTGTTCTTCCCAGAAAACAAACTGCCTCTGCCACCAATCCACCACATTTATCTTCCAGTTCACTTGGAAACAAAGTCTCAAAAGCACCTCCACTGTAGAACTGGGCTGAGGAAGAAGAAATGGCTTGATAGGAAGACTAATGCTTTTTAATGTGCTGAAGCATCCCAAGTTTACTGAATGCATTGGGGACATAGAATCGTTCATCACAGACCATTAGGTCATTTATACAGCTATCATCTAAAACCCACCATTATGTCTATTTATACCTATGACACTGACATGGGGGTTTTGATAATTCTCTTGTTCTTTTCTCTATTTCTAAAAAGGTAAAAGTGGGTTACAGTGACATTTCATAGGAGCCACTGTACGCATTAATCAAAGAGTACTTGCAAATGCTTACAAGGCACAAATGTAAAATGCAGTCATCAGCCATGTCCTCCAAATGTTTTAAAATAAAGGAATTTTCTTAAATTTTAATTTTTTATATAGAAGTTACTTTATAACAAAATTAATCCCATCTTTATATATTCTTGATTTTTATGTCTCTCAAGCATTCTTCAAGAAAGCCCATCATACATACTGAGATTTCTGTCTGATTTGTAGACCTCTCAACATCTTTTGTTTTTTAAAAAAAAAAAATATTTCTTGATTCCAATCAGTATTTCCTTTGTACCAGCCATGATATCAGCTGTCCAACAAGAAATGTATTTACAGACACACTGTGATGAAAGACATGCTTTGAGGAATAATTAGTGTTAAATAAAACCCTAAACTAGCAACTCTTAATTATCTCATGGGATACGTAGATCTAATGCTGCTAGAATTTGGACTCAGATTGGATAATGTAAGGTTGCTAGGCCTTAAGCCTTTCAACCTGAAGCTTTTCACAGTAACACAACAACGATGACATAAGTGTCATTAGTCCCCCAACTATACAATTTATAATTTGAAATTTTCCTCACAATGTTCAATCCCAGCATCCATCCACAGTTCAATTGTTTGCTTTCATAGCTTGCTCTGAGTCACAGCCTGCCAAAAACGTTTTAGCTTAAAGAGTTGATACTTCACACCCTGACACTCATCACAGTCAGGCATGCCTAAAATACTCTGACAAAAGCCATTGGATGGAGAAAGGGTTTATTTTGGCTGACAGTTCCAAAGGGATACAATCCATCACGGTGGGGAAGGCATGTCAGCATTCAGAGAAGGCACAGTGACAGGAATAGGAGGCTGCTGATCCAGCTGCATATGTACTTCAGTAACCAGGAAGTGAGGCCAGTTTATAGAGCCCGAAGACCCCTCCCCCTCCCCTGTCCCCTTGACTTACTTTCTGGAGAAAGGCTTCTTTCCCTAAAGGTTTCACAACCTTGCTAAGCAGCTTGCCCCATTAGTTTGGGATCAAGTGTTCAAACAAGAGAACCTATCAGCAATTATACATTCAATTCACAGCAGGGAACCTTTACTTAGGTAAATGTCAAATCTTTTTGTTGTTTGTTTTCTTTGGTTTTTTTTTTGTTTTTTTTTTTTTTAGACAGGGTTTCTTTGTGTAGCCTTGGATGTCCTCGACTTGCATTGTAGACCCAGTTGACCTCGAACTCACAGAGATGTGCCTGCCTCTACCTCCCTGAGTGCAGCATGTGCCACTGTGCCTACTGGCACTTATTTCTCCATTATTCTTATGCAAAACAGAATTAGGATAATATATTTTAAGCATGTACTTAAGGAAGGATATAAAAATGCTGGGATAAACAATATCCATTAGCTTCTAACTGAAAAATCAAGAGTTAAATTATTCCTTACTTTGCTAAAAGAAACAGAGAAAACTTAATTAATTCTAATAATACATTTTAACTGGTAAGAGGGACAAGCTACCCCAGAATATAAAGCCAAGGTGACAGAATAGTGGTCCCCTAGTAATACACACACACACACACACAAATATCCAAAAACTGTGGTAAAAATTAAAGATGCTGAGGTGGTAAGAACATTCTAGATTATCAAAATGATCAGTTCCATTGTGCCAAGTCCCAATAGCAGGAGCTGGAGGTGGCTGGTCAGATGGCTTCCACAGTCAAGACGCAGAGAAACACGAATGCTCATGTTCTGCTCACTTCATCCATTTTATACAATCCAGGATCCTAGGGTAGAAATTGGTGCCACCCACAGCAGGTGGGACTTCAGCCTCAGTGGGTGATCCTCAGTAAGATAAGCACTGCTTCCCATAGGCACAGTCAGAGGGTCTTCTAGAGGGTATCAGATTTCATTAAGGTGCCAGTTAGGATTAACCACCACAACTGTTCATTTTTAAAAGTGTATGGCATAGTGCTAGACCCTTTTTTATCTCAGCGCCTCACATCTGAGACAGAGGAATTTTGAGTTCAAAGCCATGCCAGGCTATATCGTAAGACCCTTTAGAAAACTAAACAAAACCTTCAAACAAACAAGACAGAAGATGAGCAAGCATGTGGGACAGTGGGTACACTGGTTCAGTATTGATAAGGATGTAAAATGGTGTAGTCACTTGGGAAACCTGCACAGAGTTTTCTCAAAAGACAAATAAAATGATCATATGATCCAACAATTCCACATCTGGGTATACATCCAAAAGAGTTCAAAATGAGGTCTCAAGGAGTTCTCTTCACCACTGTGTTCCTTACAGGATTATTGACAATAGACATCCCAGAGATCCACGACCTCATACAAGTATATGCAGAAGAATAGACAAGGATCGCTTAGAGTATCGTTCTACCCTAAACTGGAAGGCTGCTCTGATACAGACTGTGATATGGTTGAACCTTGAGGACATTATGCTAGGTGATATAAATTAGCCAAAAATACTGTGGAATTCTGCAGATCTAAAGTACTTAGAATCATGGAGACAGAAAATAGAAGGGTGGTGGCTAGGGATGGACCTAGGGAGAGGGAATTAGCATTTAATGGATAGAGATTCACATTTGCATAATGCACACCTGTTTCATACAATGTGGCTATACTTAGCACCCCTCAGCCCCACATTTGAAAATGTTTAAGGTGACAAAATTAATGTTATAAAATTTTTTTACAGCAATTAAAAATCCTGTTTGAGTTTGAAATGATTATAAATTTACAGAGGAGTTATGGGACTATGACAAAAATCTAACCCTGATATTAGCATTTCAACTAAGGGTATTTATCAAACTGAATAACTTAACATTTATACAGTAATATTATTCAAACTATTGGCATCTAAACTAAAGAAAACTAAGTTTTTTTTTCCCCTGTGCACATTTCACATAGATGCTAATAGTGTCTTGTCAGCTATAAAAGAGCTAAAATAAAACGTCCACATTTCAGAGCAAATCAGTTTTATCTTATCCAAGACACTAATAGGTTGAAAAGGGGTTCTTGAAATTAGATGCAGAGAAACAATGAACTGTAACTACATCTATTCAACCAAAAGGGTCAAGGTGTTGGGATGGAGGCAGAGAGGTACCTTGATATAAAAAGGGTATAGGAAAACAGAGCTACATTCTAAGCTTTGACATGATGGATGAAAATCATTAGGTGACACGTAAAAGGGTTGACATGCAAGGGATCTAAAGAGGGCAACAGGTTTTTTTGTTTGTTTGGAAAAGTTTTCTTTGTGTAACAGCCCTGGCTGTCCTAGAACTCTATGTATAGATGAGGCTGGCCTCAAACTCACAGAGAGCTTCCTGCCTTTGCCTCTAAATTCTGGGATTAAAGATGTGCCCCACCACCGCCCAGATTTTGGACAGTATTTTATATTAGGAAAAGTCGCTCAGTAAACAGTTCCTGGCAATGAGTAGACAGTATATTTTCAGTTTTCTTCAATTTGGTTTAGAAATAGTGTGAAGGAAATTTTTCATGTGTTGACTCTGGTTTAGCATGAGAGTGGGCTGGCTCGATCCTAAACCTAAGTTTGGAATAAAATATGAAGAAGACTAGCACCTTTAATTCTGAAAGCACAATTATGAGTGACCTGTGGTACTACTTCATGATACATGCTTTCATTGCTCCTGTAGTTCCCACCTGGAGATGCCTCAGATAAAAGCCACACACACATACACATACACCGCTGAAGCCCAAAGACTCACAGGGCACACATGCCAAGGGTTATAGTTTTATTTAAAGATAATTACACATGACTCATCATATCTAAATAGTTTCATGCTCTGGATATTATAAATATTCATACTGCCATTTTGGAGTAATTTGTCAATCAAGCATGTTTTTATGGTAGAATCCAGCATCCTACCAACTCAGAACCACTGCTGATTGACACAAGTGGTTATTACAGACTGTAGAGTGAGACTTTGGTGTGGGCTCCCATAAAAAAGCAGCTTTTTCTTCCAAGAGGCAAATCTATCCCCTGAGGCACATCCCAACCCTACCTCCTTTGAACCGGGGTAACTTTCCATTTTCACATTGCATCATCAGTTAGTTTCCTGTCTTTGATTTTTGACTGATTGCTCCTGAAAAATTAGAGCTCTAGTTTCTTACTTAGCTTTTTATTCTATACAGTCATATTCTATACAGTCTACCTATCACTCTCAAATTTGTAGTAGGCATCCCAGAAACTCAGCATCCACATTTCACTAGTCATAGACACTCCATGTTCATCTCATGTGTTTACAAGTATCAGAAAATGTCTTCCTTCCAGAAGACAATGTTTCTCAACCTCTCCAAACAGTAAACATTTCTTAGGCCCTTTCTTCAGGAAAGGGAAAATAAACAAACACGGTACAGACACTGCTGTGTCACCCATCATACATCCACTGTGTTGCTCAGGCATCAAAAGACAGGGTCACTGAAGAGATTTTCACTGATTTGTTTTTGCAGTTGACGCCAGTGTCTTTAATTAAAGACACTATCATCACACAACTGTTTAGTTAGCTCATGCCTATCACAATGCCTTGTCTGTGTGTATTAATCTTCATGATATTTAATAGGAGAAGAATTATTATTCTAAAATATGCAGAAAACAGCATCTAAAATTTAATTTTATGTAATATTTAGAGTCCAAATATGAGCTTTGTTTTGTCGGCTCTTTGTTTCTTTTGGCTTTTTGGCTTATTGTTTTTTGTCATTGTTTTATTTTTAAGTTTTGCATTTTAAATATTTTCCTTTTTTTTGAGAGATGAAATTGGGTCAGTTGAAAAGTGGAGGGTTTCTAGGAGGAGTAGGGATGTAAAACATGACAAGAATATAGTGCATTAAAAAGTTAATACAAAAAGGAGTTGAGTGGCTAGTTAAATTTTAGTCAGTGGCTTCTAAATGCAGTTCTTACTTGTTGTTTAGATTGTCTGGGAATGCACCTAAAAATATTACCTAAGTATAGATACATATGTTCGGCAAATACATACTCATCTTTATAACTTAATATTTGCAATGCATATTCCAGTTTCAGTCTGTAAACTGATATTAAAAATATAGATGTAATTCTTTTATAGAGACATAGCTGAATCTCCATCAGATGTATAGCTAAATTCTAACTGCTTAATTGGTATCATCTTCTCAAGTACCCTGGATGCAATTGAAGCATTTGAATAACTATTTTAACTGAAGAGTAAAACATAATCAGTCAGTCCTGATTTAGGTGCAATTTTCTATAGATGGTAATTACAATTAAACCTTAAGAACCACAACACTTCAAACATACACATCGCTGCATATGCACCGATACTCACATGACACCTTTCAGATTTAGGAGAGAATTAGACTAGAAACCCAGGCAGAAAATAAAGCCTGCAGGACAATCCAGGGGTTCTTGAACAAAACACTGGCCTAGGATTTAAACTCACCTAGCTCTCACAGGCCTTTATTTGTAGATTTTATTTTCATAAGTAGTACAAAGTACTGAAACTTCTCTAAGGCTCTTTTCTAAGAAAGAGACCTCTTTGCTTACAGTCCTTGGAGGGCTGACAGAATGCCCCAAAGACGGAAACACTCAGCCCAGGAAGTTTCAGGCCTCAGAAGCTATGTAAATGATATCTTTTCTATTTCCCCTAAGTATACCCAGCATATTTTTGTTCAATTAAACTGCAATAAAACATTATCCCTAAATGAAAAGGAGAAATAAATCAGCAGCAATGTCATTTCAAGCTGGAGAGGTGAGTTGCCATGGTAACTGGAATATTACCATACTTTTTTTTCCCAAGTTAGGCAGTGATGGGAACATACTTCACCTACTGAAAACAGCGTTTAGAGAAGTCTCAGGTGATGCTGAGGTTGGTGGATTTATAAAACCACTTCCTGGGGACTAGATTTACCTCAAGGCTTATAACTCTCTCCTGCTAGCAGATGGGAAAGGTGTGGACTCCAAGGGGAGAATTTCTCAAGTGCAAGATCTGTCCTTTGAAGCCTTCCTCAGCAGCTTCTTTGCTTTAGAAGATCATTCTGGTGATAGAATACTGTTGAGCTCTGTCTGATGCTTCTGTTTTCAAGACTTGTTAGAAATAAATGCAACATTTATGAAAAGTGGTGCAAATAGCCAGAAATAACCACATTAGGAAAATCCTTTGAAGTGCATTTGATTTTTTAGAGATTTATTTTTATTAATTATGTGTATGCATATATGAGTGTGGGGAATATTAAGTATACATAAGTACAAATCACAACAGAGGTGAAAAGCATCATGTTCCTTTGGAGGTGGAGCTACAGGTTGTGAGTTTAAATCAGGTCTGATTTACCTGATCAACCTGATTTGCTTCATCTGTGAAGCAGGAAGAGTCCACCTCTTGGTAATAGTGATACTTTTAGTTTAACATGTACAAATATGAGTAAGCAAAGGCAGGTTCTTGTAAGAGTTTCTCAGTGCACCTAAGCATTTGCTGTTTTATTATTATTGTTTAAGTTTGTTATTTTATGATGTCCCAGGATGCACCAAATTGAATTGGACAATGAGGTAGAGAGTCAAAGGGTTCTGAGCTTCAACTGCTCTTTTAGCACTGGGACAAAAATGGGTGCTTGCAGAAAAAAATACTTTTGGAATACAATATACCTATGAGCATAAAGTAATTTAGGTGTATACAAAATAAGCGACAATGTTTTGGATATCAAGTTTCCTGGTGAGTTACATTTAGTTTGGGTTTGGGAAGTAACATATTAAGAAAAGAAAGAATCAGAATAGGCAAAGGTGAAACAAACATCAGCAGTGCTCAGTAAATAAGACAATTCATTTGTTCAGAAGCAGTTCATTCATTCACCAAGCTTTGAACTGAGACTCTCATTGGTCAGTAATTTTTCTGCCATTCACAGGACATTTGGCTGCAAGCATAGTCATCACTTTTATGATTACATGGTGCTCCTGGTATTTAGTGTGTGGAGTCATATAGACAGCTGAATATCTGAATGCCAGACAGTCACTCTCAACACAGAGCTACCTGCTCTATGCCAGAGCAGTAATGGAATAGAATAAAAACAACCTGTACTAGAGAATAAAGCCTGACCTGACACTGGAATGAGGACTGCATGCATAAGACATGAGTTATAACTGTCTTTCAGTAGCCTCACTACTCAATTATACTGTGTTGTGAATGTCGGCCATATGTAATTGAACAATTGATTTCCAAAAGTAGCATGATATTAGCATTTCATAATTGAAACACGAAAGAAAATCCAGCTTCTTTGGAGTGACTTCAAATCAGGAAAATCCCCTATTCCTCTATTAATGTTTTTCTCTTTCCCTAAAACCAGCTTCATCACCTTTAAAGCTAAATATTTTGTCCTTCTGGGTACCAATCAACATCTTCTTCAGCACTTTCTCTCTGAATCTTAGGGGCTCTTCCCTTAGCCTTCAGGCTCCCCTCTCATCTAGCAGAGGCTCTTGTGCTCTGAGGTGTTTCCTTTCCTTGATTCCTCTTAGTCT
Organism: Psammomys obesus; assembly: GCF_907164565.1. Lineage (NCBI taxonomy): Eukaryota > Metazoa > Chordata > Mammalia > Rodentia > Muridae > Psammomys > Psammomys obesus. Next base: position 4,483,240 of record NW_026594377.1, read on the forward strand.
TAGAAAAAACCAGCAGTGGTGTGTGCCCATACACAGCTGTTTGCCTTTCTCAGTGATGGAGACTCAAAGAAGCCACAGAGAAAAAGGAAGTGCTGTGCAGGGGTCAGAAGGAACCCTACTTTGAAGGCTATGGCTAAGGCAGGAGCAGTGTATATTTGACACAAGTGGTTATTATAGACTGTAGAGTAAGACTTTGGTGTGGGCTCCCATAAAAAAGCAGACCTCTTGAACTTTCTCTCCATTCCTATATTGTGTATGTGGTACACATGATGTTTCGGACTGATACCAGGAATAATCTTTGCCATTCCTTAGGCCTCGAGAGATGGTTCTGTGTTTAACAGCATTTGCTGCTCTTACAGAGCACTTGTATTCAGTTTCCAACAATCATCCTTATCTACAGTTTTAAGGTATTTTACACATTTTTCTTTCTCCAAACACATATGTGGTGCACGCACATATAAACAAGCGAAGCACAAGACTGTATAAAATAATAACATATCTTTTAAAAAAAGAGCTATGCCTCTTTTCTGTTCTGATGGGTTTACTGAAAGAACATATTACATATTATGTATTTTCCTTGCTACATAATCCCTCTTTGCTGGATTTTTAAGTTTCATCTTCTAAATTACTCATTTTTTTCCTTGAAAGAATTACTTGAGTAACTATTATCAAGTACCACCATGTCTCTTCATAAGAAAATCCTGGTGGTTTTTATAAGCATATAAACATTATATAATAATGTAATAATAAAAATGAAAAAGTAGAACACCAATTGAATGCACAATAGGACCATCATTATGTTAAACTTTTCAAGCAAATCTATGAGCATAAATCCACGTGAGTATTGATAAGATGAGCAGAAACATCACAACATTTACGGGGGTCAAACTGGATGGACAAGGTCATCGTGATTTTCATGCTATTTTTCAAGTTTTCTATATCTTCTAAATATAATTGATGTGTATTATATTCATGTTTAAATGTAGTGTTTGAGACAGGGTCTTATTGTGTAACTCTGGCTGGCTTGGAATCTACTGTTGTAGACTAGGCTGGCCAGGAACCTACAGAGATCCACCTGCTTCTTCCTCCAGAGTGTGACGATCAAAGGTGTATACTACACCCAGCAAAATGTATTTTATTTTTTAAAGGTACATAAATATCAGTTAAAAGTTATATATATATATATATATATATATATATATATATATATCTGTGAATTACTTTAGTTTTTTATTATTTGACAATGTATATATAAGAGCCTTATAAATATGAGATGTGAATTTGAAGATAAATCATTGTGATATTTATTGAATACAATTTATGGCTGGAGAGATAGCTCAGAAAGAGCACTGGCTGTTCTTTCAGAGTACCTGGGTTCAATTCCCAGCACCCACATGGCAGCTCACAACTGTCTGTAATTCCTGCTCCAAGGGATCTGGTACCCTCACAGACATACATGCAGGCAGAACACCAATGTACATAAAATAAAAATAATCAAATAAATTTAAAATGAGATAATGTTAAATATTAAAATAAGAAATAGATAGTCTGTATTTTTATTTTAATTACTACTTCTCCTTTTTATTCCCTCAATCTGTCTTAGATATTCTTTTTCTTCTATTCATTTTAGACTCATTTTAGGTCTGCAACAGCATAGGCTCCTGGGAGGGTATGGGTGTGACTCTAGCTGAGATTCGTAACAGGGGGAGAGATGACAACTGAAGTGAGCACCTCCTAGCCACCCAGGACTAGTGGAAGGAGGGGAACAAAAACTCACCGACAAAAACTTTGATCCAAAAATCACCCTGCCTACAACAAGCGCAGGGATAATGTGAGAACAAAGATTGAGGCAATGTCCAACCAACAATTGGCCCAACCTGAGACCTACCCCACGGTAGAGAACCAGCCCCTGACACTATTAATGATGCTCTGCTATGCTTGCAGACAGGAGCCTAACTTGACTGAGGCTCCAGCCAGCAGAAGATTTAGACAGATGCTGGGACTTGCAGCCAAGCATGGGGCAGAGCTCTGGGGGTCCTGTGGAAGTGTTGGGGAAAAGTGGAAGGATCTGGAGGAGAAAGGAACCCCACAAGAAGATCAACAGAGCAGCTAACCCAGACCCATGGGGGCCTTCAGAGACTGAGACATCAACTAAGGAGCATGCATGGTCTGGGATCTAGGCCCCCTGCACACATGTGGCCGATGAGTGGTTTGGTTTTCACATGGAGCACCAGGCAAGTGGAGGTGGGGTCTCTTTCTAACATGGACTCCATTGTCTGCTTTTGGGTCACTTCCTCCTGGCAGGGCTGCTTTACCTGGCCTCAGGGGATGGGGATATGCTCAGCCCTGATGTGACTTGATATGCTGGAGATGGTTTGTATTGTGGAGGAGCAGGAAGTGGGGTAAGTGGGCTCCCCTTTTTTGGGGGGAAGGGGAAGGAGAGAAATAGGAGGAGAGACAGAAGAGGGCATCCTTGGGATGTAAAGTAAATAAACTGAAACAAAAAAGAAAAAGAAAAAAAATATATGCATGCCTGTTGTGATCCTGTTATCTTAGGAAATGGGAACTTTTATCAGTATGTACAGTCAAGTTTATCTTTATTAGGAAATTTTGTCACAAAGTCCAATTGCTATGTCATTGCTGCAGTCATGCGAGTTTGTTCTGTGCTTGAGCTAGGGACCAGCATTGAGGTAGGACTTGCCATGCACACTTTGTCTTTTTTCTTTCTAATACTATGTTTTAATTTAATTTTTATATAGTATACTTTGATTATGTTTTTCACTTTCCCCAATGTTTCCCAGACTCTTCCCTTCACCTTCTCAGCTGGCCTACTCTGTGTATCTCTTTTCTCTCTCTCTTTCTCCATTTCTCCTCTCTCAAACCTTCCAAAATCACCAAAGTAAAATTAAAGACCAATACACTAAGAAGACAAAAAAAAAAAAAAAAGCCAAATCAAAGTAGACCAAAAGCACACACACAGACACAGACACACCCATCCACAACCACCCCCACACACAGAAAAACAAATAAGAACAATAAACAAAAAAAACCCAAATAAACAAACAAACAAACAAAGGAGTTTGCCTTGTGCTGCAAAACTGTTTCTGGCCAGGCAGCCTCCCAGTGACACTCTACTGGACAAAACTGATATTGGCTTTCTCAGCTGATATCCTTTGTCAGCCATATCCTCTGCCAGCTGATATTAGTTGCAATAACTTATCTGGTAGGTGTGGGGCACATTTTCTACTTCCCCCCTCACTGATGGAACCCTGTTTGGCTTGAACCTTTGCAGGTCTTATGGCACTTGTAGAGTGCAGTTAATTGCATTCATCTGAAAATTTGTATGTTGAAATCCTAATCCTTGGTGGTAATGGATTTGAAAAAGGACTCATGGGGGGATAATAATATTTAAGTAAGGCCATATAGGTGGATACCTAGGGAGGAGAAGAGGGCAATTTTCTCCTCCTGGACTGCACAGAAGAATGACCATAGGAAGGAAGATACAGCAGGAATTCCAAAGACTATAACTAGAAGCGAATACCAGCCAGAAGGCAGTCACAGTATCGAGGGGATTTTTGAACCATTTAGCTTTCAGGACCAAAGTAAATAAATGAACTTCTGTGTTTTGAGCTGCTCGGGCTGTAACATTCTTACAGCCAACCGAGAATGGATCATTACTGACCAATACCACGTTAAATATTATTATCTAGATAAACAAACAATAGACAGTGAAGACTCCATTGTTGTATGGAAAATTGACTAAGGCCTAGGAGCGCAATAGAGGGTATTGAGCCACTTGAGGGGAGGTAGTGGACGTTGTTGACAGAGGCTTGTGCAGTTACTTGCAGCACACTGGCACTACTGTATAAATGTTGGACCATTTAATATTTTTGAAAATGCTGCTCTCAGGAAAATATTTCTTCCTTTTCTAAAACCTTACCAAAATGCAGAAAAAAAGACTAGTAATAATATGACTATTTAAGCTTAAATCAACAGCGTATATAATCAAAACCACTTTATGGCTGGATTTAAGTCCCACTCTTCAAGATGAAACCCAAACCTGATACCATTATAGGGACCAAGAGCTTGTGGATAGACTGGTTATAAGCTCTATATAAGATCCTTTTAAGGTTACTTTGATAAATGGACATAAGATTAAACTGACACCTAATGACTTATCTTTGTAGCCATGGGGTAGGACATTTTACAACCAAGATAAGAGAAAGTTCTATTTGTAGGGAATACTGGTTAACAGACTCACAATGGTCAAGGTGTAGAGAAGAAGACACCACAAATACTGAAACATAAATCAATATTTATATCATGCCCCTCCACCCAAAGTACAAGGATCATTGTGGAAGAGGGTGTGGAATGAATTACATTTCTGTAAAACCTATTCAGAGCTTATACACCAAATATTATCTGTTTGTTTGTTGCTTTGTTTTTGTATTTTTCGAGACAGTGTCTCTCTATGTAACATCTCTGGCTGCCTCAGAATTTTCTGTGTACATCAGGCTGGCCTCGAACTATAGAAATCTGCCTGCCCTGTCTCTGCCTCATGAGTGATTGGATTAAAGGCATGCATCACCACTTCCCAGACCCATTATCTGTTTTTAATGCAGAATTAAATGAAGAAGCACAGCCGCCATAAATAAGTTTTCTTATTTTTAGTTAATTTTAATTATGCATAATTCATTATAAAGCAGTATTTTCTTCATTTAGTTGTCACATGTGCTCTTTTAAAGAATGCTTTCCTTTGCCATGCTGTATTGTAAACACTCTCAACATCTAATCTGCAAGGGTCTCTTTTACCATAACATCAGAAATAAAAATTAACAGTTATTCGAGGTTATATAATAAATCCCTGTAATCTACTTTATATATTCTCATTCCCAGGGAATTCTCATGAACATAAAGATGTATAAACATAAATCTAGCCTATTTTTTTCTGAAAAAATATGTTTGATTTCATTTAAACAAGTGATAAGAAAATATTGTGCATTATAGTGGTTTCAGAAAAGTTGTTACTGCATGAGTCACATTTTGTACTATTTTTCCGAGATAAAAGTCTTCAGACTGTAGCACACATCAAGAACCATTACTAGATGAAGTTGGAAATTTTTAAATAAAAACATCATCCTAGATGCCATTAGGAAAAGTGATTGGGGGGAGGGGTTAGTCTTTGTAAACTCCAGGGAGTGGGGCCAGTTCGCACATCCGCCAATAAAGAGACAATAACTCAGGAGTTCAAGGTGTGTCTAAAATCAATTATTTTCCTCTTAAATCTTGTAGGTGATTTCTGTGCTCTGAACTTAAATTCTCATAAGGCAGAACACAGACATTAAAACTGCTCATGTCTATAACTGGCACTTATGGAAGACTTCTACATCCTTTTTGTTAGCAATTCCAAGGGACCTTCTCATTCCCTCACATGGTAATTGGTAACTGGGTAGAGACACAGCTCAATTGCTTTGTTGCTTAAAGATATTTTTTTCAACCCACAAAAAGGTACCCACAACACTCCGATTGTGCTAGTTTATTCCTCCACCAGAATCCTAAATTGTCTGGTTTAGTCAAAGGCAGTCTATGAACATTTTGTCTTGGAGGATTGCAAGCATACCAATAGGAGTCATCCTAATGCCGTAGAGACTGAAGGTTGTTTTTCAACAGTTCTTGAAAAATGTTTTCGCTGAGCCTCTACCTACAAGATTTTCAAATACATTTTGGCTTTTGTTTTATTTAGAAAGTATTATATATCTAAATTGTTTACATAATACTATGACTATGACTCAAATCACTGTGATTTAATTATTTTTAGATTTATTTTACTCTACAAGTGACATGCTTTGCTTGAAAGTATGCATGTGCCTTTTTCTTGAAACTAGAGTTGTAGAATGTTGTGAGCCAACATGTCAGTACTAATAAAATAAAATCTAATAAAATCAGTGATTTATACTAAACCTAACAGTACAGTGTGTTTTATGTAGTATACATACGTGCATGTATCCAGGTCAAGAGCAGTTTCACTACTTTAATACGCTGGCTATTTTCCCTTCTCAACCAATTTCCCTTCCTACAATGTAACAAGTAATCAGTTTTCTATAAAATATCCCAGTTTAGTTTAGTATTTTGTTGTTGTAGTTGTGTTTTGTGCGTTTCTAGGTCAGGTGTCCTTCATTGCCCACCATGGAAAGCAATCTACCTGGCTACATCTGTTAATCCACTTTCTTTCAGCCAGTTTCAGCCCTTAGAAGAGTGTTGGCTGGTCATTTTATATCAAGAAATAAATATGTAACACTGCTAAACGTGTGCATGAATGTCACAGGTCAGTCTTGGCTGCTGTTCCTCAGTAGGAGTCCACTTTGTGATTTTGAGACAGGGTCTCTCCTTGGGACCCGTAGCTCATCATTTATGCTAAACTCTTGTGCTAGTGAGTTTTAGGGATCCACCCACCTCTGTCGTCCAGTGTTGGATGACAGGAAGTTGTCACTATACTACTGTACTACGCTTACTATGGGAGTGCTAGGAATCAGATTAAGGTCCTGCATAGCAAGTTCTTTACTGACAGACTATCCTCCCAAAACCCTAATCTTAACATAATAGATTGCATTTCAGCTTGGCATTTTAAAATTTATTATTTATTACAACCTATTCACTCTGTATCCTGGTTGTAGCCCCTTTCCTCATCTTCTCCTAATCTCATCCTCCATTACTCTTCTCCCCTATTACCCTCCACTAGTCCACTGATAGGGGAAGCCCTCTCTCCTACTATCTGACCCTAGCCTATCAGATCTCAATGTCTTCTGTGGCCTGGCAAGTCTGCCCCCACACTCAGAAGGAGGTGATCAAACAGCCAGCCACTGAGTCCATGTGAGAGAAAGCCCCTGCTCCCCTCACTAGGGAAAGCATATTGATAATGAGCTGCTATGGGCTACATCTGGCACACAAGACAACTTCCTGAACAGAACACCAACAGCACAGGCTCTACGATCAACAATCAGTAAATGGGACCTCATAAACCTGAAAAACTTCTGTAAAGCAAAGGACAGTATAACCAGAACAAAACAACTGCCTACAGACTGAGAAAGGATCTTCACCAACCCTATATCTTACCCAGGGTTAATATCCAGAATATATAAAGAATATAAGAAATACCAAGAAACCAAATAATCCAATTAAAAAATGGGGTACAGAGCTAAACAGAGACTTCTAAATAGAGGAATATAGAATGGGAGAGGAACACTTAAGGAAATGTTCAACGTCCAATTTGCATGAGGGAGATGCAAATCAAAATAACCCTAAAATTTTACCTTATACCCCATCAGAATGGCTAAGATCAAAAACTCAAGTGACAACACATGCTGGTGAGGTGTGGAGAAACTGGAATCCTCCTCCATTGCTGGTGGGAATGTAAACTTGTACAACCACTTTGGAAATCAATCTGGCATTTTCTCAGAAAATTAGGAATAGTACTACCGCAATATCTGGCTATACCACTCCTGGGCATACACCCAGAAGATACCCCCAAGGTCATTTGCTCAACTATGCTTCATAGCAGCTTTATTGGTAATAGCCAGAATCTGGAAACAACCTCGTTGACCATAAACTGAAGAATGGATACAGAAATTTGGTACATTTACACAATGGAATACTACCCAGCAATTAAAAACAAGGAAATCATGAAATTTGCAGACAAATGGTGGGAACTAGAAAAGATCATCCTGAGTGAGGTATCTCAGAAGCAGAAAGACAGACACGGTATATACTCATTTATAAGTGTATACTAGACCTATAAGATAGGATAAACATAAGATGTAAGATAGGATATACTAAAATCTGAACACCTAAAGAAGCTAAACAAGAAGGAGGACCCAGAGTAAGATGATCAATCCTTACTTAGAAAGACAAACGGGATGGACATTGGAAGTAGGAGAAGACAAGAAGCAGGACAGGAACCTACCATAGAAGGCCTCTGAAAGATTCTACCTTGCAGTGTATCAAAGCAGATGCTGAGACTCATGGCCAAACTTTGGACAGAGTGCAGGGAATCATATGAAAGAAGGGGGAGTTAGTAAGACCTGGAGAGGACTGGAGCTTCACAAGAACCAAATATATCTGGGCACAGGGGCTTGTCTGAGACTGATTCTCCAACCAAGGACATGCATGGATATAACCTAGAACCCCTGCTCAGTTGTAGCCCATGGCAGCCCAGTATCCCAGTGGGTTTCCTAGTAACGGGAACAGGGACTGTCTCTGGCATGAACTCAGCAGCAGGCTCTCTGACCTCCCCATCTCCTGTGGGATGAGTAGCCTAGGTAGGCCACAGAGGAGGACACTGCAGCCAGTCCTGATGAGACCCGATAAGCTAGGGTCAGATGGAAGGGGAGGAGGACCTCCTCTATCAGTGGACTTAGAGAGGGACAGGGAGGAGATGAAAGAGGGATGATGGGATTGGGAGGGAATAAAGGAGGAGCTATAGCTGGGATACAAAGTAAATAAACTGTACTTAATATAAAAAATAAAAATTTAATTTAAAAAAAGAAGAAAAAAAATAAAAAGAAAACACATTCCAACACCAGCCTGAGAAACACCTAGGCAGGCTTCACTCTCCTTCTTTTCCTCCCAATCCATCCCCTGCCCAGTCTCATCCCAGTTCTAGAGCAGTTCTAGTTGCTTCTCCTGTGTCTCTGTTCCTAATCCCAGGGGACTAAAGAGATCCTGGTGGAACACTCTACTTTTCTCCCTCCTGTGGATCCCAAGGATCTTCCTTTTAGTCATCCCCATTTTAAGCGTAAGCTCCCAACACCTAGTAACACAGTTACAGGAAATACCCAGTGGCCACAGCTGGCAGGATCTCAGAAGCATTCCTTACCAGGCAACGCACAGCCATCATAGCAGAGAGGACAACAGAAACCAAGGAATGAAACACTCAGACAACAAACACAAGACAAGATACTGGCACCTAGAATTAGAACCATCCCAAATCCAGATATCTAGATGACAATGAATAAACACAGGAGGTAACACCCAGCGCCACCCAGCAATCCCACTACAATAGGCCTCAAGAAATGCAATATAACTGAAGCATAACACAAGGACTTCAAAATGACATATATTATTATGTTATGGTCCTTAAAGAGGATATGAATAAATCTATTCATGAAACCTATGAAAACACAAATGAATAGTCAATAGTGAAATAAAATAAAGAAAATATTTCAAGACATGTCAGTGGAAAAAAGATTAATCAAAACAAACAAACTGAAGGAAAATTAAAAGTGAAAATTTTAGAAAAAAACAACAGGAATCTTAGTAGTAAACATTACCAATAGAATACAAGACATGGGAGAATGAATCTTAGGAATTGAAGACATAATAGAAGAAATATATAACTTAATCAGTGAAAATACTAAATCCAAATCTAAGTACAAAGATGTTTAGGGTATCTGGGACATTATGAAAAGATCAAATTTCAGAATAACAGGAATAAAAGAAATAAAAACCCATATCAAAGGCATAGAAAGTATTTTCAACAAAATTATAGAAGAAAATTTCGCCAATCTAAAGAAGGAGGCAACTCTCCAGGCTAAAGAAGTATACAGAAAACCAAATAGACTGGACTAGAAAATCAGTTCCCCATAGCTCATAATAATCAAAATGATAAACTTAAAGAACAAAGAATATTAAAAGCTCCCAAGAAAAAAGACAAATTAAGTTATAATGGCAGACCTCTTAGAATAATACCCAACTTTTCAGTGGAGAATCACAATGCCAGAAAGGTCTGGACAGGTGTGCTACAGACTCTAAGAGATCATGAATACCAACCCAGCCTATTTGCTATATCTAGCAAAACTTTCAATCACAATAGATAAAGAAAGAAAGACAATACATGGTAAAAATTGAAGCAGAATCTATTTATGAATTCACTTTTACAAAAGGCCCTAGAGGAAAAAGCTTTAGGTTAACTTGTAAAGGATAACCATTTCCCCGAAAGGTTATAACAAGGAATAACTAATACCTGGCAAGCAAATATAAAAGACCAGGGTGGGAGGACCTATCCCACCACAACAAACTAACAGGAATTAACAAGCATTCTTCCTGATAACTCTCAACATCAGTGGTCTGAATTTCCCAATAAAAAGGACACATGTTAACAGAATTGATTTCAAAACACAATCCATCCTTCTGCTGCATCCATAAAACACACCTTAACATTAAGGACAGACATCATCTCAGAGCAAAAGGGTGGAAAAGATATTTCAAGCAAATAAACCTAAGAAGCAAGCTGGTGTAGCCATTTTAATATTCAACAAAATAGACTTCAAAGTAAAACTAATCAGAAGCAAAAAGGAAGGTTACTATATACTCATCAAAGGAAAAATCCAACAGGACATTGCAATTCTTAACATCAGTGAATGAAGTTTAGAAAAACAACACCAAACACTACTACAGATTTAATCACATATGGACCCTCACACTGTGATAGTGGGTAACTTTAATACACTGCCCTCACCAATAGACGGGTCATCCAAACAAAAACTAAACAGAAAAATACTAGAGCTGGCAGATGTCATAAACACGAAACCCTAACGCAAAAGGATATACCTTCTCAACAGATTATGCAACTTTCTCCAAAATTGATCACACCCTTAGACATAAAGAAAATCTCAACAGATACAAGCAAATTTAAATAACATCCTGCATACTATCAGACCACCATGGATAACAGCTGGATATCATCAACAACAGAAACGACAGAAAGCTTGCAAACTCATAGAAACAGAACAATTCAATACTGAATAATAGGTCAAGACAGAAATTCAGAAAGAAATTTAAAACTTTTATAAATAAATGAAAATGAAAAAGAAATATGTCCAAATTTATGGAACAGAATGAAGGCATCTTTCTTTCTTTCTTTTCTTTTCTTTCTTTCTTTCTTTCTTTCTTTCTTTCTTTCTTTCTTTCTTTCTTTCTTTCTCTTGTTTCTTTGTTGCTGTCTTTGTCTTTATTATTATTTTTACATTTATTCACTTTGCATTCTGATTGTAGCCTTCTCCTGGTCCAGGTCCAACCTTTCCTTCCTTTTCCCTTTCCCCCTCCTCTATTCCTCAGAAAAGGGGATTACCTTACCCAGCCACCCCAGCTAATCAAGTCTCACCAGGTCTGAGTGAGTCTTCTTCCCCTGCCCTGGCAAGACACCATCAGCCCGTAGTGATCCAAAAGCAGGCAGCAGTCTATGTTAAGAGACAGCTCCTACTTACTAAGGAACCCACAAGAAGCCTGAGCTGCCCATATGCTACATCTGTGTAGAGGACCTAGGTCCAGTCCTTGGTTGGTGCTTCAGTCTCCAGAAGCCCCTCTTGGGCCTGGTTGGTTGGCTCTGTTGGTCTTCTTGTGGAGCTCCTATCACCTTCACCTTCTTTTGGCCTTCTCCCCACTCCCTACACTCCTCCCACAACTCCTTACACTTCCCCAAATGTTTGGCTGTGAGCCTCAGCATCTGTTCTAATCTGCTACTGGAATCTCTCGGAGGACAGCAGAGGACAGCTATGAGAGGCTCCTTTCTGTGAGCATAGCAGGTTATCATTAATCATGTTAACCATTGGCTCTCTCCTGTGGGGTGGATCTCAGACTGGGCCAGTGATTGGCTGGTCATTTTCTCAATCTCTTCTCTATCTTTATTCCTGCATATCCTGTAGACAGGGTAAATTCTGGGTTTTCATGAATGGGTTGGTGTTCCCTTCCATCCACTGGAAGGCAAAGTGACAGCATTTGCTGGTGAGGATGTGGAGAAAGGAGAACACTTCTCCATTGCTTGTGGAGTGCAAGCTTGTATAACCACTTTGGAAATCAATCTGGTGCTTTCTCAGAAAACTGGGACTACCTCTACTTTAAAGACCGGGCTGTGTCATTCCCTGAGCATATACCCAAAAGATGTTCTACTACTTTTTCAATTGTGTTCATAGCAGCTTTATTCAGAATGAAGACATTTCTAAAAGGCAAATTCATAACATTAAAATGGAGAAATCCAATATTAATAGCTTAATCACATCTAAAAGTTCTAGAACAAAAAGAGTTAAAAACCAGAAGTAGATGACAGTGTTGAAATCAATAAAAAGGAAAAACAAAATACAAAGAATCAATGAAACAAAGGGTGATTCTATGAGAAAATCAATAATATTGACAAATCAGATTAACTAAAAGGCAGAGAGAGAAATAGATGAGATAGAGAGACAGAGAAAAAGACACACAGAGAGAGGATCCAATTTGACAAAATTAAAAATGAGTAGGGGACATTATAACAAACATTGAGGAAATCCAGAGAATCATAAAGATATACCATTACAAACCTGTACTCCATCAAATTGGAAAACCTAAAATAAAGAGATAATTTGCTCATTATATACCACCTACTAAAGTTAAAGTGGGATTTGACAAGCAATTCGAACAGTCCTATGATTCCTAGTGAAATAGAAGCAGTTCTTAAAAGACTCCCCCAAAAACACAAACAAAAGAGGAAACAAATAAAAATGAAACAAAAACAAAACTCAAGGCCAGATGGTTTTAGCACATAATTGCACAAGATTTTCAGATAAGAATACCAATACACCTTAAATTATTCCAAAAGTAGAAACAGAAGGAACATTGCCGACATCATTTTCCAAGGTCACAGGCACCATTATACCTACACCACAGGAAGACCCAGCATAGAATTATAACTGTGTTTTACTCATAGACATCAGGAAAAATACTTTCAAGGTGAATCCAAAAACATATCAAAAAGATCAAAACACATCATGATCAAGTAGGATTCATCAATGTGACTCAGGGATGGTTCAAGATATATAAACTGATAAAAGTAATCCACAATATAAACAAAATGAAAGACAAAAACAAATAATCATCTCATTTAGATGTAGAAATGGTCTTTGACAAAATCCAACACTCCTTTAAAAATCCTGGAAAGACTAAAAATACAAGGGGCATACCTCAATATAATAAAGGCAGTTTACAGCAAGCCCATAGCCAACATTCACCTAAATGTAGAGAAACTCATGTGTAAGACAAGGGTATCTACTTTCTCCATACTTATTCAATAGAGTACCTAAAGACTTAGCTAGAAGAATGAGATAACAGTAGGAGATCAAGGAGATATAAGTAGGAAAGCGAGCAAGTCAAAGTATCTTTATTTGCAGATGATATAAAACTATACACAACTATACACAAATTCCATCAGAAAACTTCTACATCTGATTAAAACTTTCAGTAAAGTGGCTGGATACAAAATTAATACACAAAAATTAGTAATCCTTTTGTATACAAATGACAAATAGACTGAGAAAGAAAGAAATTAGAACAATGCCATACACAACAAGCTCAAAAATATAGACTATGATGGGGTAACTCTAAACAAGTAAGAGAAAGATTCTATGATAAATAATTTAAGACATTAAAGAAATTGAAAATACTAGAAGATGCAAAGTTCTCTCATGCTCAAGCATCAGTAGGATTGATATTGTAAAAATGGCTATGTTGCTAAAAGCAATCTCCACAAAAATTCTAACCTAATTCCTCACAGAATTTGAAAGAACAATTTTCAGCTTCATATTAAAGCAAAATGCAGGATAGATAAAATACCCTGGAGTAATAAAAGAACTGCTGGTGATATTAACACCATCAGTCTCAAATTATACTACAGAAATATAAAAACAGCATGCCATTGGCACCAAAACAGACATGATCTATTAAAGAACTGAAGACACCCAAATAAGTCTATACACCTATGCATGCCTGAATTTTAATAAAGAGACTATAAATACACACCAGAAAAAGACACCATCTTCAACAAATGCTGGTCAGACTGGATGCCTACATGTAGAAGAATGTAAGTAGATACACAATATCCTGCATGAAACTTATTTCCAAATGAACCAGGCGCCTAAACATAATCCATATTCACAGAATATGATAGAACAGAATGTGGGAAAGAATCTTAAACTCATCGTCACTGGAGAAAACTTCCTTAAAAGAAAACCAATAGCATAGACACTAAGATTAACAACTCACAAATAATACTTCATGAATCTAATATATTTCTGTGTGTCAAAAGACACCATTATCCAGGTAAAGCAGTAGGCCTTAGAATGGGGAAAAGTGGGTTTTTTTTTTGTTTACTTTTTCCCCAACTACACATCTTTCAGAGGGCTGACATCCAAAATATATGAAAAACTCAAGAATATGGATAGCAATAAAATAATAACCCAGTTTAAAATGGGGTACAGATCTAAACAGAGAATTCTCAACAGAGAAATCTCAAATGGCTAAAAAAAAAACACTATAAAAATTTTTCAACATCCTTAGTGATCAGAGAAATGCAAATCAAAATTACTTTGAAACTCCATCTTACACCTGTCAGAATGGCTAAGAGCAAAAATGCAAGTGACAGCTCATGCTGGCAAGGCTGTGGAGCAAGGAGCACACTCCCCGATTGCTGGTGGGAATGCAAGCTTGCACATCCATTATGGAAATCATTGGTAGTTTCTGAGAAAGATGGGAATCAATCTGCTTCAAGATTCAGCTACCCCACTCTTGGGAAGATACACAAAGTACACTTTACCTACCACAAGCTCACTTGTTTCATCAAGTGTTCATTGCTCTTCTATCTTTATGATAGCCAGAAATTGGAACCAATCTATATATCCATCAACAGATGGATAGATAAAAAAAAAAGTGGTACATTTGTAGAGCACAGCACCACTAAGTGATTAAAAATGAACTCACGAAATTTGCAGGTAAATGGATAAAGCTAAAAGAAATTCTGAGTGAGGTAATCCAAATCACAGAAAGAAAAATATGAGATGTACTCACTTATATATTCCTGTTAGCTTTTAACTCTTTGGTAAGCAAGCTATTATCCATATAATCACAGTGGTTAGGTACAAAGTAAGGGACTTGTGTGGGGGGAGGAGTAAATTTCCTGAAGAAGAAGAAGAGATAGAATAGTTATGGATAGGCAAATGGAGAAAAGAACAGAAGGATGAAATGAAGAGGGGAAGGAAAAGAGGGGTGTGGGAGAAGAACAGATAAAATTAAGGGCAATTTGAGGAGTTGTATGGCAACCTAACACAGTAGAACCTTCCTAAAATATATGCATACAGAAGATGATTTAATGAAATTCCCAAATAAGGGGGGGAACTGAGTCCCAGTTGGACACTCCCATTACAAGTTGAAGCCTCCAGTACTGGTAATGGGTTACATCTAATTGAGTTGTTGGACAAACAGCTCTCATGGGAACCCTCAAACCATCTCGCCTATTGCTAAGTTTGTGGGTTACTCTCTACAAACTGACAGTAAGGCCCTGATGAAGAAGACCATACCTACACAACTCATTGAACACATAGACTTCCAGCTGGTGCTTACCTAGAACCTTCGCATACGCTGTATGTTACCAAAGGAGAAAGGTGGACACCAACCCAGTTAAAAATGGATATTAAAATGGTTATCTGACTGCAAGAGACACAGTTGCAAAAGTGCCAGAAGCTTGTGAGAGTAACTCATAAAGGTCTGATTTGATTTAAAACCCACTCTAATAAAACCCATACCTGACGCTGTTTTTGTGGCCAAGAACCTGAGACTAGATAGGCCAGGGACCAAGGGTGAAAACTAATACTAAAGAAATGAAACAATCAATTCTAAGGACATTCTGCTATACTCATGGATCAGCACCTTGCTCAGCCATCATCAAAGACATTTTTATCTGCTGTAGAAATGGGAGCCACTATAGGAGACCTACAGCTAAAACACTCAGCCCTAAATGGGATGTCTCTATTCCCTCCCTGCAGGGCTCAGGGAATCCACTGGAAAAGAAGGCAGAAATAGTGTAAGAGCCATAGATGTGGAGGACACCAAGGAATAAGAACTTATAAACACAGCTGACACACACATGAACTCACAGAAACTGTGGCAGCATGCCCAAGCTCTGCAGGGGTCTGCACAGGACAGGGTCCTAGAGTTAAGAAGAGAAGCGAACACATGTCCCCATCCCTAACCTAGAAGCTAACTCCTGTTAAAAATAGTTAACAGCTGAAAACTATTTTTAAAATAATTTTATTTTTTATATTAATCACAGGTTATTTACTTTGTATCCCAGCCATAGTCCCTCTCTCATTCCCTCCCAATCCCACCCTGCCTCCCTCATCTCCTCTCTGCCCCTTTCCAAGTCCACTATTAGGGGAGGTCCTCCTCCCCTTCCATCTGACCCTAGCTTATCAGGCATCTTCTTTTAAAGGTAAAG
The DNA here is from genome assembly GCF_907164565.1 of Psammomys obesus. Classification (NCBI taxonomy): domain Eukaryota; kingdom Metazoa; phylum Chordata; class Mammalia; order Rodentia; family Muridae; genus Psammomys; species Psammomys obesus. The sequence goes on from NW_026594377.1 coordinate 4,499,534, forward strand.
TTTGTTTTTTCCAACTGAGTCTCACTCAGGAATCAAACTGCACTTAAGCGTTTAAGTGTAGGCCTGCAGGACCAACAGCAGATGGCCAACAGAAAATGAACTCAGTGACGTCTTTGGAGATTCTTTGTCTCATAATATTTTGTCAGGGTATTTTCTTTATCCTTTCTTCTTTTTCTTTCTCTTCTTTTCTCCTCTCCTCCTTCCTTTCCTCCTTCATTCCTCTCTCTCTTTCTTTCTTACAAATCCTTTGCAAATACATTATGGTTTCTGTTTTTGTGTTTTTTATAATTTTTAATTTTGCTTTTATAAATTACAGTTTATTCACTTTGTATCCCAGCTGTAGCCACCTCCCCCATCCTCTCCCAACCCCATCCTCCCTCCCTTTTCTTCTCCTATGCCCCTTCCGCAATCCAATGATAGGGGAGATCCTCCTCCCCTTCCCTATGACCATAATTTATCAGGTCTCATCAGGACTGGCTTAATTGATTTTCTCTGTGGACTGGTAAGGCTGCTCCCTGCTCAGGTGAAGGTGATCAAAGAGCCAGCCTGTGAGTTCAGGTCAGAGATGATCCCTGTTCCTATTACTGGGGAACCCTCTTGGATACTGAGCTGCCATGGGCTTCATGGGATTCCTCTGTATGCACATGAGTGGTTCTCAGCATTTGTATGTGTTTCTAATTCTTTTTCTTGTTTTCTTTTGTTTGTTTATTCCTAGTCTCGCTTATTTGGTTTTGTTTTATTCTATTTTTTGAATTTTCTTTTCTTTTTAAAAAAAATTATTATTACTCCTTAGAGATCTGTTTGATCTCTAAGGAGGGACAGAAATGGATGTGGAGGGTTGGGTGTGGTGTGTGGGTCCACTTGGGAGAGGAGGTGGGAACGAACTGGAAGAAGCTAGGAGAAGAGGAACCATAATTGGAATATATTGTCTTAAAATCTACTTTCAATAAAAGAAAAATAAGAAAACAACCTTTTTGGAAATGTCAGTGATCACACATTTGAAATGAAACTGGAGTATAGTTATTCAGTCTTAAGAATCTTTAAGAATTAGCCAGTGGTGGTGGCACATATCTTTAAATCCAACACTCAGGAGGCAGAGCCAGGTGAATCTCTGTGTTCGATGTTAGCCCAGTCTACAAGTGGGTTCCAGAACAGCCAGGGCTACACAGAGAGACCCTATTTCAGAAAAACAAAGAGTTCCCCTAATTTTCCTAAGGATAATACTCTAGCTCCACAATGAAAACACAGGGTTCTTCAAATATTATATGCATATATTTACACTTGTAAAAATCAGTGAGTTTATAATTAATAAAAAGTAAAACATTTTCTATAATATTTAAATACAGAGAACATTATACTTAAGAGTAGTGATGTTGAAAGCAAATATTGGTAATAACATTTTTGAAGCCGAATCTTAGACATATTTTGGTGACAGAATGGAAAGATTACATGTTCTCTGTTCAGTTTCATTTTGATTTTCCCGAACAACAGTACACATGTAATGATGGTGGGCTCTGTTGACAAGTGATTAGGCTCAGCTATGTTTGGACTAGATTTTTCTCCTCCAAATTTCTATGGAAATGGGACACAGTGCAGCAGTGTGAACAGGAAGGGCCGAGTGTGAAGTTGCTTGGGCCAGTGAGCTGAAACCTGCAGGAATGGTTTATTGTTATAGCTACTGCCAAGTGAGCTATCCTCTGTGTTTGCTCTTCTGTGTGCTCTTTGGACATTTCATTGTGTCTTGAAGCAGCAGAAGGTCCACCAAGAAGTGGATGCTTTCTGCCTTCAGAACCATGGCCTGAACTAACCTGTTTTTACAAACAAGGTTACCCCATCTCTACTGTTCTCTAAAATTTCGGTATATGCTGACCTGTTAAAAAAAACCCAGTCTTCAGCTATCTTTTCTCAGCACAGTGACTGATACTGTATGGTAGAGTAAGGATGATCAGTGGGGTGGATAAATGGACATAATGTCCACACAGACATACAGATACTCAAGTCTTACTCTTGTGGGTGATGAAGATATCTGACATAGACTAAGAAGGTTAATGCTAGACAAGTGGGTAGAGGGAGCTATGAGTCAGGACAAAGGAGCTGACACTGGGTATCTGGAGAACCCTAAATCAAACAGTGATGTAATCTGTTATTTGACTCCTTTTGACAGAGTGTCACCTTTGTGTGGATGTCATAGAAATATGGCCTTGAGGTGAGAAGCCTTAGCTTTCACTTTTTCCTATCTTGCCTATCTATAGGCTTGCTTGGCTGTTTCCATGTGGCCTGTGTGTTAATCTGAATATGTGCTGCCTGTGTGTGGCCTGTGTTCTGTGTGCCTGCTGGTGTTTGCCTCCCTAGCAGGGCAGCCTTTGTTCCAAGTGAAGAAAGAATTTCTTTTCTGATTCTAGTCATGCACCTCCATCTTCTGGGGCCTTTCTGATTTCTAGGCTTTGCAGTTTGGACCTCACATACTTTTACTGTTTTCATTCCTTCCATCATCCTTTCTACAAAATTGTACTGAGAAAGTAACTCAAATGAACAAACATCTTATTCCCAAAGATATTTGTAGGAACAACAAATAAGAAGTGATCTGGATGCTTCACAGTAATGTTTTTGTTAAATAAACTTAGACACACCTATTTAATAAATAAGACTTAGCTATTACAATACTATCAATGAAAGATAATGAATTCATGACAACATGTCTACTTCAACTTAAGACCTGTAGAACACTTTGTATATAGATCTTTTCCAGCTCGATAGAAAGACACAGAACAAGTAGTGGACATTAATTACCTAAAGTTTTAGTTTTTGACACTGAACTTAGAGACAAGTTTTTATTGTTGTTTTGGGCCCTGACTCTAATACACTCCTGTATTTTTGAATTACAAATTTATCCTTTCTTTTTATTTTTAAAAAATTGATCTTTAATGTTTTTTTACTAGTATCTTTGAAATCTTTTGTTGCAGAATGTCAGAGAACTGACTTTGGTCACTCTTAGAAATTACAGTAAATGACATTTTCATTCCTTGCCCCTTCTTCCTTCTTTCTACCACACTTCCTAAACTGCTAGCCATCAGTATTGCTGTTTTGTGACACAGAATCTTGAAAGGAAGAAAATTATGTGTGCAGATACTAAAAAATAAGACATTATTTTTCCAACTGGATAACGTAATTACAACAGAACCCAAGATTCACCCAAATCCAGTATTAACTCCTGTCCACATAAACCAAATGTCCAACTTACTGATCACACACTGTATGAAGCATCCCTTCTCCATGGCAACTCCCTGTTGTCCCAAGATAAGCTTTTCTTGCTCAAGTCCACGGTTAGTGGTACTGCCTCAGCTTGATGGAAGATCAGAGTAGACTGTCTCATCCACGTGGTAAAGAGCTGAGGTTTCAAAACTGGTCCCACCACTGTGACCCATCTGAGACACACCAACTATCCCTCCTTGAGACAAATCAATTATCGCTCCTCTCTCTCCTTCTCCCTTCATTCTTGCATCTTTACATTAAGTTTTCTATTCTTCAATTCACCCTCCCTCCAGCAATTGTCTAACCCCATCCTGCAATAGACAATAGCATATTCCTTAAAAATTTTAAGTTCTTTGAGATAGTTAAGTTGACCAAGAAACATTCCTTGGGAAACTTTAAGTTGCGTTATGATTTGTGAAGCTCTATAGTGTGCAAAGTGATACATTACTTGTGATAGTAAGAAAAACTTTTTACCAATGTTCACAATTATAAAGTTCATGAAAGACAGAGCTGAGGTCTCATCAGCTAAGCCACTCAGCTGTGACATTTGATAATAGTATCTGTAAGATTCACATTTTTCTATTTATTTCAAAATAGTGTTCTAATCCTAAATTCTATTTCTGCCTATCTCTTTGGTAAAACCATTTTTTTCCATAAACATTGAAATGTTAAATTGAAGTTCGGTTCATCTTTTATGAAGTTTTCCATGACTTCAGAAAGTCTTTGGAAAAGGTCATAGTTTGTATTAAAAGTACATTGCAGGAAGTGGATGATGTCTTCTGAGAATATTATGAACAGAAGATATGAAGCACTTACCATGTTACTGTATAAGTATATCTAATTATACATACACATATACAACAACTAAATACTTACATTTGACATATATCTGTATGGATATATGTGGACTAGAGAAGAAGGATAGGAAAGGATGGAGGATGGAGGGTGGGATCAGGAAGAGATGATGGAGGGGGCTACAATTGGGTTACAAAATAAATAAATTGTTAATAATAATAATAACAATAAAAAGAAAGGAAAAAATAAACGCCGAGCTGTATGACAACACGAGTAAGAAAAAGATAACACATATTCTACCTTATATACATTTAGGAATTTACTTTTATCATGACATGTCCATATTACAGTACCTATTTAAGACTTAGAGACCAGCAGATTATACTCATTCACAGGGTTTTCACAAAGCTGAGTGGTGCCCCGTGGAAATGCTAGATCTGAGGAAATTTAGGGGAAGTGTCACTAATTTTGGAATGCATTCACCATTTGTAAAACAAATGCTGACTTCCTGGTCAGTCAGAAGTAGAGTAATCCCAAAGAACGGGGAGGATATGGTGAAGGCGATATTGGAACCTGGGCCATATTTACAATGGTTTTCATGCTGGAGAGAAGAGGCTACAGAGAAAGCATATTAAAACAGAGACAGAGGTGTTGGTGTTTCTAAGGAACAGCTGCTTGGCGATGATCAATATGCTGACACAGAGATGCAAGCTGTGGATAATGAAGAAACCTTAGCATTATGTCCTAGCAGCCTCAAATGCCCAGAACAAGGTTGAGGAAACAGGAAAACGGCTTGAGCCATTCTCTCAGGTCATAAAACATTCAAGTGAAACATTCACTATCTTTTTGCAAAGATTGATCTTAGCTGTGAATAGAAGTATATCAGATCCACTAGCTGGAAAGGCACTAATAGTATTTTTAGCTTTTGAAAATGCTAATGCTGAATGCAAAGAGGCAATAAGACCATTAAGAGCAATATCTGCACCAATAGATGAATAGATTAGAAATACAATTGACATCGACCTCACCTGCCCAATATGACCTTAATAGGAGAATCTACCCTTAAAGATTTAGGGAAATGTCTTAATTGTGGTGGATGAGGTTACTATGAAGGAAATTACAAGGAAAACCAAAATAATTAAAAAAGGGAGCCTATGCTTCTTAGAATATGCAGAAGATGTGGCAAGAGTCGACACTGACCTAATGAATGTAGAGCAGTAACAGATAAATGGGGTAATTCTGCATCAAAAAATACCCAAGGGGGCCTCTCTCAGCCCCAATACAGGAAAGGGATTCTGCTCCACAAGAAAATTAAATACCACTGCCCTTGGAATAAACATTAAAAAACCAGACAGCAAGGTAAGAGCAATTTCTATAGATAAATAAAAAAAAACAGGAAAGAAAATAAACCCAACTATGTTGGCAAACATCTATAAATGATAAGGCCAAAGTTGAAGATAATTTTAAGTAATATTGAAATTGAAGGCATGGTGGATACTGGGGCTGATGTCACAATTATCATTCCTAATTCCTGGCTCCCAGATTGGCCATTTCAAGAGATGGATATCTGATTCCAAGGAGTTGGAACTTTAATTGAAGAAAAACAAAATGTCAAGTGGCTTAAATGTATAGGACCAAAATGTCAAACAAGAAAATGAAGGCCATACATGGCTGAGACCACCATAAACTTATGGGGAAGAGATCTGTTACAACAATGGAAAGCCCAGATTAACACTCCCCCCCCCAATTTCAGAGGCAAGCCAAAAAATAGGTAACACTCCTGATAAACAAGTTAAAATTATTAAAAAAATGTCATCAAAAACAGAAACAGACGGTCCAGGCTGTCTATAAACAAAATACAGCAGAGGCCGTCTTTTCAGCTTCTTGCTGAGAAGACACTGCTGATAAAACACCCACAGACTTACCACTACAGTGGCTAGCTGAGCAACCTACTTGAACTAAAGTAAAGAAAAATTAGAGGCCATAGAACAGAGAGGTTGGGGGATTCTTTGAATCAAAATAGAGAGACTTCAGAACAATCCAATCTGGAACTTACAATAACACTAAAAGAGATGATTCCAGATGAGAAAACTCCACAGAGGCTTAAAGATATTGCAAAATGGTAGCCCATTGAGATGCTGCAGAGAAACACTTCAGCTGAAGGCCAGCTAGGTCAGACTGGGTATTGTGTGCATGCTGTTAAGGTTCAATTACTAGATGAAGGTCTATATGCTAAAGTAGAAATGCAGATCCTGGTTAGTGTTGTCTTGGAACAAGGTCATACAATGGCTGGTGTGCTTCATTTTACAGAATTTAGAGAACTGAAATACATGCACCATGCCATAAATTCATATTCAGAATTCCAATGGACTTTTGCCTTAAGTTCTGGAGAACATTTTCCTAAGGTTACATTTTTGTTAGAGACGGTGAATGTTTTGGAGATGCCTTTACAAATTAGGGCTGATGATACTTCAGCATTTATTTCCATTGGTATACAACAATAGTTTAGACACTTTCCCTTGACCCAAGTAACAAGAGATGCATATATTAGTTATAATTAAAACACTGTTTTATTTATATCTGAAACAGTGAAGTTTTGAAATAGACTTCTTTTGTGGATGAGGAAAATCATCACATGAAATGAAAGATAAGAAAGAAAGGTTGGCTTGGGGTTGTTTAGGGTTTAAGTTCTGCCCTGTGGATGCCACCCACATAATTACTTTAAGCCTACAAAATGAACTTTCATGGGTATTGCTAGCCCTGCCTTAGAGATCTAGCAAACATAAAAGCTTTAGTATTTTATACAGCCACCCACAGAGGGCCTGTGATTCCAGCCCTGGTGCTCCAGGTACTGATCAAACACACACACACTGCCTAGATGGCTTTGCAATTTTTTTCATTCTGTACGGTAAGAATCTGCTTCAGAGGTGTCAAAGTCCTTAGGAAAATATTCATTTCCAAGGATTTCAATATGTTCAATGCTGAATTTATGCAGTGTCTACCAAAAAACTTGAGCTATTTTAAGATATGGTCTCGATAGTAGTGAAGATTTCCTCCTAGGAAAATACAGCAGCCTGCCATTTAATAATTAATTCAGAAACATGGGGAAGGAAGCGAACCACCTGGGCCTAAAACATCCTATCTGTTCTTCAAAGACTGACTTTCTGGATTTCCCATTCTTGTGGCTGGAAAACAGTAACTCCAAGTAACGTGCTCTAGAGGCATGCACATGTATTTACCAAGAACAAAGCAGTAAACATTATCTCTCTGGGTGGCCAGAAATGAGGATCTCCCAGCAACCATACTGCACTCAGAGCAGACTCATTTTGACTAAATGAACACTAAAACAGTACTTCTAAAAAGAGTGTCTAGAGCCTCAGCAATAACTGTAAAATTAAGAAGTCGGTGAGACCAGATGTTTGTAATTACATTGAAACTGCTTGGGAGGCACTGAAAAATTGGCGGAGAAGAGGGAATAGGACTGGAGGCTGGTCAATAGGCAGGAGATTATTTTCCTGATGGTGTTATGTGATTTTTTAAGGTAAATCATTTTCATGGATTACACTGATTTTTCAAAAAAGTTTTTATACCACATCACATGAGTGAAATGATACCTTAATGTAGCTTTTAAAATAGCATGCAGTTCAACACAACTGTGATTCCACCCATTTCCCCCTCGTCACTGCTCACTGCCATAGCATATTTAGTGATCCTCTTAATAATACATTTTATTACCAACCTATTTTAGAATTAATTTATGGAAGTATTTCACAGGTATTTCTTCTGCATTGGGATGAATTCTAAGAGGCTTGTACTTATTTAATTCTAGCAATGGTCCTGTGTGATATGCCTGCTGTTAACACATCTCCATCGAAGGGGAACATTGGCTCTCAGGAGAAGTGTGGAACCTATAGAGACAGCTCCCACATAACACAGCTGGGATCTGAATCTGCACTGTTTTGCAAGGTACACCCTCCTTTAGAACTTGGAATCTGCTTTTTAAAGTCATCACACACACACACACACACACATACACACACACACACACACACACACTCACTCACTCACATATTTCTTAACCTCTATAAGAGTGCAGACAGTTCCTTGTCATTTGAGAAATTGTCACATGCTATTTACAGACCTCCTGTTAAACTTCCTGGTAGCCATGACGACCTCTACATTCCAAAGTAAAAGCTGAGCATGTAAGATAAGCTGTCACTAATTCAGTAAAGGCTCCAACCACTTTGTGTTAAACAGAAACTCAGATCCTATTCTCATGAACCCGATTTCATCAAAGATCTACCTCTTGCTTTGTCTCTTTCTTTTCTGTATTTTCTTTTTACTTGTGTTGTTGTTGTTCTTTTAACAGGGTCTCACCATATATAGTGGACTGGCCCAGAACTCATTAGGTAGCCTGGGATGGCCTCAAACTCAAAGCAGTCCTCCTGCCTCATCGTACTGAGTGCTAGAATTGTAAGTATGAGTACCTCATTCCCACTACTTGACCTCTCTCTTTTATTTCACATTAGCTACATAATATCAAATGCTAGAATATTTGGCAATATGGAAAATAATAGATAAAACTTCCACAACTACAGTCACTAAAGATTACCACAAAGTCATGCTTGTAGTATACTTTGATATCCTTTGGTATGGTTTATGTTCCTGACCCCACACTTTTATATACCTACCCACTGTTGAATTGATCCTAAACTGTATTAGTCAATAAGAGCTTGCATTAAACAATTTTATTATTTCATTTATTTTTAAAATTTATTTATTTATTTTTATTCACTTTAGTTCCCGATTCTACCCCTCTCCTTTCTCTCCTCCCAGTATTACCCTTCCTAGCCCTCCTCCCCTACTCTTCAGAAGAGAGGATCCCCAAACCAACCCATCCAGCACATCAAGCTGCATTAGGACTGAGTGCATCCTCTTTCCCTGTGGCCTGTTGAGGTAGCCTTGTCAGGGGGAAGTGATCAAAAAGCAGGCAACAGAGTCCATGCCAGAGACAGCCCTATTCCCCTTACTAGCGCACCCTTATGAATTCTGAGCTGCCCATTGGCTACATCTGTGTAAGGGGCCTAGGTCCAGTCCATGCATCCTTGATTGGATATTTCAGTCTCCATATGGCCATCTGTGACCTGGTTAATTGGCTCTGTTGGTCTTCTTGTGGAATGACTATCCCTTCCAGGTTCCTCTATTCTCCCCTCCCCCACCACTTTTCTACAAGACTCCCTACACTTCATCCAATGTTTGGCTATGAGTCTCAGTATCTGTTTCAATCTGTTGCTAGTTGGAGTCTCTCACAGGACAGCTATGCTAGGCAGCTGTCTGCAACCATAGAAGATATTGTTAATAGTGTCAGGAGTTGGCTTTCTCCCATGGGGTGGGTCTCAGGTTAGGCCAGCCATTGGTTGGACACTCCCTCAATCTCTGCTCTACCTTTATACCTGAACATCTTGTAGGCAGGGTAAATTTGGGTCGAAGTTTTGTAGATAGGTTTGTGTTCCCCTCCCTCCACTGGAAGTCCTGTCTAGTTAGAGGATGTCCTCTTCAATATCCATGACCCCTGCTACTAAGAATCCCAGCTAGAATCATCCTCATATCCTCCCTTACCTCACTCAGGATGATCTTTTTTAGTTCTATGCATTTGTCTTAAAATTTCATGATTCCCTTGTTTTCAATAGCTGAGTAGTATTCCATTGTGTAAATGTACCATGATTTTGGTATCCATTCTTTGGTTGAGGGACATCTAGGTTGTTTTCTGATTCTGGCTATTACAAATAAAACTGCTATGAACATAGCTGAGCAAATGTTGTAGAGTGGAGCATCTTTTGAGTATGTACCAGCATAGTTGGGTCTTGAGGTAGTGCTATTCCCAATTTTCTGAGAAAGTGCCAGATTGATTTCCAAAATGGTTGTACAAGTTTGCCCTCCCACCAGCAATGGAGGAGGGTTCTTCTTTCTCCACGTCCTTCCCCACATGTGCTGTCACTTCAGTTTTTGATCTTACCCACTCTGTTGGGTGTAAGATGGAATCTCAAGATTGTTTTGATTGGCATTTTTCCTAATGACTAAGGACTTAAAGCATTTCTTTCCCCCCCCTCCAGCAGTTATTTTATTACAATTTATTCACTTGTATCCCAGCTGTAGTCCCCTCCCACAGCCCCTCCTAATCCTGTCCTCCCTCCTCCTTCTGCTGTCCTTCCTCCAGTCCCCTGAGGGTCAACATCCTTAACAGACCACAGAGGAAGACAATGCAGCCACTATTGATGAGACCTGATAGGCTAGGATCAGATGAAAGGGGAGGAAGACCTCCACTTTCAGTAAAACATTTAAGTGTTTCTCTGTCATTCAGTACTCCTCTGTTGAGAATTCTCAGCTTAGCTCTGCATCCCCCTTTTAGTTGGATTGTTTGGTTTGCTGGTGTTTAATTCTAGACTTCTTTATATATTCTGGATACTAGCCCTCTGTCAGATGTAAGGTTGGTAAAGATAGTTTTCTAGTCTATAGGCTGTCATTTTGTTCTGTTGACAGTATCCTTTGGTTTACAGAAGCTTTTCAGTTTTATGAGGTCCTATTTATTGATTGTTTATCTTTGAGCCTGGGCTGTTGGTGTTCTGGCCAGGAAGTTGTCTTCTCTGCCAAGAAGCTCAAAGCTGACCCCTACTTTCTGTTTTAATAGATTTAGTGTATCTGGTTTTATGTTGAGGTCTTAATCTACTTAGAGTGAGTTTTGTGCAGGATTATAAATATGGATCTATTTGCATTTTGCTGTAAGTAGACATATAGTTAGATCAACACTGTTTGTTGAAGATCATCTTTCTTTTTTATCCCATTGTATGCGTTTGGTTACTTTTTCAGAAATCTAGTGTCAATAGGTGTATGGGATTTTTTTTTTTCTGGGTCTTCAATTCAACCAGTCAATTTCTGTGCCAGTACCATGAAGTTTTTATTACTATTTCTCTATAGTATAGCTTGAAATCAGGGATGGGGATATCTCCAGAAGTTCTTTTATTGTACAGGATTGCTTTAGTTTTTGTGGGTTTGGGGGTTTTCTGTATGAAGTTTAGAATTGTTCTTTCAAGTTCTGTAAAGAATTGTGCTGTTATATAGCTAGGAATTGCACTGAATCTGTAGACTGCCTTTGGTAACATGGACATTTTTACTATATTAATCCTAAAAATCCATGAGCATGGAACATCTTTCCATCTTCTGACATCTTCTTCAATTCTGTCTTCAAGTTCTTGTCATAAGAATTAAATAACTTTAAGCCATGCTTCATAATCTATTTCACTGATGGACATTTTTAGTAGAACAGCACCTGTACGTATATTCCAAAAAAAATAAAATCTAGGGCTGGAGAGTTTGGATCAGAGGTTACAAGCTCTTGCAATTTTGCCAAAGCATCTAGTTTCAGGTCATAACATTCACATGAGGTGAATCACAGCAGCTTTGAGGATCCATACCCTCTCTTAGACCACATAGGCACTGAACATATGTATACATACAGGCCTCCACACGTACACGCAAAATAAACACAAATCTTAAAGTAAAAATCCTGGCACATGGACAAACCATTGAGTTAGAGAAGTATACTCAAGTATGGGAGCCTGAGTTCAGATTGGTGAGCTACATGAAAAGCGAGATATGGTAATTCCCACCTGAAACCCCAGGACTCCAGAAGATGTGACAGAACTTCTCTGGGGCTTGCTAGGCAACCTGTCAGCTGAAATGGTGAGCTCCACATACAAGGAGAGACCTGCATGATGACATGAGGTGGAGAGTGGATGGAAAAGACACATAATATCAACTTCTGGATTTCACATGTATGTGTGCACATGTGATCATGTATCGCCATACAGATATGTTCATGTTCAAGGATTAAACAATTAATACACCAGCTGGTAATGCTGTATACCTTTATCATCTAGTATATAGGTATGTATACATTAATATGCCTAATGCATATATAATATATATACATATGTCTGAATACATCACAGGATGACCAACTCAGGCTAATTTACCTCATATACTTATCACATCTCATAACAGAAGCCAGGTATCAAGGTATGCTCACTGGAAAAAGTGGGTTCTATAGACCTCTTATTTTGGGGTTCTACTTTTATTGCACCACTAAATTCAGAAAGGTGGACCTCATGAAGTTCGTATTATTTCTTTCTCTTTATATCTTTCTATCCACAAATTCCTAAATAGATACTAGTCTGTGCAGACAATATCTCTTTCCTGGGATACCGAAGTAGCTCCTATCTGTTCTTTTCACACCTATGCCTGTCTTACACAGATGGCTGTGGACTTTAAAATTTATGTACAATGTGATCACAGTAGCCACCTCCTTAAAATTTCTTACAATAAAAAGAAAGCCTGTTACCCAAGCCTGTGTTCTTTAGCCTGATCATAACCTTCCTCTGCTGCATCTTGAGCTCCCTTTATCTTCTCCCTCAGTTTCAATTCCAGAAATTCTCTTGGGTTTTATAGATACAACAAGGAACTTATGTACATCATTACCTTCCCCCAAAGTTTTATCATTGTAGGCTCCAGTCCCCTCTTTCTTCAAATGATCCCTGAGTTCCACCAATAAATATTCACTTCTTCATGCCTATTTATTATTCTAACTTTCTGCACTTTTAGAATAGTTATCACTTCTTTCTAGCATCCATCACAAATTCAATTTTACCCTTTGTGCATATTTGGGTATGTAATTAATGGTCCATTCTCCAATTCAAACATTAATTCAAGAACCATTTATTGCCAAAGTTAAGTATAAGACTGACAAGCATGGTGGACAACAAATAACTTTTTTTTTTTTTTTAGAATCTTGAACACAAAGCTATACAATCTCACTTATACAAGATGACAAAATTGTGACATATCATAAAACTGCAATGAACTGATGAAATAGTTTAAAAATACTATAAATGAGATAAAATTGAAAAATTCATGAATACAAGTAAAATTCAGGAGGAAAATTGTGTTAGAATTAGAAAATAATTATCTTTATTATTTTCAAATCCTAAATGGTCTTCGCTTTCTCAGTTTCATCTATAAACAAGTACTGGGCTGGTGAGATGACTCAGCAGGCAAAGGCACTTATTGCCAACTCTGACAAGGTACATTTGATCCCCCTGGACCTTCATGGTAGGCAGAGAGAACCAACTTCTTCAAATGATCCTCTGACCCATGTGTCATGGCATGCACACACCCATATAAAATGTCAAAAGATGGCTACTTCTATAAAAGAAGGTAGAGCTGTTTTGTTTTTGTTTTAAAGAATGAAACAAAAGACCTTGAATGTAAAGAACTGCATCTTCAAATTCTAAATTGCTACCTCATTGTCAAAAGCCTAAACAATGAGTGTCTTTCACAGCGCCCAGAAAATCTCATTATAACCCTGCCACCAAGAAGGGGACAAAGCTCTGGGGGTCCTATAGAAGTATTGGGGAAAAGATGGAAGGACCTGGAGAGAACAGGAACCTCACAAGAAGACCAACAGAGACAACTAACCCAGTCCCATGGGGTCTTTCTGAGACTGAGATATCAACTAAGGAGCATGCATGGCCTAGATGTAGGCACCCTGAACACAGATAGGTGGCTTGGTATTCACATGGGTGGCCTGGTGAGTGGAGTGGGGGGTGGGGGATGTTTCTAACATGGACTATATTGCCTGCTTTTAGAGTACTTCCCCCTGGCAGGGCTGCCTTGCTTGGCCTCAGGGGATGAAGATGAAGGGAGCACTCATGGAATGTAAAATAAATAAACTGAAATAATAATAATTTAAAAATCTTGTCTCCACAGCAAATGCGTATCTGTGGTCCCATTGCCACAACACAAGTGCCTTTATCAAAGCAGAGCATGAAGTGAGTTTCCTGTCATTTCTGTACCTCTTCATTGGCTACTGGGTTCAGATATGCAAGGAGGTTTGTGAAGTAATCAGAGGATGCTGATAGATAAAATCAGTAAACTGGTGACTTTTTATGAATTTTCATGGAAATGGTGGCAGGGACACTTGGCATTTATTCTCTTCTAAAACCATGTCTTTAACCTGAAAGCTCTTAGGAACAAATGATTGGTTGCTCTATTTCTAAAGGAATTCTATAGAGACATGGTTTACAGTTCTTTTTATGAACAGCCCTCTGTGTGTTGCATTATATGATGCGTTTATTTCAAGAAGACCTGGCCCTTTCTGGCTTTCATTCTAAATGTCACTGTCACGACAATTCCTTCAACTCTGCTACATGGATACACAACAGGGGAAATATAAAAGGCATGATAACCTCGGCATTCTAGGTATTTGGTAACTGTCATGAACAGACACTGAAATATTGCTCACTGACTGATGTCTCCAGGAGGTGGTGCTGCTTTTAGGAGATGAATCTTTGGAACACATGCTTTAACTAGCAGAAGTAGGTCACTGGAGATGAGTCTTGGCGGTCATAGCTGCCCCGTAGTGCCTACATGACCTGATCTGTGAAGATGTGAACAAGCTGTGCTGTAAGCTCCTGCTGCCAGGCCCTTTTCACCTTGATGGATTGTAGTCTGAAATCTGAGCCAAAGCAAGAATTCTTCCCAACTGTTCTGTTAGGTATCTTCCAACTCTAAGAGGTATTCAGTTTTAATCCATGTTTGGGTATGGAGTTGTAGATGCCATTGAACATGGGACAGAATCTTTGACTACTTCACAAGCATTCTACATGACGTGTCAGGGATCTCTAGCACCATAAGCTCCAACTGTGGTTTCTGCTAAATCACAGTCACAAACTGTAGTGCCTAAGACTGCAACACCTTCACACTGTCTCTTTCCTTCATAAGCAGTATAAAGTCCATGGTTCTCACAATACAAATAGTGTCACTGTTAGGAACAAGCAAGAGAAACTTGTCCTAAGTATGAAGTTTTGTTTTCAGACTCCATTTAATCATAGGGGGAAACTAAGACCAAGGTCTCAGGCCTAGGAGAGCTAGGGATTTCACAATAGCTGAACTGTTTTTTTATTCATCTTTTGCTCCCCAAAACATAATGACTGTTCCTAACCACAGCTCCCATTATCCGTCTTTTGTTCCCTAGAATTTAATGATTGTTCCTAACCACAGCAAGAACAAATGAATTTGTTTGGTTGGACCATAAAACCTACATTTTGTGCGTGTGTGTGACAGTTTCTCTGTGTATCCTTGGCTGTCCTGGAAAGTTGCTATAGACCTGGCTGGCCTCCAACTTACAGAGATCTACCTGCCTCTGCCTCTGCCTCTGCCTCTGCCTCTGCCTCTGCCTCTGCCTCTGCCTCTGCCTCTGCCTCTGCCTCTGCCTCTGCCTACAGAGTGCTGGAAACATCAACAACAACAACAAAAAACAAACTTACATTCTTTATCAGTTGATGTAGATCAACCATGTAAAAAAAGCCCTTGTCCCTAAATCCTGATTGGTGGAAAAATGTAACTATAACTTGGCACAAATGTTTGTCATTTTCAAGCTTAAAATCTCTGTGACATTCTGACTCAGGGTCTATTATGTGGCCTTTTTTTCTATTTTCTTTTCTTTTCTCTTTTTCATCTTCAGTGATTTGGTGTTTCATTTGAGTTGGATCTAAGCAGACCCCATAACATCACTTTTTTTCTGTTTATTTTCAGTCCTCTTGTACTCACACCTATTACAAAACTGTTAGAATTTTAGCCTAGCAAAAAGTCAGAGAGGTGAAAAGAATTTTCTTCATATTTCACACTTCTTATTTTCAGATTAACTTGCACTTCCAATTTCTATCACATCTCACATTTACACTGTAGGTTAGTAAAACAATTAGAACTGTAATTGCTTTGTCAGGTATTTCATATGAAATCTTTCGCAGATAACACAGCACGGGAAGTGTTGGGTGCTTTAATAGATGAAAACACAGTGGCTGAAAGTTTAAATAGTTGATGTAGACCAGGTAGTTGACATGGAGATGAATGTTAATCTTCTCCTAGATTAATAACCCCCAAATGCTTGTTCTCTTTAACTTAAGCTTAATGGCACCCAAAAGGGTTGATATGCATCTTCATTGCTCCCTAAAAGTTTCTGTTTTTTAAGCTTGGTCTCTAACATAAGACAGGGCCTTTACAGGGTGATTGAAACACAAAAGCTCTGACCTCATCAATAGATTAAATTTACTTATGAGTAACCATTCAATGAGTCTGAGGGATTAATCTGTTATAAATACGATCATCCTCTCCTCTGCTTGTCCACCAATGTGGTGCGCAGCCTCAGTCACATGTTCTACCAGTTTGATGTCCTGCTTTCAACATGGCCCTCAAATGCTTTCCCATGGCCAGGGAAACCCTGGGCTGAGAGTTCAGAAATGAGGAGTCAGAATAACTGGATCTTCACTTTAAGTTGTTTATCTCAGGCATTTTGTCACAGCATATGACAAAGCTGATGTTCTCACCTACAGATATACTAAGATGTTGCGGTTTAAGACAGTAATTGTCTTTCTAACATTACAGCAAAACCAGCTTTGTAATTGAACTTGTTATCATCACATAGAAACCATTACACTTGTTTTAAAAATTTAACATTCCCCTGCTCAGATGGAGCCATTGACTCAGTAGGTTCCCTAGTAAGGGAAGCAGGGACTGTCGATTTCATGAACTCAGTGACAGGCTCTCTGATCATCTCCCCCTGAGGGGTTCAGCCTTGCTAGGCCACAAAGGAAGACAATGTAGCCAGTCCTGATGAGACCTGATAGGCTAGAGTCAGATGGAAGGGGAAGAGGACCTCTCCTATCAGTGGACTAGGGGATGGACATAGGGGGAGACAGCTGGGATACAAAGTGAATAAATCTTAATAAATAAAAAAGAAAAAAAATAACAATTAATGGTCATGGAATCAGAATTAGATGATTAACTATGCTGATCATTTTCCATCCCCAGTCTCTATTCTGTGATTAACACCGTTTGAGCAAAGTGTTGGCAAAGAGTAATGATCAAAGAAACAGTTGAAGCATGCCGAAGGAAAGCAACACAGAGAAGCTTCAAGATAAGAATAACAATTCCTATCAAGCCCTGAAAAAAATTAACATTTTGTTCTTCAAAATTTAATAAAACCACATTCAACATACTTGGAGATAAAATATCTAAAGTTATATTCATAAATTAGCAATAGAAAGTGAGACAAGAACTGAAGTCAGCCCAGAGACAGTAGCAAAGATACTATCTTAGGAGTTTTTGTATGAATAGAATCCCATTAGTTAAATCTTTCTCTGATTTTATAATAGTATGAAGAGGAAAAGTAGAACCAATCAATAACTTGAAAGGATAAAAAAATCAAGTTAGACTAATCTGGATAATTCTAATGAGCATGACAATGTTATTACACAAAACTCGTTTCTATTGAATCAAGATTTTTGACCTGTAGGGCTAGGGACACAGTTCAGTGTGGATAAGCTCAAGCATAAGGACTGAGCTGGCTTTCCAGGCCCAAATAGAATGTGTGGTGTGGTGGAGTAAGTT
This sequence comes from Psammomys obesus, assembly GCF_907164565.1. Lineage (NCBI taxonomy): Eukaryota > Metazoa > Chordata > Mammalia > Rodentia > Muridae > Psammomys > Psammomys obesus. The sequence continues at coordinate 4,517,084 of NW_026594377.1, forward strand.
TATAATCTCATTTGCGGAGGTGGAGGCAGAAACATCCCTGGTGCTCACTGCTTTAAGTGTAGAGTTCTAGGTTCAGTGAGAAATACTGTATCAAGAAACAATGTAGACGTCTTCTGAGTAATGGAGCTCAAGGTTGAACTCTGGCCTATTCACAGATGTACACATATTTACACCGCACAAACAGGATATTTTGATACATCAGTAAAATTCATTTGTTAACAATTAATTTGTTAACATTGTTAACATTTGTTAACAATTCCCATTTCTCTTTTCCCCTTTCCCCTGATAACCAAAAATCTATCTTTGCTCCCGCTAAAATAATTATTGTAGTTGCCCTACATGAATACAATAGGGTAACATTAGCCTTTCTGTGACTGGTTTATTACATTTAAAATAGTGTCCTCAAGGTCCTCTCTCATGTTATTTCTTTCTTTTCTTAAAGTTTCAATAATTTTCTATTGTACATATATACTGAAAATTAAAAAAATATAATTGATATAATAATTATTATTAATATAATAATAATTATTAATTATTATGATGATTTTCATTGTTATCATTTAGTGTGTGTGAGAGAGCGAGAAAGAGAACAGGCATGTGAAGGTTAGAGAACAGCTTTCAAGACTCAGTTCTCTTCATCCATTATAGGTTCTGGGATGGGACTCAGGTCACACTAGGGTAATACATACTTTGAGCCAGTGAGACACAGAGTCTGCCCCTATGTGCTGCATTTTTAATCTACTCATCTTGGTGTACAGCATTGTGCCCACTTTAGTTTTAATAAATCCTTTAAAATAATTGTTTTAAACTTTATAAATGCAATCTGAATAATACACGAAGAAGGAAACAAAGCTTGGAAACTAATGAAGTCTTGTTGTTTAATTGGTCTTTATGCCTATTGATACCATTTACGTGTCCTTCCTTTCTCCGTTTGTCAATGAGATCCAGGGTATTGGTCATTGTGGACATCAGTTAAATATCTACCATTCTTTTCTATTCATGAAAGTTAATGCAGATGAAAGAAACCTGTTTACAGGGAACAAAATATTTTATTTAAGGTTCCCTTCTCCCGGCTGACTCACGGTCCCTCTAAGTTAAGAATAAAAACTAACGAACACACTTATACTTTATATACAAATTTCTATATATCCCAGAAATAACTTAGAAGGGAAAAAAGCATTGGTTGGCATTCAGTTGTTGGCAATAAAACATGATTTTAATCTTTGTCTTAGTCCTGAACACTGGATGTTTCCATCCATTTTCATATGTCTACAAACCTCCCAGAAGGAAAAGATTTCGAAAAGTACTGGATGGTCTAGCTATTCTTGAAGATAAATTAATTTAAAATTCTTATGACTCCTATATTTGCACTGCTTTTAAGTAGAAGTGGAAGCTAGTCTGGAAGTTTTAGGCAAAAAGGGTAGAGCCACTTGTACCATGTGCCAAAGCACAGGCCCCCTTGCCTGCTAGGGTCATTCTCTACAAATGAGCCAACAGATCCAGGAGGGTTGTGTGAGGAACAAAGAGATGGGCTGAGCAGTTAAACCAGCCCAAGAAGACAATAGTTACAGCAGCCAGACCTCCTCCATGCCTAGAGAAGAGGAATTAGCTCTCAAAACTATGTACATAGACTTGGCCTGCATAATTCATGACAGTTAGATGCATAATCCCTCACTATGCTCATACACAACTAACCTTCTACATACTTTACTAAGAAAAATTTGAAACAATTTCTGTAACATCACCTTATCTTCAAAGTGGCTTGGTGAAAGGATGGGATTTACAGAAATTAAGGAGTGGGATTTCTCCATTCTCATTCTGTGGCACAGGGACACAGAAAGACAGAAGGACCTGTGGTAGCTATTAATAATATAAAGCCTAAATGAAAGTAATTGACTGTCATCTCAAAGAACCAATTACAGATACCATGCTGTGGTACCAGCATATTGGTCACTGTAATTTTTTTTTTGACATTTTCATATGTCAATTTCAGTCACCCAAAGAGAAAAAAACTTTACATATGTAAGGGCATTGCCAAATCCCCTTACTTCCTTTTCAGTGTCACAGTGGGGGTCTTGCTTAGATTTCTAGAGAGTTGCATAAAGGCCCAGTATAAAGAGATAAAGGTAATGGATTGCATCACATGTATAGCAACATAAAATAAGTAAAAATAAAATTTCCATTCATAGACATTAATTTTTCTTGCACTACCTTGGCAATTCAATTGCACACTATAAATTCACATTTGTACTCACACATCGTGACTTAGGGAATGTGAACAGCTATGTTTATGTGTAAATTAATTAGGTAAACAATCACACCAGAGACCCAGTTACACAAGCAATATGTCTTTTCTCCTTCCAGCAGACAGGTTAATAGCTTGGCCTTGCCTGGTTTCTTCTCACATTGCTTAAACTAATTTCCAAGTCCCAGATAGATTGTATCTGGGCTGTCCAGCTTTGGGTTTTGTTTCAACAATACATTATGTGTAGCCCAGAGCGATAGAGGAATGTAAATATTTGGGGGGTAAAATCTGTTTCTGAACAATTTAATTAAAACCTCTAAAATCTTAATTCAAAAGTTTTGAGCATTTCTGGTGTGCTTTGGTTCCCTTATCTGTTTTACTGTTTAAAGGGTAAACACAGAAATGATCAAACAAATGTCTCCTAAACATGAAAGTTTTCATAGGTTTTCTAAGAAATACTCTATCTAAATTTTCTTTATGTATTATAATCATATAATACATATTAAATATACATGTCTAAATTTGAGTGTAATCATGGGATATTGATTGTCAGGCTACATTACAAGGGGAAATTCTATGTAACCAACAGAGCATCCAGGAGCAGAAAGGAAATTTGAAGCTCTTGGGAGAGAACAGGATCTGGTGTTGGAAATTAGCCCCTCCCTCCTTCCAGATTCAGAGAGCTAAAACTTATTTTTCCACACAGAGGTTTGTAGCTAGGGTTGCAGATGCAAATTAAATCCTATCAGTTGAATTTTTCTTGCAATTCATTGCTTGTGTGGTGGTTTCTGTTGGCAGTCAAAGTAAGGTTTTAAAAATGTCAGATGCCATAAGCAAAGGTGGTGCACCTGATGTCTAGTCCAGAGGATGCCAAAGGCAGCTGTGATAGTGTAGGTCAGAGATCTTGCTCTGAGCCAGGTCTTTGGAATGATGTGAGCATACACTCCCCCTCACCCCCCGTGGTTGGTCTAGTTCCAGGAGACTTTCATCCAAAAACTTCTTCCAATGGTTAAGTTCTCTCTTTACCAGGCTTCCTAGTGTGATTTGTTCCTACATTAGACTCGTAGTGATAAAGAGAATAAATCTGAAAACTCTTAACCCAATTTCTTATTCTTAGAGCCAACAGAATCTTCTAGGTACAACGTTCAAAGAAATTGCCAAAACTAAAGTCCAAGGTTGGCCTATTAGTTAGTTATACATACTGAGTCAGACAGACAAAACAAAGTTTCAGGAGCAAAGGAAATGTTCCAGAACCACGTTGGAAAAGTACAGAAAATGCCAAGAACTAGTTAGCAGACATTGTGGTTTAATGTAACAGGACTGCAAATGTTCATTGCTTTTTAGTGTCACAACTGAGAATCTTGTCTTTATTTTTCAACAATTCGGATAAGCAAAGGTAAAGTTTTGCTCTGGGTTGTGTAATCATGAATAGTATTCCTCAGTTTTCTAGCATCTCTTGCTTATCTAGTATAGGTAATAATCTCTTGAGATGAGAATAAAATAAGCTAATGAGACAGGGAATGAAAACTTAAATTGCTTCTGTGTTGCTATAACTCATGTGGCAAGACCAGAAAGGTTGAGCTAAAAACTCCTCCAGAATTTAAAAAAAAAAAAAAAAAAAAAAGTTTTGTCTTGGCCATCTAGCTAATTTTAAGGTTAGACTCAACAAATTATTTGTTGTTTCCACCCTGCATACACATGCTCTGGGTGACTTTTGTGTGCACAATAACAATAAAAAAGGAATAATATGGAGTGAGGTGTGTTATTTTATTGAGATAAGCAACCAAATAACTTTAAAGCAATTCAGGTATTTCAGTGGAAATGGAACAATTATAGAGGAATGATGTGTTTCAGTTGACTGCACACACGCTGGGCAGCATCAGTCAAACTGTCCTGAAACAATTATGGGAAGGAGAACACAGTGAACTGCAATCTCATCGTCTCATCCATGTCCACAAATGAGCAGGTGCAACAACTGAGAATCATGTCTTCATTTTTTTTCAACTATTCTCAAAAGCAAGAAAAAAAGAAAGAAAGAAAAAGAGCAGTGAACATTTGCAGTCCTCTTACATTAAAATACAACTGGGTAACGATGGTGTTTCTACTTCAATCCTTTGTTTTCAAGAAGAAAGAGACACTATATATTCTGCCAAGAAGAAAGCAGAACAAAACCATGTACTTTTAAATATGTTGATTTGAGCTCATTGGAGTCAATTCTACATTTGACACTGAAACAAAAGTATGTGAAAAAACAAGCTTGTTTCAGACCCATTGTTGTCGAGATGATGGCTGTAGAAAGGGGTGCCTGATAACAGTCTGCCAGTAATAGCTTTAATAATTGTGAACTTCTGCAGACTACTATCTTCCTTTCCAAATAATTTTGGTAATATATCGGATATAGCACATACAAAATAATTTCTTTTGCTCGCTAAGTGGTTTAAGATAAGAAAACTATTTTTCACTTGTTAGACCTTAAGTCAATATCTTTATAGCTACCTTTTCCTCATAGGCATACACTCACATTAGTACAGCTTTAGAGAGAGGTTCACATGTTACTATTATAGATTTTAATCAGTAGCTCATAGATATAAACATGGTCAATACTTATATTAGTTACATTTCTAGAAGTAAATGTTATTATATTACCTAATGTTATTTTTATCATGTCTCATAAATACATAGGAACAGATAGGACCAGATTCAGAGTTACAGAAGTGTTAAAGGCAAAAGTCTTTCTAGACAGGCATATAAGTGAACAAAGTAAGTTATACATACACAGGTTGGCACATGGAAACAGGAGGATTTCATTTGCATTTTACAAAAAAAATTGAACAACTGGTTTAAAAAGAACACTAAGATTAGATTATGAGATGGCAGTAATGAGGAAATGTGCTTGAGTCATTTTAGTGTGAGTTTCTTCATCTCTAGGTGGGAAAAATGTAGAGCAGTGGACTTTTTAGCACAGTTCTTTTTAGTGCAGTTTGGTGATCAGCAACATACGATGGAGTGATAATGGGTAATGGGTACCTTCTCTTTCTGGTACCATTAAATCCTACAAACTCTTCTGCAGTGTTGCCAGTGAAGTTCTGCATGCTTTAGGAAGTGGGCTTTATGAAAACTGGTCTTCACAATGGTAACAACAGGGCAGATATATTTTGTTGTCTGACCCATACTTTCTCTTAGTGATGTTAAAAGATGAGCTCTACTTGTGAATCATAAAGCTCCATTATTGGGATAAACGGAGAAAGAGAGGAATTGCCTTGGCAGAGGCTGAGAATTTTGGAGTAGTGGTCCTCAGCAGCAGAAGCTATACTTCTACCCAAGCAGGCACAAGTGAAAAACCATAAGCCATAAACCATATAGTGTAACGGGAAAACAACTTGAAGGAGTTTAACTTCAGACAAATTCAAACTCACTGAAATGTGGGTTTTAATTATTGTTCTGCACATGCCACAGAACTATACTGGAGAGTTGAGAATGCATTGTAGAGAAAATTAATGTACCATAAGACTCAAAGCAAATTACAATGTGCTTAGAGTCACAAATGCATGAAGTGCTTCTCTGAACAACACTCTTAGTTAGTGCTAGACTCAGAATTATAAGTACCATTTTTATGGATCATAATGAAGAGCAGCACTAGTAAACAAAATGACTGGAGTCTAGATAAACAAACTTTGTGAAGTTCTTCAAACATTCTACACCTAGTTTACCCATAGTTACACAAGTACAAAGTGGAAGAAATTTGTTCAACTCGAGATAATTAGGAGCAAAGAAACAGCATACAGAAATGATTCCAAGGTAGACACTGCTCATTTACATGTCTGTCTAGAAAGATTTTTGACTTTGCTACTTCCGAAACTCTGAATCTGCTCCTACTTGTTCCTGTGTACTTATGAGACATGATAAAAATAACCTTAGGCATATTGAATGTTATTATACTAAACTGAAATTAATGTATCAAAGTTTTTAAATAAGCAGAAAGTCTGAATAAGGAACATTTAATAATGAGAAAACCATTTAACCTACAAGAAAGCAGAAACAGACTTTATGGAGTTTATAACATTACTTCAAAATGTTAAGAACAAAATTAAAATGATCTATAACCACAGTTGAAAGTATTAGCACATTTCTCTGTAACTTCTGAAATAAGCAGTAAAGACATATGATTCAAAGAATGTGAAATATTTTCCTAATAATTGAAATATATATGGTATTTTTAATAACATATAGAAAAATTCACCAGAATTATTATTTTATGAGCTATAAAGCAATTTAAACAAATTCCAAATGATATAGGTCAATATTAAAATGATAATTATTAAATATTCCAAAATTAAAAGCTAAGAAATATTTTTTTAACATTTTTTAGAAGCATCTCAAAGGAGGTGGGGAGTGGCTAGAGAGATGGCTCACTGGTTAAGGGTATGTGGTGTTGCATTTCCAGAGGATGTGAGTTTGTTTTACATCAGTGGCTGTGATACTGGTGTCAGATTCAGTGCTCAGTTCTGGTCTCTACAGGAATCTGCATGTACACGATGGTATACCTACGGGCCCCTACATACAACATAAAATGAATCTTTAAAAAATGTCTCAAAGGAAGTACAAAACTGTTTGACCCAAATGATTAAAAAAGATTTAACTACATTAAGCACACACATTATGATAAACTGATAGACAATGACCTGTGATTCTTCTTTAAGAAATTAGAAAATAATCAACAAATTTAATCCAAAGTAAATACATGAAAGAAAATAATAAATAAAGGGAAGAAAACAATTAAAATAAATGTAAATGTCCAAATTAGGGGATTGGTCCCATTGCCAATCCAGGTAATGGTAGAAGGCACTAGGATACCTGGGTTGCTTGTCTGTCCATCTATATGCAGAAGACTGCACTTGGATTTCTTTATACTGAGAACAAAGAATGATTCGACATATGTCAGTGAGCTAAATGTGAGCTACAACTCTTGAGCTCAAGAAAGCATAGAGATAAATCCATGTGGTCTTTAGGCAGCAGTGATTTCTTAGACACAGCGCAAGCACCACAAATAACAGGAGAAAAGGCTGATAATTTGTACCTCATCAAGGTAAGGTCTTTTCTTCTTCACAGAGCCTGATCAAAAAGGTGAGCAGACAACTCACAAGCTAAGAGGAACGGTTGGTTTGCAATTCATAGATGAAACTGTGGATTGTGTCTAGGATATAAACGAACTCTGACAACCAGATGATAAAAGAGCACTTAAGGAGATGTTTCTAAAAAGGTGTGTGAACGCTTGCTGTCATTTTGAGTAGGGAACTGCATATTCAAATCATGATAAGATTCCACCTCATGACCATTTACACTGCTGCACGCAAAGGGTTGGTTAACACTGCTGGAGACAGATAAATGAAAACGTGCCTGCTTTGGTGGGACTTTCAAATGACACCCAGACATCCGGACATTGCTTTAATTTATTATCGTAGACCAGCAATGTGATGACTCACATCACCCTCCACGTAAGAACACAGAAGCAAATTCATATAGAATTACACTTGAGTTTTCAAAATCCTGTTACTAACGACACCCAGAAATATGAAGGGCTGAATGGAAAAATTAATGTATGTATTCCTCACACAATAATGACTATAAATTGGGGTAAGTACCTAACATGTGCTTCAACATGGATGAAACCCCAAAATATGTTTTAAAAATTTAGTCACTGCAACTCAGTGTTTTAGTGTTCTATTTACACAAAAGGTCTAAAAGAGAAAGATTTAGAGAGATTAATTGGAGCAGAGCTGATAGGAATAAAAAATGCTCAATAAAACATGATAAAGCATAAAATATGTACTTTGAAAAATGCTCATCATACCGGAAAGGAAAAGTGACATTATTCTAAATTCCATAGGTATTAGGAGATTATGATGATGAATATTATGTCAGTAAGTTTTCCATCTAATTATCACATGTACAAAGTAGACATAGCTCCAAAAATATCTTAAATCTGATGATACAGGGGAGTAAAGTTCTATTTTCGTATTTCTGAAGTTTGTTGAACTCTTTATTCATTTTTACTGTTTTATTTCTCCTTGTATTTTCATGTAATTTCTTTTGTATCTCAGAAACTACATGCACATATTCAAACTAGCGCCGAGAAAATGACCAGTTACGGATAAAGGCAACTATTTAGGGAAAAACAAATGGTTTGAGGTACATACTAACCTTACATAAAATTAAAGAAAAAAAAATCGCTTTGTCCTTCTCAGAACACAACTGGGAATGAATGTCTTTGTGGACTCTCACAGAGCCAGATCATAAAAGTGGAGAGCAGGAGTGTGGCTGCTGGAGATGGGGGTTGGGAAAAAAGGAGGGATGATCAAAGTGTAAGTACAGTTAGGGGGTGTGTATAATTAGAGCAATGAATACATTCATGGTCACTACAGCTGGTAATTTTATTACCTATGAGGAGTTTGCTATAGTGGTTGGTATTAAGTATTGCTACCACACACACAAAAGTAGAACTGTGAATGATTAATATGGTAATTGGCTTGACTGTGATAATCATTTTAAAATGTATATATGTATCAAAACTATATCATGAACATTAAAAATATATATAGCACATAAGTCCAAATAACACGCACAGCATAACGATAATCCAAATATTAGTAAACACAACCTATAAGGAATATGTAAAAAAATCTTTTATAAAGTGTCATTTCAACTTTAAAGTATGCCTGTACACGAGAATTCATGTGTAAGTGGAAGCGAGGAACAACCAGGGCACAGAAAGCTGCCAGGAGTAGCAAAACACTCGTGTGGTAGAAACAGGTATCATAAATTCATTCAAACCCAATGACTGCTCAATATTTACAGTGACCCCTATGCAGACCGTGGACCAGGTGTTATGACAATATGGGCTGTTAGCAGATCCTGCTTGGTGAGGAGGTACACCTGTGTGGCAGTCAGGAGCATAGAGCAATCCCTATACTTCTGAGTGCTTTTATGCTGGAACCATTGTATCTGGCATGAATCTAGGGTGATGGCACCTAAGATTTGAAGTAGCCTTTTGTCAGCGATTATTATCTGAGATTTTATGGCGTTATTCTTTTTTTCACTTTTTATTAATTGCACTTTATTCACTTTGTATCCCTCCATAAACTCCTCCCTCCTCCCCTCCCAATCCAGCCTTCCCTTCTCCTCCTTCACGCATGCCCTTCCCCAAGTCCACTGATAGGGGAGGTCCTCCTCTCCTTCTTTCTGATCTTAGTCTATCATATCTCATCAGGAATGGCTGCATTGTCATCCTCTGTGGTCTGGTAAGGCTGCTCCCCCGTCAGGGGGAGGTGATCAAAGAGCAGGCCAATCAGTTTATGTCAGAGGCAGTCCCTCTTCCCATTACTATGTAACCCACTTGGACACTAAACTGCTATGGGCTACATCTGTGCAGGGGTTCTAGGTTATCTCTATACCTGGTACTTGGTTGGAGTATGAATCTCTGGGAAGACCTCTGTGTTCAAATTTTTTGGTTCTGTTGCTCTCCTTGTGTGGTTCCTGTCCTCTCCAAATCTTACTATTTCCCAATTCTTACATAAGATTCCATGCACTCTGCCCAATAGTTGGCCATAAGTCTCAGCATCTGCCTTGATAGTCTTCATCAGAAGACAAAGAAAAAAGGAAACAAGTTAGGAACCTGTCACAGAGTGTCTCTGAAAGGCTCTGCCCTGCAGACTATCAAAGCAGATGCTGAGACTTATGGGCAACTGTTGGGTGTTATTCTTTTGCAGGATTTTCAGAGCTTTGTTTCCTTTTTCTTTGTGTGTTCATGGATGTCACACTTTGACCTCTTCTATGAACTTTCTTTGGCTTTCTTATCTTGGCTGGCTACTCAACACAAGAAGCCTTGTTTACAAAAGCCATTCTTGTCTTTTGGTGCCTTCTTCAATAATCTTAATAATATTTAATTCTCAATTTAAAGTGAGAGATGTAGAATTCTTGTTTCTATTTCAACATTGGGAAGTTATTGCTGGTTTATCATTTGGTTTAACGACAATGTCATATGTCAGAGAATTGAGGAAACAGCAGAAAGACTGGCCAGGGAGGCAGTCAGAGTGCATACTTCAGCACTTAGGTTTTCTTGTTTAGATGGGTCTAGTTTGTGGCATCCTAAATGCAATATCCCTATCAGGTATCACAGAGTATGCTAAGATATGTCAAAATAATGACAAAGTTTGGAGAGTTATAAAAATTATAAAAATTTGATACAAAGGCAGTCCTGCTAGGCCACAGAGAAGGACTTTGTAGCCAGTTCTGAAGATACCTGATAAAACAGGATCAAATGAAAGGGGAGGAGTCCCTCCCCAGTCTGTGGACTTGGAAAGGGGCAGGGAGGAGATGAGGGAGGGAGGGAGGGTTTGGGAGAGAATGAGGGAGCAGATAGAGCTGGGATACAGAGTTGATAAAATGTAATAATAAAAAAAGAAAAAAAATTGATACAAAGACATGAAGCAAGCATTTTTGTACTGGAAAATTTCATGACAGACCCCTCCTGAGGCCCTACTGCGAATAAATATTCAATAAATAAATAAATATGAAAAAATATGCCAGGTTCATAAAGCTCAGTGAAGTAATACAAAGGAGAGCTGTGCTCATACAGCAAGCAGTTACGGCCATGCGTGCCCCTGCGCTGACACCATGGATGTTGCATGCCACTCTAATTTTGAAGCCTACACACACCGAGAGGCTCCAACAACATCCTCAGTGCAGTGGCCACGGAACAGTGCTACAATTTCTAATTTCACAAGTGAAATTAGCCAACCACTGAAAATGAGAGAAGCAATTTTTGTTTGTAGTCTCATTGCAACATGTAGAATAAAATTTTGGTTGGCACGACAATGTGTCTATGTAAGTTGACAGGTTGGTAACTGCGGTGTGAAAGCTATTCCCTTTTTTGTTTTATATCTTTAAAGAGTTACTGGAATGTTAAATTAAATTTTATTCCTGTAGGCTCCATCAGGCACATAGAAACCAGGTGTCTAAACTCTCATATCTTGTTTGAGTTGCTGGATTTCTTAATGTGGAATCACAAAGCTGAAACTCATCTATTATTTCACTTAATAATTAGAGTTGGCAATTACTATGGAGATACAAAAATAATTTAACAGGTCATCAACTCTGAGGTGGGTTTTGTCTATTAAACCCAAGGAATTTGCTTCATCTGTCAGTCATATTTTGCTACAGGACATTGTGTTAACAGTTAAAGTAAATTAATCCTACAAACATGATCTATTAAATAATTTATCACTTCCTCCAGAAATATAATGGAAGATTATTAGCATACTTAGGAGTAATTAGCCATCCATGCCAGATTTATAGGCCAAGTAGCTATATAGTATCTATCATTTCTTTGATCTGCAAAGATGTTTATTTTATTGTATTGAAAATTCTGTATGAGCCTATTTGCTCTCATACAGTACACCCTGAGGACAGTTTCCCCAACTTCTACTCCTGTCAGCTTCCCTCACCAGCTCCACTCTCCCTTTGTTTCCCTCCAAGAAAAGAGCAGATCCCAAGAGACAGCAGCCAAACACAAACAGGAAGACAGGGTAGCCCAGAGTAGGATGGCTCAGAGGCAGACCAAACATGTCACTCGTGGATCAGTGCCTTCCCCAAGAAACAGAAGAGGACGGATACAGATACCCACAGCCACACAATATGCAAAAAGAATCTAAAGTGAAAGTCTCAATCGGCTCCTCCCTTCAAAAGTCAGGGAAGCCCATAGAAGAGGGGAAGAAAAGATTGTGTAAGTTGTAGAGGATGAAGGACATCAAGAGAACATGGGCCACTGAATCAATTAAGCTTGGCTTATATGGGCTCATAAAGACTGAAGTGGCAAGCAAGGTCCTGAAAGTGTCTACACCAGGTCCTCTGTATTTATGTTATTGCTGTTAGCTTGGTGTTTTTGTGGAACTCCTAATAGTGGGACCTATCAATTTTAAGCTTATTTTTACATAGCTACCCTAGCACTTTCCCAAAACTTAGTTTCTTTTTTAAATTATTTTATTTTATCTTATTAATTACACTTTATTCACTTTGTATCCCCCCATAAGCTCCTCCCTCTGCCCCTCCCAATTCCACTCTCCCTCCCTCTTCTTCACACATGCCCTTCCCCAAGCCCACTGTTAGGGGAGGTCCTCCTCTCCTTCCTTCTGATCTTAGTCTATCAGATCACACCAGGAGTGGCTGCATTGTCATCCTCTGTGGCCTGGTAAGGCTGCTCCCCCTCAGGGGGAGGTGATCAAAGAGCAGGCCAATCAGTTTATGTCAGAGGCAGTCCCTCTTCCCATTACTATGTAACCCACTAAACCCACTAAACTGCTATGGGCTACATCTGTGCAGGGGTTCTAGGTTATCTCCATGCATGGTATTTGGTTGGAGTATGAGTCTCTGGGAAGACCCCTGTGTTCAAATTTCTGGTTCTGTTTCTCTCCTTGTATGATTACTGTCCTCTCCAGATCTTACTGTTTCCCACTTCTTACATAAGATTCCATTCACTCTGCCCAACAGTAGGCCATCAGGCTCAGTGTCTGCTTTGATAGTCTGTAGGGCAGAGCCTTTTAGAGGCCCTCTTGGCAGGTTTCTATGTTGTTTCCTGTTTTTTTCTTCTTCTGATGTGTATCCTCTTTGCCTTTTGGGATAGGGATTGAGGGTTTTAGTCAGGGTCCTCTCTCTTGATTAGTTTCTTTAGATGTACAGATTTTAGTAGGTTTATCCTATGTTATATGTCTATATGAATGAATATATACCTTGTGTGTCTTTCTGCTTCTGGGACAGCTCACTCAGGATGATCCTTTCCAGTTCCCACCATTTACCTGCAAATTTCATGATTTCCTTATTTTTCATTGCCTAATAATACTCCATTGTATAGATGTACCACAATTTCTGCATCCATTCTTCAGTTGAGGGCATCTGGGCTGTTTCCAGCTTCTGGCTATTACAAATAAGGCTACTACAAACATGGTTGAGCAAATGTCCTTATTGTGTACTTGAGCCTCTTTTGGATATATGTCTAGGAGTGGTATGACTGGATCTTGAGGAAGTGCTGTTCCTAGTTGTCTGAGAAAATGCCAGATTGATTTCCAGAGTGGTTGTATTCCCACCAGCAGTTGAGGAGGGTTCCCCAAAGGAGATCAAGGGGATACAAATTGGAAAGGAAGAAGTCAAATTATCACTATTTGCAGATGATATGATAGTATACCTGAGTGACCCTAAAAACTCTACCAGGGAACTCCTACAGCTGATAAACACCTTCAGCAAAGTGGCTGGATACAAAATTAACTCAAAAAAAATCAGTAGCCCTCTTGTATAGAAAAGACAAAAGGGCTGAGAAAGAAATTAGGGAAACAACACCCTTCACAATAGCCACAAATCACATAAAGTACCTTGGTGTAACCCTAACCAAGCAAGTCAAAGACTTGTATGAAAAAAAATTTCAAGTCTCTGAAGAAATAATTAGAAGAAGATATGAGAAGATGGAAAGATCTCCTATGTTCATGGCTTGGCAGGATTAACATAGTAAAAATGGCCATTCTGCCAAAAGCAATCTACAGATTCAATGTAATTCCCATCAAATTACCAACACAATTCTTTACAGACTTGGAAAGAAAAATTCTCAACTTCATATGGAATAACAAGAAACCGAGAATTGCTAAAACAATCCTCTACAATAAAAGACCTTCTGGAGGTATCTCCATCCCTGATCTCATGCTGTACTATAGAGCAACAGTAATAAAAACTACATGGTACTGGCATAGAAACAGAATGGTGGATCAATGGAACCAAACATAAAACTTAGTTTCTTATCTGTAAAATGGGAAATGTGACCTCTATGTTTGAGAGTTACATATCACCATACATAGTAATTTTAGGGAACATTATTGAATTATACATTATAACTATAATTATACATATTAGAATTAAACTTACTTCTAAAAGGATCAACATTTTTGTCCTTTTCTGATACATCATCTTTTTGCATAGATGTCTTAGAACATGTCTCTAGAATCGGATTTATTTTCAGGGTCGTCACACATTCCTTACCTTGTTACTCTCTAAAGCAGGGCTTGGTCAGTTCTCATAATGATGCAATGAAGACTAAATTTATTAAACTATCTGGTGTTTATGATTACAATGTATTCATCACACTCAATCATTTGGTTGTTTTTTATGTAATTCTACGTAAGCAGATATCAATAGCCTTGGAAATTTTTCCTGCGTAGATAGAGTATATTTAATTGTTATTTTACCTGTTTATATGTACCTGCTTATGCATGTTTTTGTATATACATTCATGTGTATGTGTTCCTCAGAAAGCCCAGAGAGTAACATTAACTGTCATCCTTCAGGTGATACATACATTATCGTCTATCTTAGACAGTGTATTTTATTGGTGAGACAAGTATCCTAGAATGGCCAAGATGCCCCAGAGAACCATCTGTTTCCACTGCTGCCTTCCCCAGCATTGGGATTACAAGTGCCTGCCATAACACCTGGCGATTTTAGAGATGCGGTTCCTAGGGATTAAATTTAGGTAATCAGAAGGCAAGCAATTTGCCCACTGAGCTATCACAGGGACTGCCAATGAGGTTTACACATTATATTATTACACTGTATTTCAACACTTTGTCAGTGTACAGGTGGTTAACTCTACAATTCTCTCACTGGAATCAGTACAGTCAGAAGTATTGGTTGAGGTTGCATATTATAAGATTAAACATCAAATGCTGACTGTATAAGCTCCAACTCCATTATTTGCTTGTATTAGAATATTTCTATTATTTAGCTCCTGAAGATAGTTCTTTTTAGATAATAGTAGAAAATGGGTAAGGTGTCTTTCACTGTGAATGGAATTTAGCACAGAACCTCAGTTTGTACATATGAATGGCTTAGGTAAAATCTTGCCTTTCG
Source organism: Psammomys obesus (assembly GCF_907164565.1). Taxonomy (NCBI): domain Eukaryota; kingdom Metazoa; phylum Chordata; class Mammalia; order Rodentia; family Muridae; genus Psammomys; species Psammomys obesus. The sequence continues at coordinate 4,532,274 of NW_026594377.1, forward strand.
TCACCTCCTGTCATCATTACGTGTCCTTGGTCTCTGTGAGCACGTGAACCCTCACAGCTGGTTTAGGCACTTTCCTGGGGATTCCAAATACCCCCAACTCATTGTTTAATCTTCATTTTATTCTTGAACCATCATTTATGTTTTACACTTTCAAAGAGTTCTTGAGGACAAGAATTGTATCTTATAAAAGTAGGTAATATTAAACATTAAATTGTATTTGGCTGTGAACAAAAACAAAAATATTTTATCCATAATAATATAAATTCTATAGAAGATTATTTCTTCTAGCAAATTGTGCCATACTAAAAAAAAAAAAAATAATAAATAAATAACACCTGTTTTCTCTCATTTGTGGACCTTAGCTTTTATAGCAATACACAAATAACATATGTATATAAGAAATGAAAGGGGAAGCAACACTGTGTAGGGGAATAAACAGGACTAGAAGGAGAAGAGAGGAAGGAGAAAGGGAGGAAGACATGGGGGATGATTATCCCAGTACATTATTCACTTGTATGAAAGTGTTATGAAACCGGTGTTATGTACAAGGCCAATATTAACAAAAATAAGTCCTATGAAAATATTGTGTATCTGTTGTATGATACAGTGTCTGTGCTTAGGTAAACATCAATAAATAGTGATTAGAGTACTGTATTGCTCTCATGGATGCACATGTCTGTATCGTCTCTGCGTGTACGTAGGCTGTGTGGGTATACTCACGGGCAAGTTGGTGGGCATACACAGGTGTGTGAGTTCACATGATGACATAACGCATATTTCTTGGTTACTTCCCATGTTTTGATTTTGACACTGATTCTCTCACTGGACCTAAAAGCTCATTGATTTAGAGAGGCTGAAAACATTCTCTATGAAACATGTAAGATGACAAAGATGTAGAATTTGAAATTCCTATTCTGAGATTTTTCTAATCCTTTTCTGAGTTCCAGTAATGGGAGAATCAAAACAGCAACAACTAGCTCAGAGTTGCCATAACATTTTGTTAGATGATTCTAAACTCTAGGATATCATCTTCAATCATGTTTTGTTATTGTGGCATTACTGCTTTGTAAGGTATCAATTTATGTGAGAACCAATTTTTTATTTATCCCACTCAACTTTTGAAGATGATTGCTACACAAAAGTAGCCCTACTTTCTTCAGAAACTGGTTATATTTATTTCTACCTATAATTTTTATTGGGAGACAAAGCCAAGCTCAGTGAACCAATATCCAGCCAGTTATCCTTGCCTAGTCTTTGCCTATAACAATAAGCACATTATCACAGGTCAAGTCAAAGATGGACTCTCTGTCACTGGTGCCATGTCAGTAGAACTAGTGAATGCACTTCCGTTCTATGTATGAACATCTTCCTTTCAGGTTCCTTGTCCTCTCCCCACTGGCCCTTAGATAATGAAATATTTGTAAAGTAAAGTGCTCTAAATGCTATAAGATGAAGAGGTCTTTATCTTATTATCTACCAAGACTCAGACATTTTTTTCTGAATATCTCATAATTTAATTTGTATCTAAATTAAGCAGACAGATGTGACACATTTTGATAAAGAAGAGCTGTGAATATAATCTTGTGACTTCATTCCTTAGAGAAAAAGATTTCTCATGTGACAAACATTTTAGATCAATTATTAATGTTGTGAATAATCATGTTTTGACATTGTTCAGTAACTATACAATTAAAGTTAATATACTACTTTAAGCAGCACAGCAAATGCAATTTTCCTCATTGTGTAATATTTGAAAAATCGGTCAAACCTTTATGGTCTCCAATTCAGTCTGTTTCCATAACAACCACTGGAATGTATTTTCAATGCTTTTACTTCCTTAACAAGAATCAAAGCTCTTAAAAAACACTTGTCTTTTATTTAACTTTTCTCATTTGCTTTCCATGGTAACTCTGATAAAAATTTAGATATCATTCACCACTGCCTTAGGCAGTATTCAATAAAGGGTTGTGAGCATGATTAAAAAATAACTGATGCATGATTAAATAACAATTAAAGGGGGAAAGAAAAAGAAGTCAAAAGAAAATCTAGAAAAGCCATGTGATAACAACCTAATTTATTTTCAGAATTTTAGAAGCCACTGTGCAAAATGAAATAAGTGCGAGCCTGTTGAAAAATAGGTCAGCAGGTCTAATGAGATGTTTCACATGCTACAACTTCCCTTTTTGTTTCCCTTTTATTTACTTTTCAGGGAGGATTAGATCTGGGGAAAGCATTGTTTCTTTTGCTATAGGTATATGTAGGACTAAAAGACAGGAATGGTTGTGAAGCTACTGGGGAAGTTGTCAGTTGGTAAGACTATACCTGTGGGGGGCATGATTTCTTTGAGAGGACAATTTTTATTTTATTCTGTGCATTGGGAAAATAACCCTCCATATTTAACTATGTAGTTTGGCCATTGAAACCATCACAGCATTTTTGAACCTCAAGTTTAGTTCTTTTCATATCTTATGTCAGATGACATTTCTAATAAAGAGAAATAATTTAATAGCTTTATAAACAGAAAACAATCTTGATTTTGCTCAGTTGCTGCTCTCTGATGAAGTTGTTTATCCATTCTACAAATTTGATTAAATCCCTATTATCCTCCAAATACTGAAAATATATAGGCAAACAGAACAAATATTCTTTTCTACTTTGTAAATCTGGGAAAAATGGAAAATAAACAAACATGCATGAATACATCTATAAATATTTTCTAAAAAAGATGAGCCTTCAATGATGATAGAAAATCAGAACTGGCAAGAAGGATGAACAGTTTAGGCACGGCTGGGTAAAAAGTTCAAGAGAAATCTAGTGAATATTATCAACGCAAATAAACTGAGTTTTGCTCAAGGAGCTAGCCGTAGAAAACTGTGGGGAAAGAAAACATTTGAAACCTGTTATAGTTGTGCCTTTTAATGCTGTGACTAAGATCTGACAAGAAGTGACTGTGGCAGATGATTTGAGGAGAGAGATAGAGTCATGGTAAGAAAGGCATGAAGACAGGCATGAGTAATAATTGTAAAAAAAAAAAGCTGCTTTCTGATGTCTTGAAAGATCAGGAAGCAGAGGAAAAGGAAGATGGGTACTCATCTGGCTTTCTTCTTTATTACCTTTGGTTCAGATTGTCTCTACAGTCCTGTGGGATGATGTAACACATATCCCAAATCTTCATTTCTTAATTAAGCCTTTCAGGAAAGCTCCCATACATGTGCCTACAAGCATGTCTCTAGGAGCCTCTAAATCCTGTCAGGTTGACAATAGTGTGTATTCATTACAGTATCTGATCAAGATCTACTGTTAATGCACAAATAGTCTTCCTGATTAGCCCCTTCATTGATAGAACTCATGTCTCTAACATCTTGCTTTTCAGCATTTGTTAACCTGTCTGCATAGATATGTTATTGCCATTTATTTAGTGTCATTGTTCAGAAGCCTAAAACTAGGCATCAATATTGGATTTAGTTGATTAAATTCAGTTGGGACAGTTCTAATTGCTGACTGCTATCAATAAAAGGAATATATTTAGTCACATTTGTTAACTGTTAATGCCAACCATTTTAATCTCCTAGATTTACAGATGATTATTTCTAATGAAATACAATATCTATTTTATTTTACAAATTTCAGTAAAATGAATATATGTTTTCTCATCTTTGCATAGTGAAGGCTGTGCTTCACTCTGATATGTTTGCAGACAAGAACCTACTACACTTGTCCTCTTAAAGGCTCCTCCCAGCAATAGCTTGAAACAGATACTGAGACTCACAGCCAAACATTGGGCAAAACGTGGGGATTTTACTGGGAAAGGGTGGAAGGATAAATGGACCTAGAGGTTTTAAGGGTTCCATAAGAGGACCATCATTGTCAATCAACCAGTGCCTAGGGGGGGCCTATGGAGTCTGAAGCACCAACCAAGGACAATGTATGGTCTGGACCTAGGTCCTCTACTTATAAGTAGCTGATGAACATCTTAGGTTTCATGTGGGCCCACTAGTTAAGGGAATGGAAGATATCTCTGACATAGGCTATGTTGCCTGTGTTTTGATCACTTTCCCTTCATGGGAATTCCCTGCCAGGCCACAGGGGAGGAAGATGAACTTAGTCCTCATGTGAATAGATGAGCTGGGGTGTCTGGGTAAGAGGCTCCCCTATTCTCAGAAATAGGGAAGAGGGTATAGAAAGGGTAGGACTTGAAGAAAGGAGGAAGGGGCCTATCACCGAGATACAAACTGAATTAATTGATAAAAACATGAAAAAAAGAAAAGTTAACATTCTTAGTCATCATGAAAATGCAAATTAAAATGCTGTGAGATTCCATCTTATATGCATCAAAATAGCTTAGATAAAAAAACTACAGTGACAGCTCATGATGATGAGCAAGGAGAACACTCCTCCATTGCTGGTGCAAATGCAAACTTGTACAACTTTGGAAATCAATTTGGTGGTTTCTCAGAAAATTGGAAATAGTTCTACTTTACAACCTTGCTATTTCACTCTTGGGCATATACCTAGAAGATGTTCTGCCACACCACAAGGACACTTGCTCAACTATGTTCATAGGTGACAGAAACTGGAAACAACCTAGCTGTCTCTCAATGGAAGAATGGATAAAGAAATTGTGGTATATTTACACAATGGAATACTCCTCCACTATTAAAACAAGGAAATAATGACATTTGCAGGCAAATGGATGGATCTGATAAAGATCATGCTGAATGAGGTAATCCAGACCAAGAAAGATACACATGATATGTAATCACTTGTAAGTGGATATTAGCCATAAAGTACAGAATAACCATGTTACAATTCACAGACTAAAGAATCTAAGTAACAAGGAGAGCCCAAGGGAGAATGCTTAAATTTCACTGAGAAAGGAAAATAGATTAGACATTGGAGGTGGATGGAGGGAGGGTACTGGGGAGGAGTGGTGATGGGAACAAGAGAGATCAGGTAGGGGGAGGTCTGAGAGAGAGAGTATTGGGAGGGCAACTGGAATAGGATGAGGCATCTCTGGGGTGAGCTAGAAATATAGGGCAATGGAAACTCCCAGGAATCTATGAGAGTCACTGTAGCTAAGACTCCTAGCAATGGGGATTATGGTGCCTGAAATAGACATCTCCTAAAAGCAGGCAAGACTTCCAGTTGAGGGATTGGAAAACCAACCCAGCCATAAAACCTTAGACCTACAATTTTTCCTGCCTGCAGGAGGTACAGGGATAAAGGATGCAACACAAATTAAGGGAATGGCGAACCAATGGCTGGCCTAGCTTGGGACCCATGACAGTAGAGGGAGTTTCTTCCTGATACTATTAATGATATTCTGCTCTACTTGCAGACAGGAGCCTAGCATAATTGTAATCAGAGAGGCTTCATTCAGCAATTGATGGAAACAAATGCAGAGATCCACAGGCAAACATTAGGTGGAGCTTAAGGTATCCTATGAAAGAGGAAGAGGAAGGATTGAAGGAGCCAGAGGGGTCAAGAACATCGCAAGAAAACATATAGAATCAAATAACATGGGCAAATGGGGCCTCACAGAGAATAAACTCCCAACCAAAGAGCATGCATGGGACAGACTGAGGCCCTCCACACATATGTAACAGTTGTGCAGCTCTGTCTTCATGTGGGAGTCCTGAGAGCAGGGGCAGAAGCTGTCTCTAACTCTGCTGCTTGCCTTTGGATCTCTTTCCTCTAACTGGGATACCTCATCTAGCTTCAGTAGGAAAATATGTGCTTAGTCTTATTGGAAAGTAAAAAAGAGAAAGAAAAAGAAAACAAGGGCCTCTAAGTCAATGAGCAAAGTTCATATGAACTCATAAAGATGGAAGCAGAAGCATAGGGCCTGCAAAGGTCTGCATCAGGTCCTTTGCATACATGTTATGGCTTCTAGTTTAGTGTTTTTATTAGGTTCCTGAGTGTGTAAATAGGAGGTTTCTGATTCTTTTGCTTTTCCATAGGCTCTTTTCCTGTTGTTGATTTGTTTGATTCCAATGTTAGTTTTATCTTATTATATTTAAAGCTATTTTATTATTACCCTTAGAAGCTTATTTGCTCCTGATGAGAGAAAAAAAGGAAGTAGATCAGGTGTGAGTGGAGATAAGAAGGAACTGGGAGGAGTAGAGGGGAAGAAAACCATAATCAGAATATATTATATGAGAAAAGAATCCACTTTCAATAAAAAGAAAGAAATTACTTATAAGCGACAAGAACAATGACATCAGCAGACAATGGGATCTGAGGGTGGAGAGTTTGCTCAGTAGTTAAAAGCATGTTCTAATCTTTCATTGGACTCAAGTTCTGTTCCTAGCATCCATTTGGGGTCATTCACAATTACCTGCACGCCATCTTTTACCCTCCTCTGGTTCAGCCATCTGCACTTAGCTACACACCCACATAATATTCAATTAAAAGAAAACAAATCCTTTAAAAAGCATTTACTCAGCAATGAAAAATAAGGAAATCATGAAATTTGCAGGTAAATGGTGGGACCTGGAAGGGATCATCCTGAGTGAGTTGTCCCAGAAGCAAAAAGACACACACGGTATATACTCTACAGAGAATTCTCTCTTTAGCTCTGTTCCCCATTTTTTAAGTGGGTTACTTGGTTTGCTGAGCAAAAAGACATACATGGTATATACTCACTCATATAAACATACAACATAGAATAAACCCTCTAAAATCTGTACATCTAAACAAACTAAGCAAGAGAGAGGACCCTAACTAAAACGCTCAATCCCCATCCTGAAAGGCAAAGAGGATGGACATCAGAAGAAGAAGAAAACAGGAAACAACCTAGGAACCTGCTACAGAGGGCCTCTGAAAGCCAGAAGAAGAAAACAGGAAAGAACCTAGGAACCTGCCACAGAGGGCATCTGAAAGCCTCTGCCCTGCAGACTATCAGAACAGATGCTGAGCCTGATGGCCAACTGGAGGGCAGAGTGGATGGAATTTTATGTAAGAAGTGGGAAATAGCAAGAGCTGGAGAGGACAGGAACTCCACAAGGAGAGCAACAGAACAAGAAAATTTGAACACAGGGAACTTCCCAGAGACTCATACTCCAACCAAGGACTATTCATGGAGATAACCTAGAACCCCTGCACAGATGTAGCCTATGGCAGTTTAGTGTCCAAGTGGGTTACATAGTAATGGGAAGAGGGACTGCCTCTGACATAAACTGATTGGCCTGCTCTTTGATCACCTCCCCATGAGGAGGGAGCAGCCTTACCAGGCCACAGAAGAAGACAATGCAGCCATTCCTGATGTGATCTGATAGACTAAGATCAGAAGGAAGGAGAGGAGGACCTCCCCTATCAGTGGATGTGGGGAGGAGCATGCATGCAGAAAGGGGAGGGAGGGTGGGATCGGGAGGGGAGGAGGGAGGGGCTTATGGGGGGATACAAAATGAATAAAGTGTAATTAATAATAATAATAATAATAATAATAATAATAATAATAATGGAGGAAAAAAAGAAGGAAGGAAGGAGGAAAGAAGGAAGGAAAGACAAAAAAGAAACAAATTGATTCTTTTTTTTTTTTTCTGAACAAGACTTGTTTATTTTTTTTTTCTGGTTTATTTTTTTTTTTCTTTTTAGTTACATTTTGTTAACTCTGTGTCCCAGCTGTATCCCGCTCCCTCATTCCCTCCCCAACCCCACACTCCCTCCCTGGTCTCCTCCCTGCCCCTTTCCAAGTCCACTGATAGGGGAGGACCTCCTCCCCTTTCATCTGACCCTGTTTTATCAGGTATCTTCAGGGCTGGCTGCAAAGTCCTCCTCTGTGGCCTAACAGACTGCTCCTCCCCGGGGGGAGGGGGGGAGGTCAAACAGCCTGCCCTTGAGATCCTGTTAGAAATAGTCCGTGTTCCCCTTACTTTGGAAAACTACTTGGTTACTGAGCTACCATGGGCCACATCCGAGCAGAAGTTCTAGGTTATATCCATAGAAATTGTGGTATTTTTACACAATGGAATACTACTCAGCAATCAAAAAGGAGGAAATCATGAAATTTGCAGGCAAGTGGTGGGATCTAGAAAAGATCATTCTGAGTGAAGTATCCCAGAAGGAGAAAGACAAACTTGGTATATACTCGCTTATATAGACCTACAAGATATGATAAATATAATGAAATCTACACACCTAAAGAAGATAATCAAGAAAGTGGACACAGGCGAAGGTGATTAATCCTCATTTAGAAAGACAAATGGGATGTGCATTGAACTTATGATAGGAGTCTACCACAAAAGGCATCTGAAAGACTCTACCTAGCAGTGTTTCAAAGCAGACACTAAGACTCATAACCAAACCCTCGGCAGAGTGCAGGGAATCATATGAAAGAAGGGAAGTTAGTATGATATGGAAAGGATAGGAGCTCTACAAGGACCAAACATATCTGGGCACAGGGTTTTTTCTGAGACTGACAAATTGATTCTTGAAGAGGTATCACGTACTCCTAGTCTGAGCACTGGAGAGGGAAGGTGGAGACAGGTGATTCCTGTCACGTACTAGCCAGCTCTTTAGCCTACTTGGTTAGTTCCAGACCAGTGAAGAGTCATCTGAAGCAAAAACATAACAAAAACAAAACAATTCCAAGTGTAGCTTTCCAATGAAAACTATGGTTGTGCTCTGGTTTCAGTACACATGTGCATATTTCTCTGGCTTCAAGACACATGTGCACAGACAACCATAAACACATCTGTCTGTCTGCCTGTCTCTCTCTCTTTCTTCTAAATGCACACATGCATGCACAGATACAAACACACAAACACACACACACACACACACACACACAGGACACAGAGAGTGAGATGGAGAGAGAGAGAGAGGCAGGCGTGTAGACAGGTAGAGAGATTGAAAGGCAAACTCCTAGTAGACCTTTATTTGCAATAGTACAGTTATGATCCAAAGATGTCTACAAGATTCATTGTCTCAAAAATTTGTTAATAAATTGACTTTCCCATTGCAAAAGTTAAAAAAAAAGCATTCCATCTACTTATACACTTCAAAATTAAGTATTTACTTTTTATTCCTAATTGATCGTCATTTTTTTAAGTACAAGATCTTAACTTCAAAATGCTTATTCTGTTTTAAAAGTAAAAGGCTATAACAAAATTAAACTGGTATCGTTTTCACTGCTTATTTTATTAAAAAATACTTATACAGAATAAGAACATCTTAGGTCCAGCAACTGAGCATTTTATTTTAAAACATGCATTATCAGTATGCTAAGTCTTATCTTACAAAAGGTTGTCTTTTAAATAAATATTTATTTTATTTTGAGTGTGTGTGTGTGTGTGTGTGTGTGTGTGTGTGTGACTGCAATGCCCACATGGTACAGAAGTGGGTATTTGATTTGATTCCATGGATATTAAAGTACAAGTCCTTGTTCACTGTCCCATATTCTTGAAAAATATGAAAACTACCTTGAGAACTATTAACTTAAGAAATAATACATATTATTGTTTTTAATTGAGTTGTATCTAAAACTCATTATTACACATTTCTTCCCTTTTTGATGCTGGATCTTAATATGTGTTCAAAACATGAAGTCCTTCTGTGTCAGCCTCCCAAGTGAAGGTGTTACAGAAATCAACTACTGCTACTTGTGGCTCTCCTTGAGAATGTTTTCTAGTCTTTCCTGTTTAGTCTTTTCTAGAAAACTGCGTGGTTTGATCAAAAATTATTCAATCCTATGGTGGCATGAAAGTAATAAGCACTACTAAAACTCAAAGTAATGTTTTCACATTGTCCAATCGTGTGACACACAGGACAGCAATCCCTTTTGATGCTAGACAGTAGTAGCGAGATACAGCTTCCATCCAGCCGTATGATAACTAGGCTAAACAGAGGCCATCAGTGCATCATGTTGCTAAACTGTGGAGGTCACCTATTAATATATTAAGCAAATTTTGCTTTAACATTTTAGATTTATGATTGGTTTACAGAGCAAAAACACCACTGTATGTCAGAAGCCGTGTGTCCATAGTAGAACAGAAAATGTGATCTGAGCTGATGAAAACATGTTTGGCAGAAGCAAGTCCCCTCTGTCATGGACTGATACTTTCTTCTTTTTTAATGACAGTCTATAACTTCAAAAAATAATCATTGATTACAAGAGAGTCATTTTCTCTGGAGTTATTGCTAGCCATTTGAAGTGACAGTTTTTAATCTTCCCACATTGACTCCCATAGATTTTTTTTCCAACTTCAGTCCTCATAAAAACATTCATCTTCTTATTCCTGATTCTTTTGATCTTTGCTCTTGTTTTTAAATTTAATATTAGAATTCTGAGTCGGTTCACTATATTGCTTAAGGGTATAGTTGCTATAAAGCGGGTGTTTTTTGGTTTGCTTATTTTTAACAAGTTAAATTGTGTCACAATAGATTTAAAAGTGTTTCCTTCCTGTCTGTCACACATGACTAAACTGCTGCTCTGACCTGTGGTGAATTTGGGAGAGTGTTTATTTGATCAACTCAATATCCCAAGTCCCTCATGTTCTTATTCATTTTGAGAAATTTTGAACTCAATTGATAGTCTCTAAATTTTAAAAGCAAGTAATCTGAATGCTTCATAGGTCAAAAGAGAAAAACCTGCCTTTTCAATCATGCCAGTTACTGGGAATGCAATGGTGAAAGTGGCTACAAAACCTCCCATATTCATATGTCAGCTAATAAGGAGCATGGAATAACCTAATAGATACATATAGCAATAAAAGAAACACTGTAGTGTGCCCTTATACCACACTATAGTCATTTATTGTTTTCATTTACAGTCTTCTTTCTGTATATTTCCATAATTTAATTTCTATAATATAATTTAAGTATTTTGGAACCTCGATTTCATCTTCTCATCCCTTCCATCTTTCACAGATACACATTCATCCAACAAGTTCCCCTTCTACTTTTCGTGTCCTCTCTTTGGGTGTGATTTTTAATTTGATTAGAATTCATACCTCAGCATGAGCATGAATGAAGCATGTAATTTACTGAGGCAAGGTCAACTTATCATTGGCTACACCACTGAAGAAAATGACCTTGCCTCCCCAAACAAACACTCACTTCTAATCGTCTGTTAAAGAGTGCTTGTAGTCTTCTCTTGTAGCCTAATATTTATAATTTAAATAGCGACAATGCCCTTTCTGCAAGGGAAAAGAAACATGGTGGAATGACTTTTAGGTGCAGAATGTAAGCTTTGTTGGGAATTCAACTCCACTTATTATTGCATAGATCAACTTGGCAAGGTTCATAAATTTTTATGTGTTTGAGTTTCTCTATCCATAAAGCAATAATATTGATCATATTTGGTATAATGTTTTTGTGGAATGTATACAATGAATGAAGGTTCTCTAAATATATTTCTTCAATAAATGAAACAACTCATTCCTTCATGTTTATCAAATTTCTATTGGTCACTGACAATTGTTTAAATAAATAAAAATGTGAGGTTCATTTTCTAGTTTTTGTTTTACACATTGCTTGAATTGTAATTATTGAACCTGATTATCCCCTCTTGTATTAATATATAAGGACAAATAAGTATATCATCTTCTAATTTCTTGGTATTAGACTCTTAAGATCCTTCAGAGCCCCAACTGCTACCCCTGAGAGATTTGGAAAGACAGATATGATGGTATCTCTTCCATATGTATTGGTTCTACTCCAGCCTCTCCCTTTGTTCATTTTCCATGTGTGTTGGTTCTAATTATTGTACTTGCCATGTCTATATACTTTGGAAATTTTCAGTATTCTAATATAGGATTCAATAACCTTTGTATTAGTTTTTAGGTAAATTTGCTAATTATTTTTCTAATTAGACTTTATACTACCTAAATACCTGCATTGGTAGCCACATCTGTGCTACCTAACACATGTCCAAAAGCTAACGACTAGGCAATAATTGATAAAGACACTGATCTCAAAGGTAAAAACCTAGCTAAATGCATGATGTTTTAATACAATTTCTGATATCTGAGTGTTCTATTGCCGAGATGAAACACCATGACCAAAAACCAAGTTGGCGGGGAAGAAATGATTTGGCTTATATTTCTATATCACTGTTCATCACCAAAGGCAGTAAGGGCAGGAACTCAAGCAGAAATCTGGAGGCAGAAGCTGATGTAGAGGCCATGGAGGCTTGCTGATTCCTGGCTTGCTCAGCCTGCTTTCTTTTTGAACTCAGGACCACCAGCGCAGAGATGGCACTACCCACAATAACCTGAGCCCTCCTCTAGCAATCATTAATTAAGAAAATGTGTTACAGATTTGCCTACAACCTGTATTCCTTAACTTGGGTTTCTTCCTCTCAGAGACTTGTGCGTGTGTCAAGTTAACATGAAACTATGCAGTACAGCTGGGAATGTACCTCAGATGTTTTATATGTAGTGGTTGGAAAGTAAAAGCTTATGATATAAAGTAATTATCTATGACAATACAAAAGTTGTTTCAAAAATATCTATCAGTTCTGGAGTTAACTGGTTAGTATGAAGCCGATGTGCACAGGGATGGAGAGAATTCAGATGTTTCCAGAATTTAATAAACAAAATAATTGGCTTATTCCAAACTTCATGTTGTAGGGTACCATATTGACTGAATTAAACACCAGGGCACTGAATAACTCAAACAATGCAGGCATAATAAAGATTTCAAACACAGTGAAATTTTCTATTGCCTTGGCAAATAGAAAATGATTGACATCCCAACACCCAGTCAAATTTCTGTGCTAAATAAAGCATTTCTGGACAGTGTTGTATTAAGGATTAATCCTTCCATCTATTTTTCAAAACAGTTCAATATAAGACAAAAGTAGAAGAAGAGGAAGAAGGTCATTTAGAAAGGAACTTTACTAGGCATAGGCGCTATGAGAAAGCAAACAGATCAAAATTCTAATATGATTTCAGAGAATGGCAGTAGAAAAAAATGGCTTCACTCCAGAAATATGAGCCTTAAAATACTTAAAACCATTCTTGCCCCCATGATCTCTTTTATATGGGAAAAGCATTCTCTTCTTATGTATTGGATATAAATTGGAGTGAGTTGCAAAGGGCAAATAATTTGGTTGTGTTTAACGTTGTCCTAATCAAATAATGAAGACAATGAATAATCAAAGATCATGAACTTTATATGCATACTGAGTCTGGAAGAATCCTGAGCCTAGAGAGTACCCTTCTCCTTCTGTGACAGAATGGAACACAGTGTGGATATTTGTTGAACAGGGAGATGGGCTATGGCAGAGATGAATTGAGTGCTCAGTAAGTCCATCTCCATTTCCTAATTTCTTAAGGAGACATATTTATCATCTTTTGTCACAGTTTAACTGTATCCTGACATTAAGGTTTGGCCAATGGAAAAAAATGTTCATGCATTCAAAGCTGCTCCCTAGTAGCTACCATGCACAGTAGTTCAGTTTTCTGTTTGTTGGTTACTAAGGATATGTGCATGACAAGGCAGCATCCAAAGACAGGTAGAAGCTGTTCCTGCAATCACTTCTTTGGCAGTGAGCATAAAAGGAGAACAACCCACAATATGGCATGCTCTGAGAAAAAGAAAAATATTTCACTTTTATACGTTACCAAATGGATTTTATGATAATATGTTATAGCTTTTAGAGGCTATTCCCTGATATAGTGTATATTTAGCTCCTGGGTTTGGTTATATTGGTAACTGGGTATATTTTTCTTCTTAGTAAAATTATTTGAATGGAAAGAAAATGTCATCTAGATAGTAAGGTTGGTTCAGTAAAAAGCCTTGCCTAAGAGAACCAGTCTCCTGTAACCATGCCATTGTTTACAAGCTATGGAAATCAATTAACACGTTTGTGCCACCACATCTATGAAAGGAAACCAATGTTAGACTCTTGGCTACACGGGGAGAGGGCTACACCAAGGGTTTGCTCAAGATTCTCTATGGGTTTGACTTATGAGTCTCCAAAATAGAAGTTAAATACTCGAAGCTACTTTAATCAAAATATGGAAAATAATTTTCTGATTTAGATTATTTTTATCCTCTGATAAATGACAGAATCCAGCTTTGAATGTAAATATTTGTGTAGTGTGATTTAATTGGTTTTAGCCAGTTAAATCTGATGTGATGTGAATTTGATGGAGACACATTATATGTATGCATGAAATTCCAAAACAATAAAAATAAGAAAGAAAAAGGATAAAAAGAACAAGAATGAGGTGACGCACCGGTGATAGTTTCACGAAGCTGATTTCATAGGACTCTAAGTGTCTTCTCCTTACAACCTCAGTCCTCTGCCAACAATATGCAATGGTGGAATTGAAACATCAGTCTGACAAACTCTTGCTATGCTTGCCATGGTTTCTCTGGACAACATTTACTAATATTTATTTAGGCTCGTCATTTCTATGTCAATGCTGTTATACAAATGTTAGTTTTCTTTCCAAATCCGTGTGCAGAAATGCTAACCCCAGCCTAACCATACCAGGAGGAGGACCCCTGGGGAGGTGAATAGGTCATGAAGATGGTACATCAATCAATGGGGGGTCAGTGACCCACTGATAAGGCCTGAGAGAGCTTGCTTGCCTCTTCTGCCATGGGAGGCATTCTTTATAACTCTTATAAACCGGAGAGCAAGCCCTCATTAGGTTCCCATGCGGCAGCACATTTTTGTCTTCAAAGCCTTCAGAGCTTCGAGGAACACATTTCTGTCGCTTATATGTCAAAAAGTTTCTGACATTTTGTTATAGCACCTCAAACAGACTAAGCTGGTAAAATAATTCAAATTTCAAATAATTCCAATATTAAAAGGAGCACATCTAAAAAATTTCAGTCATCTTTGATTCTATGTTCATCAGTTAACAAATTAGTCTTAAAAAAGTAATTCCAGTCTTGCAAAAGTGATAAACTAATCAATAAGGTACATGGAGCTAATGATTTAAATTAGATCAAATGGAATTTTCCTTCTTTAAATTAAAATGAAAAAAATGCCATAGCCTAAGTCTAAACAAAGGATATGTAAAACTCCTTTTGTTAATGAATTATCTTTTTCTAATTGCTGGAAAATTCTGGTTAGTTGAGAGCAAGCATTTACACTTACAGCAGAAAACAAAGGCATGAATTACTGATTCCGTCTTCAAACTGTTTTTACAGAAATTTATCAATTTTATGCAGATATTTTAAGAAACTATGCAACACAGAGTCTGGTTAGATACTTTGCTTACATTTGGTTAACTTATATTTACTGTACATATCTTCTTCCAACAATTCCATTACACAGTATAGAACTGGTCACTGAAATAGCTACAGTGATTCCAGACTAATACACACACACACACACACACACACGCACATACACATACAAATAGCTCCTTAATTTGATTGAATTTAACTCATGAGACAATTTTTGATTTGGAGAAATGCCAAGATATTTTAGTTAAGTGAATCTATTAGGAGAATATACCGTAAAGGAAAACACAATTGTAAGCAAGAGTGGGCATTTAGCAGGCCCACATCTTGCCATTGTATTAGCATTCTTTTTTACGTACAAGCTACTTTGAGGTAAAATAACTTTCCACTCACCAGCGTGGAGGTTTGATTGGCATCTGCCACATCTGCTGAGGTCTCTGGTGTCCGTGTGGTGTTTGGGATTCTGTGAGGGTTCCGGGCTATCGCTTCACACCAGCCCAGCATTTTCTTCTTCCTCTTTTCCCTTTTCAATTCCTGAAATTCTGAAAATAATTTACATTCCCTGAAACACATCACTTTTCATAGTTATGCTCTGGAAAATACAAATTGCAATGTTTTAATCCCAAGATTTAATGAAATACTGATGGAGAAGTTTTATTTTAACTGAAAATCATGAAGGGGAAAAAAAGGATTTTCAATTATTAATAATCTTATCCTAGAGCCATTGCACAGTGTAAAATGTGCATCTTTTCAAAATATACATTGTTTGCATCCTCTTCTAAACAAAAGGAATTTCCTACACCAGATTGTAGAAGATTTTTTTTTCTAGTGTTTGTTAAAAACATTCTTAACCTGGAAGCGGAAAACAGTCCCAGAGCCTGAGGATAACTATACATAGTTATGCGAAACTTGACAACAGGGATACATTCTAAGAATGAGTCAGGAGACAACTTCATTGTTGGACTATCACAGAATGTACTTGACAGTCACTGGGCATGGGCTTTTGAAAGAATCAAGAGACACATAAACAAGAAATTCCTGAAGCTCCTCCATTATAATCTGAAATATCTGTCTATCTATCTATCTATCTATCTATCTATCTATCTATCTATCTATCT
>NW_026594377.1:4548548-4645361 GCF_907164565.1 Psammomys obesus
TATCTATCTATCTATCTATCTATCTATCTATCTATCTATCTATCTATAGTATGTACTGTTTCATAGCCAATTATACATCTACACACATATATATATATATACTTATGTATGTATATATTCTCTAAAAGATTTTGTATACTTATAAATATAATAGCGACTAACGATCATTGTTCTGCACCACAAACTGTATATAATTAAATGTGTAGTGTGCTTTTATGGGTGGAAGCATCTTAGATTTGTTGGAGGTAGCACTACTAGATTATATATGTCATATATTTTTTAATATGAGGAACGTACTACAAATGATGTCAAGACATCTATTTCATCACTGGGCAACAGGGACAATTTAATTTTCTATGTCATCTCATAAATCCATATATCTATATCTATATAGTCCATTATTATATTTAATATACAATACTTATATAGTTCATTATAAACCAAATAGCCATTGTGATATGTATGACATATAGCAACGTCAAATAAAATTTGCACAGGTTTCAGCAAAACATCTCACACAAACAGAATATGTGGAGTTAACATCGGTGATAGACTAACCATCATCTTAGTGCCATCATTATCTTTCTTTTAAAGGTTGAGTAGAGAAGAAAAATTTTAGAAAAAATATAGTGAACTTAGTAGCTGATTTTCATCAAAAGCTCAACCTATTAAAGACAATAATTCTAAAATAAAGACCTATTTCATTGGGACTAAAATGCTCCAAAGCTCTTCCTAGCTTTTCAGAGCTTTTCATTTGAATTTTGTGTCTCTGAAAGTCATATCAACAAGGACTTTGAACATAATGGAGAAACATTATGTTCCCTTGTAAAGTTTTACAGCCTACTTTTCCACTCCACCACCCCCAGTAATTAGAAATAGTTTATTGCAGGTCTTTAGTTAAATGCATTACACTGTCAATTAAATATCAAAAATAATGTGGAGTAATTATTTTTCACAGCATCAAAGCAATTAGCAATCTGGTGGTTTATGACATTTCAGGAATCAAAACAGCATGTTTCAGAGCTTTATGAAAGTAACACAAAGAAAGGTTACTTATGGACCGAGCAGCTATTGCTCTTGTGACAAATGTTTAAGTTACATGGATACAAACGAAGTAGACAAGAAAGTAACAAAAAAACTGCCATGAAAATTAAGTTGAAGGCAGGCAGCGAAATATATTTCTTATAGAGGCTGTGGACTAATATCAGTGAGTCATTTGTGGTCCAGAAGGGAAGGCTGAGAGAAACTGGAGAAGATGGTTTGACTGAGCAGCAAATTATTGGTTCTTGTTCGTTTCAAAACGCTGCCTGAGATTTTTTTTTAAAGAAATTCTGACTCATATAATAAGAAATACATGCATCAAAGTAGTTTGCTCTCTTCAGAAAGTAAACATTCCCATATTTTCAGTACACTCTGCCCCAGTTACTCATCAGTCATTAATTGCATTTCTTGAAGTGTGCTAAGTGTTAATGAAATGACCATTTTTATTCAGAAACAGTGAAATATCTATGACCAAACAGCTTAATCAATAATAAACAAATTTGTCAATTTATTTGCTGTTTATTTATTTGAAAAAAAATCAAGTTCTTAACTTTTAAATTTTTATACATTTTTATTTATAAATTATAAATAAATTTATGATTTAATATCATTTTAATACTTCTGAAATATAGAAATTATGTTTTCTCCCTCTTGCAA
This sequence comes from Psammomys obesus, assembly GCF_907164565.1. Lineage (NCBI taxonomy): Eukaryota > Metazoa > Chordata > Mammalia > Rodentia > Muridae > Psammomys > Psammomys obesus. The sequence goes on from NW_026594377.1 coordinate 4,550,247, forward strand.
TGTCCATTCTGTTTGCCTTTCTGAATAAGGATTGATTATCTTACCCAGGGTTCTCCTTCTTGCTTAGCTTCTTTAGGTGTACAGATTTTAGTATGATGACCCTATATTGTATGTCTACTATCCACTTATAAGTGAGTATATACCATGTGTGTCTCTCTGCTTTTGGGATACCTCATCCAGGATGATCTTTTCTAGTTCCCACCCTTTGCTTGCAAATTTCATGATTTTCTTCTTCTTAATTGCTGAGTAGTATTCCATTGTGTAAAATTACCACAATTTCTGTATCCATTCCTCCGTTGATGGACATCTGGGTTGTTTCCAGGTTCTGGCTATTACAAATAAAGCTGCTACAAACATGCTTGAGCAAATCTCCTTGTTGTGGACTTGAGCTTCTTTTGGATGTATGCCTAGTAGTGATATAGCTTGATCTTGAGGAATAACTATTCCTAATTGTCTGAGAAAGTGTCAGAATGATTTCTGAAGTGGTTGTACAAGTTTGGATTCCCACCAGCAATGGAGGAGGGTTCCCCTTTCTCCACAACTTCTCCAGCATGTGTTGTCTCGGGAGCTTTTGATCTTAGCCATTCTGATGGGTGTAAGGTGAAATCTCAGTGTCATTTTGATTTGCATCTCCCTGATGGCTAAGGACAAGGTAGCACTATTCCTATATTGATATACAAAGTGGTTGTGCAAGTTTACCTTCTCATTAGCAATGGAGCAGTGTTCTCCTTTCTTCACATCCTCTCCAGCATGCATTGTCACTTGAGTTTTTTATCTTAGCCATTTTGATGGATGTAAGGTGAAATCTCAGGATCGTTTTGATTTGCATTTCCCTGATTACTAAGGACATTGAACCTACCACAGAGGGCCTCTGAAAGACTCTACCCAGCAAGGTATGAAAGCAGATGCTGAGACTCATAGCCAAACTTTGGGCAGAGTGCAGGGAATCTTATGAAAAAAGGGAGAGATAGAAAGATTTGGAGAGGACAACAGAACCAAAAAAAAAAAAAATGTGGGCACAGGGGGCTTTTCTGAGACTGAAACTCCAACCAAGGCCCACACAAGGAGATAACCTAGAACTCCTGCACAGATGTAGCCCATAGAAGCTCAGTGTCCAAATGTTTTCCTAGTAATTGGAACAGAGATTGTCTCTGACATGAACTCAGTAGCTGGCTCTTTGATCACCTCCCACTGAGGGGGAGAGCCTCTTTACCAGGCCACAGAAGACAATGCAGCTGGTCCTGATAGGCTGGGATCAGATGGAAGGGGAAAAAGACCTCAGCTCTTAGTGGACTGGGAGAGGGACAAGGCAGGAAAAGAGGGAAAGGGGGTGGGATTGGGTGGGGATGAGAGAAGGGGCTACAGCTGGGATACAAAGTGAATAAATTGTAATTACTAAAAAAGAAATTAATAAAAAGGAAATATAGGGAGGGCGGGGCAAGATGGCGGCCCCGGGAGGACTCTCATTCTGAGCAGCTGCACAGCAGGATAGGCACAGTGACCACCAATCAGAACTCGCAGCAATAAAACACAAGTGATTGTGTTTCACAGGTGAGAGGATGCCCCACAGTGGGGTATTCAATCAGCTTTAACTCACCCTGCTAAACCACGGAAGAGATCCTGTTTCCGCCAGGCACTTGGTCGCCAGCCCAGAGCTACATGCCAGCGTGATCTGGTCACTGTCTCAGATTGAACTGTGGGCCCAGAACATCACAGACTGGATTTTCCAGTTGAGAAATAACCCCATGGAGCAGGAAATGATTGGGACCGACCTTAGGTCACCCAGACATCCCCTGGAAAAGACTCGGGTTCCTCAGGTGCTCCAGGAGCCAGCCAGGAGCCAGAGCCGGGGACCCAGGCTCCAGCACAGAGCCCTGCCTGCGAGCCTGATTTGCCGCCTAAGATAGAACTGTGGGCCCCAGGGCACCAGGGCACCAGAGCACCAGTGGACTGCGTTTCACGGTCAGGTGCAAACCCACAGGGAGAAAAACAGCTGGTCTGATCTCAGAGCACTCAGCCAACACCTCCACCCCGAAAAGGTCTCCGGAAAATTATCCAGTTTAAGCAAACCCTCAGGCTCCCAACGGCCAGAAAGGCAGAGCCACAGGCAGGCATCTGTGCCTGTGGGTTCAACTCGCCACCCCAGACAGAACAGTGGTCCCCAAAGCAAAGACTGGGTGTCTCTGGCAGGAGGAAACCCCCAGCAGAGGGGATCATCAGGTCTAACACTCAGGACACCCAGCACCAAAGACATTCTGGATTCACGCAGACTCTAGGCTCTAGCTTTCTAATGCAGGCAGGAGCACTGTGCTCAGCCGCCATTATTGAGTTCCACTAGGGCAATGGGACACACAGCTGCATCCTCAGACATACAAAAGCCAGACAGCCATTACAGCAGCCCTCAGATATTGTGCCAAGGATCAAACAGTTATCCCTAGCTACACTGACAAAACTGTGGGAATCCCTTGTCCTTCAAGAGGGCTGCACCCAAGCCTCTGGACCAGAGCAGTGCCTGCACCCGCCATCTCAGACAGGGACACATAGCTTCTGGTCCAGAGTGAGGCACTCAGCCTCCAGACCAGAGCAGTGCACACAGGTGCTAACTCAACCTAGCTGCACATTCTCTAGGCCCAGAGCAGAGCACTCAGCCTCTGGCCCAGAGACTTGCTGGGCGCACCGCTCACTTTCCCAGACAGAACTGTGTGCCCCAGGATAACAGACTGAGTTTCCCTGTTGGGAGAAAACCCCACAGCCAGGGAATCAGCAGGTTGTTCAAGAGGACTGTACCTGGAAATTTAGTGAGCAGCAGCACACTAAATTTATAACGAGAAACCCAGCAGTGGGGCAGCTGTCTTGAGAAATTCTATGGGTAAGAGGAGATCCCCCCCCCCTGCCTAACAAAGACCACAGCTACTACTCAGGGCTATAAACCTGAGGTGAGCAGTGGTAATTCCTGAGAAACACTGGCCATACAGTGACCATAACCAAAAAGCAGAGGAGGACTCCTTCAGGAAAAATCATCTTCTGGCCAAGGAGATTCTCCCTACCTCAGGACTCCAGGAAAAATAGAAACTAACAGCCAACACCTAAAACAGCCCAATGGGTGGAGGTCAGTGTAAAAGCTCAACCAACAAAAGACAGAGCAATATGGCATCTCCAGAACCCAGCCATCCAGGGGCAAACAGCCCTGGACAACGCATCATAATAGAAAATCAAGAAGATGACCTTACATCTATGCTGATGAAGAGGATTATAGAGTAAACAAATAAAATACGTAAAGAATTAGAGGAAAATAAAACCAAACAGATCATGGCTATCCACAAAGAAATGGAGGAAGTTAAAGACAAGCAGATTATGGCCATCCATGAAGAAATACAGAAAAATGCAGCCAAACAGTTTGTGGGAAAGTAGCCCTGGACACCCCAGCATAACAGAAATCCAAGAAGATGACCTAACAACTATGCTTATGAAGATGATAACAGAGGAAACAAATAAGATACATAAAGACATAGAGGAAGATAAACTCAAACAGAATATTGCCATCCATAAAGGAATAGAGGAAGCTGCAGCCAAACAGTTTATGGCCTTTAGAAAGGAAATGCTTAAAGCACTGAATGAAATAAAAGAAACAGAATTGAAGGAACTAAAAGAAAAACAGGAAAGTACAATCAGACAGGTGAAGGAAGTAAACAAAACAACTCAAGACCTGAAGATAGAATTGGAAAAATTAAACATAAATGGAGGAAATAATGGAGAGGAAGAATCTAGGGAAGAAAACTGGAACTACAGAGGTAAGCATAACCAACAGACTAGAAGAGATGGAAGAAAGAATCTCAGGGGTAGAAGATACAATGGAAGAAATCGATGTATATGTCAAAGAAAATGTTAAATCCAAAAAATTCCTGACACAGACCGTCCAAGAAATCCAAGACAATATGAAAAGACAAAACCTAAGAATAATAGGTATAGAGGAAAAAGAAGACTCCCTTCTACAAGGCCCAGAAAATATTTTCAACAAAATCATTGAAGAAAATTTTTCCAAGTTAAAGGAGTAGCCAATAAGAATACATGAGGCCTACAGAACACCCAACAATTTTGACCAGAAAAGAAAATCCTCCTACCACATAATAATCAAAATAGTAAGTATACAGAACAAAGAAAAAATACTAAAAGCTGCAAGGGAAAAAGGCCAAGTAACATATAATGGCAAACCTATTAGAACCACACCTGACTTTTCAACAGAGAGTATGAAAGCCAGAAGGGCCTGGAGAGATATCATGCAGACCCTAAGAGAACACAGATGTCAGCCCAGGCTACTATACCCTGCAAAACTCTCAGTCCTCATAGACAGAGAAAACAGGATATTTCATGACAAAAACAAATTCCAAAAATACCTACACACAAATCCAGCATTACAGAAGACACTGGAAGGGAAAATACAACCCAAGAAAATTAGCTTCTGTCAAGAAAACACAGGAAATAATTAACCTTACTACAGTAAAACAAAAAGCAACCAAGCACACAACCTTATGAACACAGCCAACATCAAAATCAAAGGATCTAACAGCCACTGGTCATTAATCTCTCTCAATATCAATGGACTCAACTCTCCAGTAAAAAGACACAGATTAACAGAATGGATACATAAACAAAACCCAGCAATCTGTTACATACAAGAAACACACCTAAGGCACAAAGATATACATTACCTGAGGGTAAAAGGTTGGAAGACGACTTTCCAAGCAAATGGACCCAAGAAACAAGCAGGAGTAGCCATTCTCATATCTGATAAAATAGACTTTCAACCAAAATTAATAAAAAGAGACAGGGAAGGACACTTCATACTCAACAAGGGAAAATTTCAACAAGAAGACATCACAATCCTGAACATCTATGGGCCCAATACAAAGGCACCCACAGTTGTAAAAGAAACATTGATAAAATTTAAACCACATATAGCTCCCCACACATTAATAGAGGTAGACTTCAACACCACACTGTCAACAAAGGATAGGTCAACAAAACAGAAATTAAAAAAAGAAACAATTTCTCTGACAGAGGTCATGAATCAAATGGACCTAACAGACATTTACAGAACTTTACACCCAAACACAAAAGAATTTACCTTCTTCTCAGCACCTCATGGAACCTTCTCCAAAATAGATCATATAGTTGGTCACAAAACAAGCCTCAACAGATACAAGAAGATTGAAATAATCCATTGTATCTTGTCTGATCACCATGGAATAAAGCTGTGCTTCAACAACAACAGAAACAGCAAAAAGCCTACACATACATGGAAACTGAACAACTTGTTACTAAATGACAGCTGGGTCAGGGAAGAAATAAAGAAAGAAATTAAAGTCTTTCTAGAACTCAATGAAAATGAAGACACAACATACCCAAACTTGTGGGACAGAATGAAAACAGTGCTAAGAGGAAAGTTCATAGCACTAAGTGCCTTCAAGAAGAAATTCGAGACAGCTCATTCAAGCAACTTAACAGCCCACTTAAAAACCCTAGAAAAAGAAGAAGCAGACACACCAAAAAGGAGTAGACAGCTGGAAATAATCAAACTCAGGTTTGAAATCAATGAATTAGAAACAAATAAAACAATTCAAAGAATCAATGAAACTAAGAGCTGGTTCTTTGAGAAAATCAACAAGATCGACAAACCCTTAGCCAAGCTAACTAAAAGGCAGAAAGACACCACCCAAATCAACAAAATCAGAAATGAAAAGGGAGACATAACTACAGACACTGAGGAAATCCAAACAATTATTAGGACTTATTTCAAAAGTCTATATGCCACAAAATTTGAAAATCTAAATGAAATGGACAATTTTCTGGATCGATTTGACTTACCAAAGCTGAATCAGGACCAGGTAAATCAATTAAATAGTCCTATATCCCCCAAAGAAATAGAAGCAATCATCAAAAGTCTCCCATCCAAAAAAAGCCCAGGACCAAATGGCTTCAGCGCAGAATTCTACCAGACCTTCAAAGAAGAGCTAATTCCAATTCTCTTCAAACTATTCTACAAAATAGAAACAGAAGGAACATTACCAAACTCATTCTATGAAGCCACAGTCACCTTGGTACCTAAACCTCACAAAGACTCAACAAAGAAAGAGAATTTCAGGCCAATCTTCCTTATGAACATTGATGCAAAAATACTTAACAAAATACTTGCAAACCGGATCCAAGAACACATCAAAGATATTATCCACTATGACCAAGTAGGCTTCATCCCAGGTCTGCAGGGGTGGTTCAATATACAGAAATCCATCAATGTGATCCACCATATTAACAAACTGAAAGAAAAATCCACATGATAATCTCCCTAGATGCTGAAAAAGCATTGGAGAAAATCCAACATCCATTCATGTGTAAAGTATTGGAGAGATCAGGGATACAAGGCACATATCTAAACATAGTAAAGGTGATATACAGCAAGCCTATAGCCAACATCAAACTGAATGGAGAGAAACTTAAATCAATCCCACTGAAATCAGGAACAAGACAAGGCTACCCACTCTCTCCATATCTCTTCAACATAGTGCTGGAAGTCCTTGCTAGAGCAATAAGAGAGTTGAAGGAAATCAAGGGGATACAGATGGGAAAGGAAGAAGTCAAATTATCACTATTTGCAGATGATATGATAGTATACATGAGTGACCCCAAAAACTCTACCAGGGAACTCCTCCAGCTGATAAACACCTTCAGCAAAGTGGCCGGATACAAAATTAACTCATAAAAATCAGTAGCCCTCCTGTACACAAAAGACAAAAGGGCTGAGAAAGAAATCAGAGAAACAACACCCTTCACAATAGCCACAAATGACATAAAGCACCTTGGTGTAACCATAACCAAGCAAGACAAAGATTTGTATGAAAAAAATTTCAAGTCTCTGAAGAAAGAATTAGATCCCATTCTTATGGCTTGGCAGGATTAACATAGTAAAAATGGCCATCTTACCAAAAGCAATCTACAGATTTAATGGAATTCCCATCAAATTGCCAACACAATTCTTTACAGACCTGGAAAGAAAAATTCTCAACTTCGTATGGAATAACAAGAAACCGAGAATTGCTAAAACAATCCTCTACAATAAAAGATCTTCTGGAGGTATCTCCATCCCTGATCTCAAGCTGTACTATAGAGCAACAGTTATAAAAACTGAATGGTACTGGCATAATAACAGAATGGTGGATCAATGGAACCGAACAGAGGACCCAGAAATAAACCCACACACTTATGGACACCTGATTTTTGACAAATATGCCAAAACCATACAATGGAAAAAAGATAGCATCTTCAACAAATGGTGCTGTTCCAACTGGATGTCTATATGTAGAAAAATGAAAATAGATCCATACTTATCACCCTGCACAAAACTGAAGTCCAAGTGGATCAAAGACCTCAACATAAAATCAGACACATTAAATCGGCTAAAAAAAAACAGTTGGGAATACCCTAGAATTCATTGGTACCGTAGAATACTTACTGAACAGAACACCAACAGCAAGGCCCTAAGAGCAACAATCAATAAATGGGACCTCATGAATTTGAAAAGCTTCTGTTAAGCAAAGGACACCGTCATCATAACAAAGCAACTCCCTACAGATTGGGAAAGAATCATCACCAACCCTTTATCTGACAGAGGACTCATATCCAGTATATATAAAGAAGTAAACAAGCTGAAAAGCAATAAACCAAGTAATCCACTTAAAAAATGGGGAACAGAGCTAAACAGAGAATTCTCTGTAGAGGAATATCGAAAGGCAGAGAAGCACTTAAAGAAATGCTCAACCTCATTAGCCATTAGGAAAATGCAAATGAAAACAACCCTGAGATTTCACCTTACACCCATCAGAATAGCCAAGATCAAAAACTCAAGTGACAACACATGCTGGAGAGGTTTTGGAGAAAAGGGAACCCTTCTCCACTGCTGGTGGGAATGTAATCTTGTACAACCACTCTGGAAAGCAATCTGGCACTTTCTCAGACAACTAGGAATAGTGCTTCCTCAAGATCCAGCCATACCACTCCTAGGCATATATCCAAAAGAGGCTCAAGTACAGAAAAAGGACATTTGCTCAACCATGTTTGTAGCAGCTTTATTTGTAATAGAAGCTGGAAACAACCCAGAATCCCCTCAACTGAAGAATGGATGCAGAAACTGTGGTACATCTATACAATGGAATATTACTCAGCAATGAAAAATAAGGAAATCATGAAATTTGCAGGTAAATGGTGGGACCTGAAAAGGATCATCCGGAGTGAGTTGTCCCAGAAGCAAAAAGACACACATGGTATATACTCACTCATATAAACATACAACATAGAATAAACCCACTAAAATCTGTACATCTAAACAAACTAAGCAAAAGAGAGGACCTTAACTAAAATGTTCAATCCCCATCCTGAAAGGCAAAGAGTATGGACATCAGAAGAAAAAGAAAACAGGAAAGAACCTAGGAACCTGCTACAGAGGGCCTCTGAAAGCCAGAATAAAACAGGAAACAACCTTGGAACCTGCCACAGAGGGCCTCTGAAAGCCTCTGCGGTGCAGACTGTCAAATGCTGAGCAGATGCTGAGCCTGATGGCCAACTGATGGGCAGAGTGAATGGAATTTTATGTAAGAAGTGGGGAATAGTAAGAGCTGGAGAGGACAGGAACTCCACAAGGAGAGCAACAGAACAAGATAATTTGAACACAGGGAGGTTCCCAGAGACTCATACTCCAACCAAGGACTATCCGTGGAGATAACCTAGAACACTGACAATGCAGCCACTTCTGATGCAAACTGATAGACTAAGATCAGAAGGAAGGAGAGAGGACCTCTCCTATTAGTTGACTTGGGGAGGGGCATACAGGCAGAAAGGGGAGGAAGGGTGGGATTGAGAGGGGAGGAGGTAGGGGCTTATGGGGGGGGATACAAAATGAGTAAAGTGTAATTTAAAAAAAAAAAAGAAATATAGAATTCATACCTAATAAAAAGTATAACAACATTGTCCACAAAGTTACGTTACTATTTGTTTCTATTATGGAGTGTGTTTGTAAACTCACCTGACTTCTTATTTCCTACTCAGATTCTGAGATGGAATAACTTCATTTGTTGTGGCTTCAATCATAGTTGTGGTTCTACTCCTTATTCAGTTCTCATTTATTGTCAAATATTTATTGAACCTCTACTATGTGGTGGGTTTTGAAGGGTTCAAAGAAGGGTTCACAAGAAGACTACATCCATCTTTTATTTGAGTTGTGTTTTGGCCAAAATTAATTCTGGAGAATCTTTCTGGTCTCTACGTTGGAAGATTTTCCTAAGGCAAGCAACTTACAAGTCTTACCTGAAATTGGTTTATAAAAATTATATTTTCTGATCTATTTAAACTATGAACATTTTGGCTATACCTGCTAAAACAGTTAATATACTACAAGGTCAGCTGTATTCTTTTTTTTTTTCTTTTTCTTTTTTCCTTTTTTTTTTTTAATTTGGCTACAGGTAATAGTGACGATCCTAATTTTGGAATGATTATGCTAAGTAATTTCAAAAGCAGAATTACATACTGTATATACATAATGTATTACTAGCCATTTAATTTTTCTGGGTTCTGCTCTAACATGAGCAAACAGAAAAGTCAACATTATCCATGATAGCAGACTAGAAAGCTCACAGAATCTCAGGGTTACTAAGAATGAATGTTAAATCTGTGAAATGCCAGAGGACAGAAATGCTGAGGCTTTGGGAAGGTCTTTATTATATGAAGGAAGAATGCTCATGACTAGAAAGAAGTCTGTGATGGTTCATAATGCTGCTCTTTTGTATCTCCATCACGGAAACTAGATATTACCTCATGGTTTGTCCTGTACACGATGCACCTGGGGACTCTGCGTGATCTGATGGGGGAATTCTGTCTCTAGAGAACCTTGTGAGAAACACAGTAGAGCAAGTACATATTGAAAAGAAAGAAAGGAGAAGAAACAGTCCTTGTAGGTGAGGAACTATCACAACTGCACGGAACAAAACAGGATTTACTGTTATTTTAAAATGTTCGGATGTTGCATCAGACTTCAAACAACTTTCTTCAACATTAAATTTAAAACAGTGATTCTAGAAATATCATAGGTAAATTGAGAGCATTGACAGGTATTAGAAACTGATTTGTGAGCCTGTGCCATCTTCCATTCTTCCTATGCAGTTCTGGAGCACATATTGAGTCCTTAGATATAAGAATGTACTGCCAGTCAGAAGTGGAAGCAAATTATCAACATTTGTAATTAACCCTAAAGCACTTTAAACTGTAAGCATCATTACTGATATATCAGAATGGGAAAGTGATCATTAAGCATCCGTGTTAATTATGATTTACCCATTGAACTAAGTTAATATGAGATGCAGCAAGAGCAACTTATATAATGATCACGGGAAATTGGGATTTAACTGAGCTTAATTTTTAATATGCCACTTCAAGCAGACATTTAATTTAATAAATGGGAGAATGGTGCATTCTCAGTGGGTTAAATTGACAACAAATTAAAATTAAGAAAAAAAGACAAGGCAATTGAGTGTTATCTTATGAAGAACAATGTACTTTTAATTTACAAAACATTTACTGAGCACTTTCTTTATGCCAGAAACTTTTCTTGGAATCGTGATACAGAAATAGAAGATCGCCAGGGTTTAGCATAAAGTGAGGAACAGATGAGTTTAGCTACCCTCATAAAACAGTTCAGGAGAGCACTGAATACTCTGCAAACTTTAAAGAAGACATTTAAAGTAGCATTAAGTGAAAGGGAAGGTAGCGTTGAGGAGACCCTTTCAGGAAACAAGTTGACTAGTGATTACATGCAAACTAAAATCATTATCCTAAATTTTTCCATCCCTACATTTGACCTCTACTCAACTCTGCTGAGACACAAAGCATGCTGCAACCTACTCATATGGCACAGAGCTCTGTGTGAAAGAGATACTCTACGTTAAACAACATATGTGTGGTATATCTGTACAACCTAGCCTGCAACCTTGTCTCCCCTTACATTACTCCAGTATAATGAAGGTGAAACTCTGTTTCTTTTAGAAAAACACAGTTGACTGCAGCTATACACACCTCACTTTATCAATTACTTCCTTCCATAAATTTTCTCATTTTGTGTCCTTTTCACTAGAGTACAGTTCTGGCTTATCTAAATGTTCCCTGTTTTCACTACGTGTCTCTAATAGATAGTACCCTTTATCTTTGAATTTGAGAATTGGTCATGGCCTTTGTCTAAGAATTTGAAGAGATTTTTTTCAATTTAAGTTTTATGAGATTTGATTTTATTGCTTAGCATGTATGTGTATGTATATGCATATTTAAAAAGTCACTCTCTGGATAGGAAACAATAGCACAATGCTTTAACTTATACCAACCTGCTTCACTAAGATAGAATGTAGACAGCAACAGAAATTTCTTGAGAAATGGAACAACAAAAACAGTAATCAAATGTAGAGAAAATCTGATCATGGAAAACAAAAACTCAGTACATCTCCAGTACAACTCCTACAAACTAGGTGAACATTGTAGAAGAGGAGGAAGAAAGATTTTAAGAGCTACAGGACCAGCTTTTCTGTTCACATTAAGTAGAGATAACAGGGTACAACTCAACAATGTGGCTGCCTGAACAGGACTCAAACAAGGACAACCCCAATACATATGCTATGCTGAAAGTCCATCCTTACCACTGCATGAAGAAATACCGGCAACTAAGGACTTCTGGAATAGAGAGAATTAGTTGTCCCCAAAGATAAGCCACCTAATTGATTATTCAATTTCATGTGGTCAGCTCTGAAATCATATACATACAAGCAACATGGAATGACTCAGCAGGCTGTATTTATATATTTATATGTTTACATATATGTAACAATAATAAAAAAGGGCATATTGGAGAGGAAGTGAGGGAAAGATACATGGAAGGACTAAGAAAGAGGAAAAGAAATGGGAAATAAGGCAATTATATTTTAATTTCAAAACATGAAAATACATTTAATAAAAAAATAAATGGAGAAGAAAAACAGCAGCAAAAACTGAGGAAGAATTTTAACATATTTAACATGTAGATGACTAGAAGTAGGAAAATGGTGATAGAGTTGATGAAATACAAAGCATATGGTTACAGTACACTAGTCATTTGCTTTCTTATATGCCCGGATATGCCACCAGTGAGCAACTGGTGAAATTGAAAAAAACATACCAAATTTATTCACGGCAAAATATGTAGACATCAATCTAACAAAATATTTGTAAGACTTACATGGAAAGTGTAAAACTCACAAGACCAATCAAAACACAACACAAAACAAACAAAACCCCTCTAAACAATATCAATGATAATGTACTTTCATGACTCAAAGGCTTAGTGTTGTTAATATGTCAGATCTTTCCAATTTGTGCTATGGATTCAATGCAATTCCAAAACAAATACAGGTAAGTAATTGTGTGGATACTGACAAATGTATTAAAATTTATGCAGAAAGCCAAAGTTCCTAAGAAAGACAACCCAGTACCAAACGATAACAAAATCACAGGATGAAGTTTCTACTTTTAAAACAGTATACATTTAGAGTACACAAGACAGTTTGTTAAAAAATAATAAGCCAATCACATACTAAACAGTAGGACAAAATAGAAGGCCCTTAAGGAAGGCGTGGTGGCTCACCTTTTAATCCCAGCGTTCGGGAAGCAAAGGGAGACAGATCTCTGTGAGTTTGAGGACAGCCTGGTCTACAAAATGATTCCAGGACAGCCAGGGCTATAAAAAAATGCTGTCTCAAAAACCAATAAAGAAACAAAGGAAGGAAGAAAACACAAAAGAAAGAAAGAAATTGAGGGTCCATAAAAAGTCAGCCCATCTTTGAGCAAGGAGCAAAGGAAACACAACAGAAAAATAGCATTCTTTTCTTAAAATGGTTCCAGACCAACTGAGCATCACATATTAAAAAACAAAACAAAAAACACTTTAGAGATAAAGCTTAAGGCTTACATTTTTAAAAATAAAATTTAATTCAAAATGGATCATAGAAGTAAATGTCCAAGCAAAACCATTAAACTTCAATAAGAAAACAGAAAACAATGAGAATAACCTTGTGTGACCCTGTATTAACTGGAAAATTAAAGTCATTCTATATGAAAGAAAAACAGTTAATAAGTTTGAATTTATTAAAATTATAAGTTTCGGCTCTATGAAAGACTCATGAAATCGTGAAAAGAAAAGCTAAAGAGTGGGAGAACATTTTTACAAAATGCATATGAGTTTGGACTAGTACCCTAAACACAGAGACCATTATTAAACCTGAAATAAAAGAGCAAATGATAAAAACAGAAATACCAATAAAGAAGCCATGATATGCTATATAAACTAAGTAACAATCAGATACCAATGTAGACTAATTAAAACTGTCAGTTCCTAAAATGGGTGATAACAAGGGCTAAAACCAGATGTACTACAAGAGACTCCTTCTCATTTTTAAAATGTTTTGCTGTTATTCATTTATTTAGTATGTGTGGCTGGGAAGGGTGTGAAGACTTCAGAAGGCAGCTTGAAGGGCATTGTACTTTCTTTCTACCATGTGGGGTCTGGGCTGGAACTCAGGCTTGATGGCAAGTGCCTGTACCTGGTGTGCCACCTCATAGGCCCCAGAAGTCGTGGTTCTTACCTTTTGCCCATATTTTGTCTGCAACGACAATCATAGTTACACTATGCAAACCCAGCCATTGTATTCATAGCTGTTTATTCAACTGATTTTGAAATTTATGTGGCCCAAAGATCTACATGCAAATATTATTATAGATGATAATACACAAATCTAATCACCAAAATTAGAAGTGGCAAAGATATCCATTAATAGGTGAATGACTGAACAAGTGGCAGTAGGCTCATATAACAGCATAGTGTCCCTAAATAAACAGAAATGAATTAGTCCTAAAAAGGTATGCGTGCTTATTGTATGCATGTTGCTGCTAAAGAAGCCTCTGTTTGTATTGAATATAATGCTCCAGGAAGGTCAGGCTTATAGCAACAATGGCACAGTCACTGGTCAGGCAATGAAACTGTTCTATCTGACACTATATTATTGGATGTTATAATCTACACTATGACACTCTCTGGAGTTTCAGAACTCAGTTTTAAATTTAACATATGCAAATTAACACATTTGCTAGGTTACCAATCTTGGGACAAAAAGCAGGCTGAAAAAATATGAGCTGATAATATTATAAATGTACAGAAAATGGCTAATTAAGGAATGTGAGAGAAAATTGACTTAAGTAGATTGAGAAATGAGCTGAGCCTGTAAGGTTAGAGGAAATGGAATTATATGTGAATAGTGTGCTTCAGTCTACACAGATGTTTTCTATGGAAATGTGGGAGTCACAATACTACAATTTCAATGTATAGTAGAACTGAATATTTAAGTAAATGTTTGATAGTAAGAACCACACTTTCCAGTGCTGGAGAGGGAGGTTACAGATCCTTAACACAGGCAGAGAAGGAATGAACAACGTAGCAATAGATCTGAGTTAGAAACTGCATGACTAATTGCTTTTAGCATATCACAAATACAGGTGACTTATGTGGCGATGCTTATGAATATACATACAAACATAAATTAGTATACACATATTTTCTTTTATGTTATTGTTAGTTAACAAATCAGACATGCAATATTACTTTGCAATAAAAGGAAGTAAAGTTCCTTAGATAAATATATGATTGCTTTCTAGGGGCAGGCAGGCAAGAAGAACATAAGATGAACTTGTACAACCTCACAGTACTTAAAGGTTAGCATATGTTGAAAAACAAAACAAGGATACAAACTAATTATTATTTTGAATCTAAATGGGACAAAACAAAGCTTGCTGTTGATGGCCAAAGTTGGGAGAATTTGAACAGAGTGGAGTAGATTCAGATTATAGCTCAAAGTTAGAGATGGATATCCAGGAGTCTACCAAAATAGGATCCATATAGGGCAATTAAGGGAAAAGACTAAGTAAATATTTTATGTATAATTAGAAACAATTTTAATAGAAAATCCATCTTTAAAGACAGAAGGGAACATCACTGTATGCTGTTCAAGGCAGCTTCCTTCCAATGGGTACATACAGTACAGGATGGTAGAAAAAAAAGAGCAAGACTAAGTGGATAAAACAACATACTGTCCCCTCCCCCAGGAGAGAAGATTGTTAAGTTAAGGTTGCTAACAATGTCATCCTTCCCCCAAATCTATGACTTCAATCTAATTATTAGGAAAAGAAATCAGATAAATATCAAGTTAGGGCAACTCCTTAAAGGACCTACCCAATAACTTTCAAATGCTTAAGGTCATTGACAAAAGGTCCAACAAATCTGTGAAAGGTAAATGGATGTTAAAGAGACATAACCAAATGCAGTGTGACCTGATAGTGTTTCATAAAAAAAAAATGTTGGATAAAAAAGGAAGATGTCTGAATGAAGAATAAATTTATTCAATAATAACACATCAGTATTGATTCAGTCAATATAAGAAATCTATAATACTAACATAAAAACAATGAGAAAGAATAGATGAATGAGAATGTTTTATGTTAATTTCTAGTTATTTTCAATAATTCTAAGCTGCGCTAAAATAAATCAGCATTTAATGATGAAACTCAGAGTCTAGGGACATATTTTACTTAAGCAAACCGTTAAGCACAAGAAGTCTGCCTTAAAGGACTGGGTGTTTTCATCAAAAGGCAAATATTAATTTAATAACTTTAATAAATTGTTCAAAATCATGATCAAAACATTTATTGGAAAGAACTGTTACAGATGAAGTAAGAAATTTTGAATAAAGATATTCTTGATCTTCTTGAGAGAGAAATAAATACCATAAAGCTAGCAGAAGAGTTTGTATATATCAAAATTCAAGACATGTCAAATTGATATTTCATTCAAACTTTGCAACAAACCTTCACTTCTGTCCTGAAAATAAACCACATTTCACTCTTACCTTTCTAAGAAACAGGTATTCGGTGAAGCAGAGAAGGTTACATTATTTGATACAATACCTTTGAAGGATACCTTTGCTACATGCATGAGATACTTACCCTTCACTGATGTTCTACTTAACAAGGGCACAAAGCTGTGAATGTGAAAAAATAAAGGCAATGGAATTTTTTCAGTGTTCCCTTACAAATGCACTGGAAGATACTGCAATAAAATAATGTTTCCCTTTATGTTAATATTGTTTCGCAAGGCCATAATATTATATGTATTTTTGTATAGATTTATTGAGGCATGTAGTGCCACAAAGAAGTTCTGATGATGGTAAATTTGATCTCAGGGTTTTATGTCTTACATTTTTAAAAGTAACTGAATTGCCAGGAGGTTTTGCATAAACACTTATATATGCATTTATACATATATACACAGTGTACCAATCACAAGGAACTTTGAAAATATGGATTCCAGGATTTCCTAGTTTCTTTTTTCTTAGTGTGGCAAAACATTGTGAACGAAAGTAATTTGAGGGTAAAAGAGACTTATATAGCTCACACTTCTAGATCACAGTCCATTACTGAGACAGGAACTCCACAGAGGAACTGAAGCAGAAAACATGGAGGAATGCTATTCGCGGACTCACTTCCAGGTTCTTCCACGCTGCTGTTGCTGTACAGACACACTGAAGACAACCTGCCAATGCTATGGAGCTGTGACCTGGTGCATTAATTAACCTGACAATCTTTCCCAGGCAATTCCACAAGTCATGCTCTCTGTTGAGACTGCCTTCTCCATGACTCTAAGCTCTGCCCTGTTGATAGTTAAAGCTTCCCAGGACCCAGATGAAGGCCGTTCCTTCTCGACTTTCGTGGAGCATTTATGAAAGGCATCAAGTGTTACTGACCTATTTACCATCATGCATTATACGTAACTTTCATTAGTCTGCTTAACATATAGATTCTATGGGATTTAACTTTTGTATAAATATGTAGTCTGTGTAGGCGAAACTGTAAAATGTCAGTGATGGCAAATACACAGCTGCTTAGATATTTAGGTTTACTTTGAGATCTTTTATCAGTCACAGCAGTAACATTCATTTCTAATAAGTTTTCCAAAAATTCAAAGTGTCTTATATTACTTTCTCTGCTTTACTGAAGTTAAGGTATTGGGCATCTCAGTTTCCTCTTTCTTAATATTATTAGTTGAGATTTCTACTGAATGTTTCGAAGATTTAAATGATTTTTTAAGTTATCATACAAAGTAAAGTCATGATAGTTTTTTCATATTTTGTATCATTGCAGTGTGTTCTAATTCTGTCACTTCACTGTTTCACTCACCTGTGCATCCTGCTTCAGCTTTTGCTTGGTACCCCACTGTTAATCTCCAAGTAATTCCTCTTGCTGCCTTCATGTCCTTGTCAAGTCTATTTCTTTGCCTTCCTCCTCTATCACCCCTCTGTGAGACTGCTTCCTCAACCTCCTAGCTTTTTCTACATCTCTCCCCTCCCCTTCTCTCTCCCCATTTTTCTCTTTTCCTCTTCTCTCTTTCTTCCTTTTCTCTCTGACCCTCTCGTTCCATTTATCTCTCTCTCTCTTTCTCTCTCTCTCTCTCTCTCTCTCTCACACACACACACACAATTTAACCTATAGATCTCTCATGTTGAATATGTATATCTCCAGGTGAATCTATTTTCCTGAAAATTTTCAGTTTTCCTTAAAAATGAATAAAATTTCCATAGTGTATATGTACTAGGCTTTCTTTTCAACTCAAGTGTTGATGAACATCTAGACTTTTTGAATATCCTGGCCTTTGTGAACAGTGCAGCCATAAATATGAGTGCGAAAATATGTCTATGGCATATTGATTGAGAGTTGTTCAGGTATAAACCCAGTAATGGAGTACTTGGCTGCTATCATTGTGGACATTGTATATAAAGAATGGACAGGATATCTATTCCAAAGATAGTCAGGCTTTTTGCCCCTACTGTGCTTTTCCCTCTTCCAGAAGTAGCTTTGTACTAATATCTAAAATACTGGCCAAAGTATCCATCAATGACTATATTGAAAATATTACACTTTGACCAAAGTAATGGGCACTCTATTATCTTTCAATGACTTCCTGCTTTTCTCAGGCAGAAGCTGATTGTCTGGAAAGTCACTTTCTCCTCTCTTCTGAATTCACGTCCTCGTGATTTCTCTTCCATGCTCGCCAGCCTTGTCGTGTGTACTGGGCTCTTTCATCAACAGCTCTGCAATCTCTTGCCTGTGTGTCTGAACATGCTACTTTGCTTGTCCCACTTCCTGGGCCCCTTAGGAATGGCACTATCATTGTCCAACTGTGTTCCTTCTGGCTCCAAGTATTCTGTAAAAAAGTAGGAGGTGTTTTCAAATGCATCTTTCAATCCCAGAACCAAAAGATGATAGTCCTCAGTACTGTTGAACATTAAAACATCATCTGTCAAAACAGGATAAAATCTACGACTGAAAATATACAAATATTTTCCACAAACGGGTGAAAAACTCAAGACCTATACTTAACCTGTACATAAAATTATACAGGAAAAGGCTTATTTAGTGAAGACATGACAAAATTAAAAATTTAAAGTAAGTGTAAAGGTTGACATCAAAACAGTGCATATGAAACATATTTAAGGAAACTAACACTTGATGCTAACAGAAAGAAACAAAACCTAACTTAAAATATCAAAGATTGTAAAATTCTACTGTCATCTAATTGATATCTATGGATATAAATGCATACATGTGCACATTGTAACTGATCCCACAAACCTAAATTTAGGTAAGTGAATATTAACTTTGAAATTATCATCTGTGAGGAGCCATTTGAAGATAAACTTGACTTTTAAAAATACAGTCTGTTTCATTGTAGAGGGATGCAGAACCAAATGTGTTAAAAGAAGAAAACTTTATGTTTCATACAACAATATTTAAAAAAATTCTTTGCTGGACTTTACCTGTTCTCTTATTTCTAGGGACAACCAAGTAGTGTTCCATCTCAGAGAATGTTTTTAAGTTTTTCTAGAAGAGATGAAAAAAGCCACAAGAAATAGACAAGAAGCCCAATATGACACAAGGCTCTATATCCATATTCCTGAGCACATGGGTTTAGAAAACATTGGTTAGGAGTAGGCATGTTTTGAAACAGAGCTCTTAAATCTCCAGGGTCAAAACAGATCATGACACTCAGAACCTTCAAAACAATAACAACTATCAAAACAGAAAAAATAAAGAATGGCATTTTCATGTGTTAATGACAAACAAAACCTCGTGACCTATCACTTAACATTATTATCTACATGGAATATGTGTATGGCATACAATGGAAATAAAAATTCTATTAAAATATAATTCATGATAGATAAAAGAAATGAAGGAGGCTTTAAATTAACAGCCTAGAAATTAAAAACAAAGCTTTTTATATCCAGAGAAAAACAAATTCTAATGGACCAGAAGAAAAGCAAGAATGGACAATGTTGTTTAGGGTCTACACATGGGAAATGTGACATTTGTGTATAATGGTTTATTTCATTGGGCACAGTCTAAGTCTGTGAACATTGGGATTTATGAAAGCTTAAATTTAGCTTTTGAGCAATTAGGAGTAAACAGCAGGTTATTTTTTATGAAACAGTTACAGAGATGCTTTGTGACATTTTTCATGTTAAATCCCAGTAAGGCAGCACAACCCTGGCTGGGTTAGGTACTTGGCAGACTCATTGCTGTACATCTAAAAGGCTGAAGAAATCAAGCCCTGACCTGGGCAGGGGATACAGTTCCAAAGCAGGTGCAAAATCTGCCTCTAGGTCATCAACTTTGGCTGTCTCTGACCTACAATTTCACCATAGAATAAAAACACAGATTCTGTATGTGTTGCTACTGTTGAAAAATTCTTCCCATGCAGTGTATGCTAGACAAAGCAAGGGATATAGGAACATGCTGGAATTTTATATCCCTTTAAAAGTTGTTTCCCTATTAAAGATATTATAGATCTCAGTTAATAAAACAGTAGAGCTGGTGACATGGTAAAGGCACTTGCTTCTCCAGTCCAGTGACACCAGCTCAATCCCTGTCATCCATGTAAAGGTGAAAGGAGAGAACTGACTCCAAAAAGCTATCATGTGATCACCACACATGTTCTATGGTCTCTGTACCAACACGTGCACATATACACTCATCATATAATTATACAAATCGTATTGATAAGAGTAATGATGCATTTAAAAACAACCAAAGGACAAGACAGCACTGAAGCTGTGACTATTTACCTTACCACATGTCACAAATTTATACTTTACAAAGCAATATATGAAGCATGTCATGCTTTGGGTAAGTTTATAGAACGCCTTCTATACACTTCTCTGTTATTGTCCATAACTCTATGTGCACCAAAATCTAAAGATTACATCTCTGGTGAGAAAAAGTGTGGAAAGAATATTGGCATTTGTTATCTTTCAAGATAGTGAACTCCTCTGAGGTTAAAGAAATGGAAAGAATAAGATAAATATTTCCAAAGAAAATGGGTACAGAAGTTATAGCACAGTTACACAATGGGATACTACTCAGCTATTAAAAACAAGGAAATGGTGAAATTTGCAGGCAAATTGAGGGAACTAGAAAGGATAATCCTGAGTGAGGTATCCCAGAAGCAGAGTGATATGCATGACATATACTCACTTATAAGTGGATATTAGCCATATTAAATAAGATAAACATGAAAATCTACAGACTTAAAGAACCTAAAAGACAACCCTAGGGAAAATACTTAATTCTCATTGAGAAGGGAACACAGGATAGACTCCAAAAGGGGTAGCAGAGAGAGAACAGTAATGGAGCCTACGACAAATGTCTTCTAAAAGACTCTACCCAGCAGGGGATAGACAAACTTTAGACAGAGTGCACGTATTCTTTTTTTATTATTATTAGTTACATTTTATTAGCTTAGTATTCCAGCTGTATCCCACTCCCTCATTCCCTCCCAATCCCACCCAACCTCCCTCAACTCTTCCCTGACCCTTTCCAAGTCCACTGATTGGGACGACCTCCTTCCCTTTCATCTGACCCTGTTTTATCAGGTATCCTCAGGACTGGTTGCAAAGTACTCATCTGTGGGCTAGCAGGGCTGCTCCTCCCTTGGGGGGGTGGGGAGGCCAAAGAGCCTGCCATTGAGTTCTTGATAGAAATAGTTCCTGTTCCCCTTACTATGGGAAACCAATTGGTTACTGAGCTACCACGGGCTACATCCGAGCAGAGGTTCTAAGTTATATCCATACATGGTCCTTGGTGGAATGTCAGTCTTAGAAAAGAATCCTGTGCCCAGATATATTTGGTCCTTGTGGAGCTTTTATCCTCTCTACGTCATACTAACTCCCCCTTCTTTCATATGATTCCCTGCACTCTGCTGAATGTTTGGTTATGAGTCTTAGTATCTGCTTTGATACACTGCTAGGTAGAGTCTTCACGAACCCTATATCTGACAGAGGGCTGATATCCAGAATATATAAAGAACTAAAGAAGTTAAAAAGCAATAAATCAAGTAATCCAATTAAAAAAATGGGGCATGGAGCTTAACAGAGAATTCTCTTTAGAGGAATATAGAATGGCAGAGAAACAAAGAGATTCTCAACATCCTTAGCCATCAGGGAGATGTAAATCAAAACGACTCTGAGATTTCACCATCAAAATGGCTAAATCAAAAACTCAAATGACAACACATGCTGGAGAGGTTGTGGAGAAAGGGGAACCCTCCTCCATTGCTGGTGGGAATGTAAACTAGTACAACCACTTTGGAAGTCAATCTGGAGCTTTCTCAGACAATTAGGAATAGTGCTTCCTCAAGATCCAGCTATACCACTGCTAGGCATATACCCAAAATTTGCTCAAGTACACGAGTACAGGTATTCTTATGGAAGAAGAGAAATATAAAAGAACCTGGAGGGAACATGGGCCACACAAGGACACCAAACAAACCAAACCAAACACATAAAAACAGGGCCCAAAGGGGACTGCAAAGACTGATGAATCAACCAAAGATCATACATAGAGAGAACCTAGATCCCTGCTTAGATGTAGCTAATAGGCAGGCTCAGTCTCCATGTGGATTCCCTAGTAAGAGGAGAAGAGACAGTCTATGACATGAAGTCAGTTGACTGCTCCTTGGTGGGACAACCTGGCCAGCCCACAGAGGAAGAGAAATCTAGGTAGTCCTCATGGGACCTGATAGGCTAGGGTCAGATAGTAGGGAGGAAGAATTCTCCTATCAGTGGACTAGGGAAGAGAGATAAGGGAGGAAGAAGGGAGGGTAGGACAGGGAGGAGATGGGAGAGGGGGGTACAATGGAATAAATTGTAAATAATAATAATACTATTAATAATAATAAAAGATACTTACATATTTAAATATAGTTGGTCATGAAAATGTGGAATTCATTTTAGTTATAAAGTCAGAGATCCATATCCTAATGGCTCATACTCTTTAATAGTCAATTTTCTGACATTAAAATAAATTCAAGAGTTTGATGTGGTTCATTTACAATAATATAAATAAAAAAGTAATGATTCAGAAAGAATTAATAGCTGATTATTTAATAAATATCTATATTGTATTTAAAGTGCCTATTTGTTATACATTACTATTGTCATTTAGTTATTTGTAGTGTACTTTTTATTTGAGAAGCCATATTGTTTAAGCCAGTATCATTTTCCATTTTTCTTGCTTTTGTCCAAATACACAAGACAGAAGAACATTATTGTCTTTCTGCTCAGCAGCTGTGTAAGAAGCACTCTGAGAAAAGCACGTCAAGGGTGAAAGTGTTTTCTGTGGCTCACAGTCCCAGGGTGCTGTCTACCACAGGCAAGTCATGCTAGCAGGTCTTGAGGTGGATAGACACTGCATCCACATGAGGAAATGGAGAAAGAAGGATTCTAGGACTAGCTCACATTCTCCTGTTATGCAGTCCAGAACCCAAGCCCAGGGAAAGATGTTGCCTCTTAGGGTTAACCTGATCAAGGCAGGTCCAGCCAGACACTAACCTAAGTATGTCTTGAAGCTCCTCACCTAGGGGGCTCCAGATCCTGTCAAGTTGACGGTAGTAGCTGTCAGATAACCTGGGTTTTGTTGAGTAGGTTTCTCTCTATTGTTATATTAGGCAGAATATCTTATATAATACAAAATGGAATCGTACTTAAAATTAATTAAGATATGAAAAGTCTTTAAGCATATCTCTTCAATAATTACTGTCACAGTTATCCAGTGACATGATGAAGCAAACCGGCATCTAGTAAGAGGGGCAGCCAGGCTTGAGTTACTGCATTTTGCATTGTAGATCAGAGAAATATTAACATGAAACTATGTAAAAGCAATCAATGGAACATAAGTAGTGATATTTTTTATGTAACATCATGTGATTTTTTCTTTTGCATTATGGCATGATTCTTTTTTATTTTTATTAATTACAGTTTATTCACTTTGTATCCCCCCCCCCGTAGTTCCCTTTCTCCTCCCTTCCCAGTTTACCCTCCCTCCCCCTTCTCCACTTGTGTCCCTTCCCAAGTCCACTGATGGGGAGGACCTCTTCCCCTTCCTTCTGATCCTAGTCTATCAGGTCTCATCAGGAGTGGCTACATTGTCTTCCTCTGTGGCCTGGTAAGGCTGCTCCCCCCCCCTCAGGAAGAGGTGATCAAAGACCAGGCCAATCAATTCATGTCAGAGACAGTCCCTGTTCCCACAACTATGGAACCCACTTGGACACTGAACTGCCATGGGCTACACCTGTGCAGGGGTTATAAATTATCTCCATGAGTGGTCCTTGGTTGGAGTATCAGTCTCAGAAAAGATCCCTGTGCCCAGATTTTTTGGTTCTGTTACTCTTCTTGTGGGGCTTCTTTTCTCTCCAGGTCTTACTATCTTCCCCTTCTTGCATAAGATTCCCTTCACTCTGCCCAATGTTTGGCTTTGAGTCTCAACAAGTGCTTTGATACTCTTCTAGGTAGAGGCTTTCAGAGGCCTTCTGTGTTGGGCTCCTGTACTGTTTCTAGTTTTCTCCCTCTTCTGATGTCCATCATCTTTGCCTTTCTGAATGGGATTGAGCATCTTACCCAGGATCCTCCTTCTTGATTAGCTTCCTTAGGTGTACAGATTTTAGTATATTTATCCTATATTATATATCTAATATCCACTTATGAGTGAGTATATACCTTGTGTGTCTTTCTGCTTCTGCGATACCTCACTCAGGATGATATTTTCTAGTTCCCACCCTTCACCTGCAAATTTCATGATTTCCTTTGTTTTTAATTGCTGAGTAATAATCCATTGTGTAAATGCAGCACAATTTCAGTATCCATTCCGCAATTGAGGGATATCTCTGAATACGGCTAACTCAGCTCACCACACACGTTTTTCACTTACAGATAGAGCATTGTTATAATCGCTTCTGAAGTAAGACAATGAGTTCACGAGTACAGCAGCAGTTTTCCAGAGAAGAGACAAGTATTCTCAAATAGATCGCATCAGAGATGAGGTGACATTCCCCTGAGGGTCTTAGTTCCTCATCAAGCCTCTAAGGCAGCTGCCTTCATCTTCTTCTTCGGTACCACATTTGCTCTCTTTTAAGGATCTTCTTGTATCAACTTAAATAAAAAACCTTGTGTCTCACCCACATCAAATCCTGTCTTCCTCCTCCTTGTGGGAAAAGAATCTGGTTTCTCTTCCAGGTGATGTGCATGCCCAGACGACCACAGAGAGCACACACTTTTCCCAGGGAAAGGCTTGTCCCTAGTGCTGGAGGG
This sequence comes from Psammomys obesus, assembly GCF_907164565.1. Taxonomy (NCBI): domain Eukaryota; kingdom Metazoa; phylum Chordata; class Mammalia; order Rodentia; family Muridae; genus Psammomys; species Psammomys obesus. Next base: position 4,575,053 of record NW_026594377.1, read on the forward strand.
TTCCTATAGTTACTCACACTAGAATATAATGCAATTTATGTTCACACAGTGCAAACTTACTCTGCTGTGCCTACAGTAGTTGGTTTTATTAACATTCCTTTAAACCTTTCTTTTTCACGTTTTCAAATGCCTTAAAGTATTTCTTTGCTAAATTAATCAATAGTTCATTGGCTAACACAACTGTATTTTTTAAACATAACAAATCTTGAAATTAGTAATTCCAACAAACTGAAAAATTTCTTGGCTCTTGACTTTGGCTTACTCATTAACTAGGTTCCCTAGACTAATATGTTAACAATAAAGTCTTGTAGAGAAATATAAAACAATAAGCATCGATTTCTTCCATTGTATCTTCTACCCCTGAGATTCTTTCTTCCATCTCTTCTAGTCTGTTGGTTATGCTTACCTCTGTAGTTCCAGTTTTCTTCCTTAGATTCTTCCTCTCCATTATTTCCTCCATTTATGTTTAATTTTTCCAATTCTATCTTCAGGTCTTGAATTGTTTTGTTTACTTCCTTCACCTGTCTGATTGTACTTTCCTGTTTTTCTTTTAGTTCCTTCAATTCTGTTTCTTTTATTTCATTCAGTGCTTTAAGCATTTCCTTTCTAAAGGCCATAAACTGTTTGGCTGCAGCTTCCTCTATTCCTTTATGGATGGCAATATTCTGTTTGAGTTTATCTTCCTCTATGTCTTTATGTATCTTATTTGTTTCCTCTGTTATCATCTTCATAAGCATAGTTGTTAGGTCATCTTCTTGGATTTCTGTTATGCTGGGGTGTCCAGGGCTACTTTCCCCTGTGTAACTGGGGTTCTGGAGATGACATATTGCTCTGTTTTTTGTTGCTTGAGCTTTTACTCTGGCCTCTACCCATTGTGCTATCTTAGGTGTTTGGGGTTATTTTCTGGTGCTTCCTGGGTATCCTGTGGTGGAAAGAATCCCCTTTGCAGAAAGCTGGTTTTTTCCTGAAGGATGTCTTCTCAGCTTTTTGTGTATAGTCCCTGGATGGCTGGCGTTTTTTCCGGAGTTGCTGCTGCTCACCTCAGGGATAGAGATCTGAGTGGTAACTGTGGTCTTTGTTAGTCGAGAGGGTTCTCCTCTCACCCAGCGAAGTCCTGAGGACAGCTGCCCTATTTATGGGTTTCTTGCTGTAAATTTAATGATCAGCTGCTGTGACCCAGTTGGACTTCTGGCGCGTAGCAACTGTTTGTGCCTGTGTCTGGAGCACAGCTGAGTGATGGCGGCTCGGCCCTGCCGGTCTGCTAGTCTTTTTCCAGGGAAGGCTTGGGTGATTTAAGTCAGTACAGTTTCCTTCCTTCCCTGTGGATTCTCTGGAGACAGGGACTCCCAGTCTTTTTTTTTGCCCTGGTGTGCACTGCTCAGTCTCTGCCAGCTGGCTGGCCGAAGAAACTGCCTGTGTCTGGAGCACAGCTGAGTGATGGCGGCTCAGTCTCTGCCAGCTGTCTGGTGCACAGAAACTGCCTGTGTCTGCCTTTCCAGCCTTTGGGAGCCTGGGTGTCTGCCTAAACTGGGTAATTTTTCCGAGACCTTTTTGGGGTGGGGTGTCGGCTGAGTGCTCTGAGATTAGACCAGCCGTTTCCCTCCCTGTGTGTCTGCACTGGACAGTGAAACTCATTTGCTGGTGCCCTGGTGCCCACAGTTCTATCTCAGGCGGCGAATCAGGCACGCAGGCAGGCAGGGCTCTGTGCTGGAGCCTGGGTCCCTGGCTCTGGCTCCACGCTGGCTCCTGGGGCACCCGTGGAACCCGAGTCTTTTCCAGGGGATAGCTGGGTGACCTAAGGTTGGTCCCAATCGCTTCCTGTACCGTGGGGTTATCTCTCGACTGAAAATTCCAATCTCTGATAGTGTGGTGCGCAAGGTTCAGTCTGGGACCATGACCAGAGACACTGGCTTGTGGCTCTGGGCTGGGGCTGGGGCTGGGGCTGGGGCTGGGGCTGGCGGCTGGCAGCCAAGCGTCTGGCAGAACCAGGATCTCTTTCGCGGTTTAGCCAGGTGAGTTAAAAGCTGATTGAATCCCCCACCATGGTGTATCCTCTCACCTGGGAAACACAATGACTGTGTTTTATGGCCACGAGCTCTGATTGCTGGTCACTGTGCTGATCCTGCTGCTGCTGCTCAGAATGAGAGTCCTCCCGGCACCACCATCTTGCCAAATTTAACTTTCTTAGTCCTTAAAAATTATTACTTGTGACTTCCTGCTTCTTGGTTACCTCATTCAGGATGATCTTTTCTAGTTCCCACCATTTGCCCGCAAATTTCATGATTTCCTTGTTTTTAATTGCTGACTAGTATTCTATTGTGTAAATGTACCACAATTTCTGTATCCATTCCTCCGTTCAGGGACATCTGGGTTGTTTCCAGATTCTAGATATTATGAATAAAGCTGCTATGAACATGTTTGAGCAAATATCCTTGTTGTGTACTTGATCATATTTTAGATATATGCCTAGGAGTGGTATAGCTGGATCTTGAGGTAGCAGCACTATTCCTAATTTTCTGAGAAAGTGATCAATTGATTTCCAAAGTGATTGTACAAGTTTACATTCCCCTCAGCAGTGGAGTAAGGCTCTTCTTTCTTCACATCCTCTCCAGTATGTGTGGTCACTTGAGTCTTTGATCTTAGCCATTCTGATGCGTGTAAGGTGAAATCTTTGGGTTGTTTTGATTTGCATTTCCATGGTGACTGTGGACGCTGAACATTCTTTAAGTGTTTTTCTGTCATTCGATATTCCTCTATTGAGGATTCTCTGTTTAACTCTGTACCCCATTTTTCAATTGGATTACTTGGGTTGTTGGTATTTAAGCTCTTAAGTTCTTCTTATATTCTGGATGTTAGTCCTCTGTCAGATATACAGTTGGTGAAGATATTTTCCCAGTCTGTAGGCTGTCATTTTGTTCTGATGACAGTGCCCTTTGCTTTATGGAAACTTCAAGAGGTCCCACTTATTGATTGTTGATCTGAGAGCCTGTGCTGTTGGTGTTCTGTTCAGGAAGTTGTCTTCTGTGTCAATGGGTTAAAGGCTTGTCCCTACTACTTCTTGTAACAGGTTTAGTGTTTTTGGTTTTGTTACAGTCTTTGATCCATTTGGATTTTGGTTTTGTGCAGAGTCAGAACTGTGTATCTATTTGCATTTTCTACAGATAGACATCATTAGACCAGCAACATTTATTGAAGATGCTATCTTTTTTCCATTGTATGGCTTTGACTTCTTTGTCAAAAATCAAATAACTTTAGGTATGTGGGTTTATTTCTGGTTCTTCTATTCAATTCCATTGATCCAGCAGTGTGTTTCTATGCTAGTAGCATGCCATTTTTCTTACTGTTGCTCTATATATATTATAGCTTGAGATGAGTGATGGAGATACCTCCAGAAGATCTGTTATTGTACAAGATTGTTTTAGCAATTCTGGGTTTTTTGTTTTTCTGTATGAAATTGAGAATTGTTCTTTCAAGTTCTGTAAATAATTGTCACACATGCTTTATATTCACTTGTGAGTGGATATTAGAAATGTAATGTAGGATAAACATACTGAAATCTATAATCCTAAAGAAGCTAAATAACAAGAAGGAACCTAAGGAAGACACTCAATCCTCATTCAGAATGGCAAACAGGATAGACATCAGCAGTGGGAGAAAGAAGGGACCAGGACTGGAGCCTAACACAGAGGGCCTCTGAAAGAATCTACCCTGCAGGGAATTGAAACAGCTGCATAGTCTCACAGCCAAACATTGGGCAGAGTGCAGGAAATTTTATGGAAGGGGGAAATAGAAAGACCTGGAGGGGACAAGAGCTCCACAAGGATACCAACAGAGAAAAAAAAAAAAAAAAACCTGTGTCCAGGAGGCAGGAGGCCCTGCAGAGACCAATAGTGCAACCAAGGACCATGCATGGAGATAACCTAGAACTCTTGCACAGATGTAGCCCATGGCAGCTCAGTCTTTAAGTGGGTTCTCTAGTAAGGGAATCAGGGGTTGTCTCTGACAAGAACTCAGTGGCTGGCACTTTGATCACTTTCCCCTGATGGGGACAGGAGCAGCCTTTACCAGGCTTTTAAGGTTCTTCTTCAACTAGTGGTCATTCTTTCCATAGCAGATGGAAAGTATTAAAATGTTGATACTGTTCTCCAGATTTCCATAATAGTTAGTTCTTAAGCATACAGTGGTAGTGATGGTTCTGGTATGTGAAGAGAGGGCCTAGATAAAGTGTTCTCTTTAAAAACCTCTTAGAGACTGTTCTGCTCCTCAAAGTCCAACAAAGATGCAGATACAAGCATGAAACAATATAAAAAAAAACAGAAAGGATTCCTGAAATAAAGACTAGAATGAAATACACAGTAGGAACTGGGATACACTATCTCTTATAGTTATTGAGTCATTAGAAGTGTCCAGGAAGCTGGGAGGCCAATGTCAGCTCAGAAGGTTGTCGGTTTCACAAAAAGTACTATCATATACTCATAAGCATAGGGGTGGGGATGATAATGAAAGCTGGGTATGATAGTACAATTCATACTGATGAAACACATTAAAAAAGATCATAACTCCATTGTGTAAAAATACCACAATTTCTGTATCCATTCCTCCACTGATGAACAACTGGGTTGTTTCCAGATTCTGGATATTACGAATAAAGCTGCTACCAACATGGTTGAGCAAATATTCTTGTTGTGTACTTGAGTTTCTTTTGGATATATGCCTAGAAGTGGTATAGATAGATCTTGAGAAAGTGCTATTCCTAATTTTCTGAGAAAGCACCAGACTGATTTCCAAAGTGGTTGTACAAGTTTACATTCCCACCAGCAATGGAGGAGGGTTCCTCTTTCGCCACAACCTCTCCAGCATGTGTTATCCCTTGAGTTTTTTATCTTAGCCATTCTGATGGGTATAAAGTGAAATCTCAGGGTTGTTTTGATTTGCATCTCTCTGATGGCTAAGGATATTGAGCATCTCTTTAAGTGTTTCTCTGCCATTCTATATTCCTCTACAGAAAATTCTCTGTTTAGCTTCATACCCCATTTTTAATTGGATTGCTTGATTTATTGCTTTTTAACTTATTTACTTCTTTACATATTTTGGATATCAGGACTCTGTCAGATATGGGGTTGTTGAAGATCCTTTCCCAGTTTGTAGGCTGCCATTTTGTTCTGACAACAGTGTCTTTTGCCTTACAGAAGCTTTTCATTTTCATGAGGTCCCATTTATTGATTGTTCCTCTTTGAGCCTGTGCTGTTGGTGTTCTGTTCAGGAAGTTGTATCCTGTGCCAATGAGTTCTACTCAGCAATTAAAAACAAGGAAATCATGAAATTTTCAGGCAAATGGTGGGAGCTAGAAAATATCATTCTGAGTGCTGTATCCCAGAAGCAGAAAGACACACACAGTATATACTCACTTATAAGTGTACCCATATATATATATGGTAAACATACTGAAATCTGTACACCTAAAGAAGATAAACAAGAAAGAGGACCCTGGGCAAGATGATCAACCCTCACTTAGAAAGACAAATGGGATAGACATTGGAAGTAGGAGAAAACAAGTAATAGGACAGGAGCCTACCACTGAGGGCCTCTGAAAGTCTCTACCTAGCAGTGTATCAAAGCCGATGCTAAGACTTATAACCAAACCTTCAGCAGAGTACAGGGCATCATATGAAAGAAGGGGAAGTTAGAATGACCTGGAGAGGACAGGAGCTCCACAAGGACCAAATATATCTGGGCACAGGGGTCTTTTCTGAGACTGTATCTCCATCCAAGGACCATTTATGGATATAATCTATAACCCCTGCTCGGATGTAGTCCATGGTAATTCAGTATCCAAGTGGGTACCCTAGTAAGGGGAACAGGGACTATTTCTGACATGAACTCAATGGCTGGCTCTTTGACCTCCACCCCCCTCCCCCAAGTGAGGATCAGCCCTGCTAGGCCAAAGAGGAGGACTTTGCAGCCAGGCCTGAAGATAGCTGATAAGCTAGGGTTAGATGGAAGGGTAGGAGGTCTTCCCCTATCAGTGGACTTGAAAAGGGATAGGGAGATGAGGGAGGGAGGGTTGGAATGGGAGGGAATGAGGGAGTGAGATACAGCTGGGATACAAAGTTAATAAACTGTAACTAATATTAAAAAAATAAAAATTTAATTAAAAAGAACAAAAAGATCATAATTGATTTTTAAATTTTTAAGGCAAACTAAAATTCAGTGTCTCATTTTTAAGTAACAAATAGATTTTAGTGAATTTCACAAAAAACACTTCAAATGTCTTTGTAGTACAAATCTTTCTCTGTCTCCGTGAACTCTGTCTTTTCAGCACTCTCTCAAATATTGAAAATCATGATATGTAAATAGACACAGAAACAAAGGAATATCTTGCTGACTGAGGTTTTATTATCAAGCTGTGAAGTCACACTACCGCATTATGCATTCCATCCACATACGCCTTTTGGTTACTCACTACTAAAGGGCACATCTTTTGGTAGCATCAAGTTCAATTAAATTCAATCAAGTTCAAAAGTTAAATTAACATGATTTGTGTAATTGTTGTGGTTACTGGCATATATGCTAAGCAGGGACTATGTTAAGAAGATACTAAATGGGAACATGGGTTTGAGCCCATTAGAATTTATGCTCATTACAGACCAAATACACTGTTTTTCTTATGATGCTAATATGACCCTTAGGGTTAATGAGCAAAAGTTTATGAAAAACACGGTACATGCATGCAAATATAATTATTAAATTACGAACATGATCAAACATTTTCTAGACTGCCTTTCGGGATACTTGAATATTCTTTCAAGGAAAGGTTTCTGCCTTTTCCTTCTGAAATAGATGCAATTTTTTGTGAAAAAAGCACATATCACACACACACACACACCCTGAGGTTTGCTCTTCAGCCACAGAGACGTGAAATACATCTGATACATGGCCTGTTTCTTGAAGAGCTTTTTAATTCCTATTCTTCCCCTCTAGTCCAGCTAAAACAGTTCATAAGATCTGGATTCATTCTGGTTTGGTTTCTCTACGTAAAAGGCATATAGTGAATTTTACTCTGGATGCCTACAATTCTTTACACACGTAAATGTTACTATTCTTTAAAATGTTTCTTCAATTTTCTTATGTATTTATAAATGTGTTCATATAGACTTGTAACATGAATAAGAGCTTTCTCTGGAAGGCTCATAATTATGAGGGGATTTTTCTTTTCTCTGTTTTTTTTTAATATTTCAATTCTATGAATTGATTGGTATCAAATAAAAACTTAGTGAGTCCCAGTAACGGATAGGCTTTCTCTAAGACAATAAGTCATAACTCCTTCTAAACTTGCTTTAAAACTGTACTGATTAAAATGACATGAAAGAGAACTACTCCCTTAATTACATTCTCCATCATAACATGTACATTAGAACAAGTCAAGATTCCATAGTGTCATTGTACAAATGGAAACAGTACTCATGACTCATCCTTTTGGGTTTAAATAAAATATTAAACTTGTTGTCTCCTTTATTGCAAGTTCTCATTGTGGAAAATAAGTTGCCTTTCCCCCTATTTTTGAATCAAGCTGTATAAAATTTTTGTTGGCATGAACTTTCTAATTAGTAATTTTTAAATTGTCGGACTCTCATCCAAACAACATGTCAGGCCCAATAGAATCTTTGTGGGATACAGAAGAAAATTACATGGCTATTTTCAGGTTGATAAGGAGAGTAAACTGAAAAAAAAAGTAATATTTAGGAAAGAAGCAAAGTGTATTCTAGGATTGTAGACAGTTAAATAGTGCCGAACTATAAAGACAAGTGTGTGCTAAGAACATGAAGATAAGCAAATATTAAAATTAGAATAACTTCCCTTACTAAGTTATAAAATATCTTTTTTTCATATTGTTATAAAAGTGGAATCTTAAAAAACTCCAAACAACAGAAATTGGTCATAGAATATGGCAAATATAGAAATGGAGCCCCAACCCAACTTGGTTTCTCAATGCAGTATTTATATTTTCAATAACTGATAGATGAACATTCAGTGTTAGTTATACTCAGAGTTAGTTACATTTATCATTCAGGTCTAATGTAAAAAGAAGATTCTCTGACAGAAGTTGATGGCAACACAATCTTCATGTATATATGAATGCATATCTGTGGGTATGGATATAAGTATTTAGAATGCAATTTGACTGAATGACCATTTAGTTTATATGATCTCCCCAAGCATGAGTGCTGCTCTATAGAGCTGGCCTTGTATTCAATTAGAAAGTGTTTGCTTATCTTTCTAACTTCCATGCCATCACTGTACACATCTGCACACCTAGCTGGCTGATCAATCTCTGTTGCAGCTTCAAGGGCCCAGCTCTGGATAAGACTACTGATGTTTTATTTGCTCAGCTGACAAGATAGCACTTCTGGTATAATGTAAGCTAGTAATGTAAGTTTCACTTGGCCAGCGTCTTTAGCAACAGGGTCACATTTTCCAGTTTTAGTGGGCAACCAAGAACAATGACAGTAATTTGTTATTTTGAGTGCCTTGAGGTCTCTCTGCTAAAACAAACAAACAAACAAACAAACAGAAAACCCAACTCCCTGAAAAACTACCTAGCTAGACTTTCCAAATTCTAATAAAAAAGTAATACTGCTAAGTGGAGGTAGAGTTATAAACATGGTAATTATTAGCATAGAAGTAATTTCAGATATCTGGGAAGAGGATTGAAGAAAAAGGCTAAAAAAAAAAAAAAAAAACCCCAAGAGATTGTTAGAGGTGGGGCAATGTTCTGTTTCTCTGCAGTGAACTAATGATTTTTCTTATAATATTTTATGTAAATATGGAACATAACTTCACTAATTAACTATTAAATTAAAAATTAACTAGCTAGATTTTCCAAACTATATTTTTTAAAAGAATACTGATAACTGAAGCTATGCAAAACAAACAAAAAAAATGCCAACCTAATATGAGCTGGTAATTAATCAGCCATGACAAAACAGATTACTTTATGAATATTATTTATTTATATATATATATGTATATATATATATATATATATATATATATATATATATAATTCCTTAATTAGCACCAAATTTTGGAAAGTTTAAACAGTTAAAATTAAAGGTCATTTGAGAGACAATATAGGAACCTAATACAGTCAGAGCTTCTAAAATATATACAGATATGAAGGCTATCTAAATGAAATCACCAAAAATGGGGAAGACAAAGCCCAAACTGGCCATCTCTTGTTCACCAAATAAAGCTTCCAGTACAAAAATGGAGTTACGTCTGAGTTGTTAGCTGATGGGGTTCCATAGAAATGGCCAAACTACCCACCCTGTTGCCAAAGCTATAGGGTGCTCTCCACAAACTGATGGCAAAGTCACATTGCTGAAGGTTATACCTACACAACTCATTGAACATAGATAAGTTGAACTGGTGCTTTTTAGAGAGCCTTCACCCTCATGTTCTAATATCTTTGGAACTGGAAGGTACTCTGAAGGATACCAAAAAAGAAACATAAACACCAACTAAGCCACAAACTCTTTGATCTACCATGGTGTCTTGCCTGTAAGATATGCTAGGACAAGGGTGGCACAAAGTGGGAGTAACCAATCAATAATATTTGATGTAAAGCCCACTCCACAAGATGCAATCCATACCTGATACTGCCTGGATGAGCAAGAACCTGAGGCTAGATAGTCCAGACACCTACAGTAAAACCAAATACTGTTATTCAAGAGTTGTAATAAAATGACTCCTAATGACTTTCTGATATACTCATACTGAGCGTCTTTCTCAGCCATCATCAGAGAAGCTTTCTTTTGTAATAGATTGGGAACAAATACAGAGAGATCCATAAGCCGACATTACACAGAATGAGAGACCTTGGAACATCAGCCCAAAATGGCATATCTCTGTCAAATCCCCCACCTCAGAGCTCAGGGAACCTTTCAAGAGAAGAGGTGGAAGGAGTGTAAGAGCCTGGAGGAATGAAGGACATCAAGTAAACTGGGATCTGATTTATCATCATGATAAAAGCACATTGGAACTCAGAGTGAGACAGCAAGCACAGGACCTACACAGCTCTGTACCAGGTTATCTGCAGATGTATGATGGATTCCAGTTTAGAGTTTGTTTTTAAACTTTTTTTTTATTTTTTATTAATTACATTTTATTCATTTTGTATCCCCCCATAAGCCCCTCTCTCCTCCCCTCCCGGTCCCACCCTTCCTCCCCTTTCTGTATGCATGCCCTTTCCCAAGTCCATTGATAGGGGAGATTCTCCTCTTCTTTCTGATCTTAGTCTATCAGTTCTCATCAAAAGTGGCTGCATTGTCCTCTTCTGTGGCCTGGTAAGGCTGCTCCCCCCTCAGGGGGAGGTGATCAAAGAGCAGGCCAATCAGATTATGTCAGAGGCAGTCCCTCTTCCCATTACTATGTAAGCCACTTGGACACTGAACTGTCATGGGCTACATCTGTGAAGGGGTTCTAGGTTATCTCCATGAATAGTCCTTGGTTGGAGTATGAGTCTCTGGGAAGTTCCCTGTGTTCAAATTTTCTTATTCTGTTGCTCTCCTTGTGTGGTTCCTGTCCTCTCCAGCTCTTACTATTTCCCACTTCTTACATAAAATTAGAGTTTTAATGGAATTCCTGTGTGGATAAATGAGTAGGTCTCTGGTTCTGGTTCCTCCTCTTGAACTCTTGCCCCTTTATTTGTTTTGTTTTATTTGTTTGTTTATTACTTTGCTTGTTTTGTCCAATTCTAATGTGTTAATTTTTGTTTTGTCTTATTTTGTTATTATATCTTTTTGAAAAAAGATATGTTTGAGTCCACTGGAATTGATGGAAATGCAGCCAGAAACTTAGGAGAATGACTGTTGAAAACAAGTTGCATTTGGCTCATCCACATTTATAAACATTCTCTCTGAGTGACAGTTCTCCTCTGTCTGGGTAATGAAAAGGCAGGAAGTCAGATATGAACCTGAAATATTTCAAACCCTTGAAATATGTATTTTTTTAACCCTGTCTTTGATGAGAAAAAATTGTGGATGGTGAACTTACAATATTTTTTTCTTTTATTGTCGTTCTTAGGCTGTAAAAGATGTAACATATTTTTATATCACTAAGATATTTTTACCATGTTTTCTTGTGGAAACATTACAGTTTTAGGCCTCAAGTTCAGATGTATAACTCAGTACGAATTAATTTTGTATGTTATGGGAAATAACTACTGAATTTATCATCTCTAAATGAGTATCTACCAGTTTAAGAGGTTTACTTCCTCACTGATTCTTTTACTAAACTTCAATTGGCCATTTCGAAAACATTGCTTAAGATGCAGTGAAAAGATCCACTGATCTTTGAATAATGACTGTTAGCTATGCTTTGCTCTACAGAGCTGGTATTAAAAACTGTGCTTTGTAAATGGTGACAGCCTTCCATTATGAGTTTCTCTAATGTGGTCTCAAGATCTGTTATTTTCATCGCTACAGAAATGTTCCTGATTAAAAGTCTAAATAACACAGATATCCATGATTTAACTTCAATATGTTTATCATCAATCGTTTTTGGACATGTCTGGAGTTAATTCTCTCTTTAACAATGTTTCAAAGTTAGCACTGGGAATCAGAGCCAACTAGAGAGTTCTCAGACCGTCACTGCTGCTCACTACTTTTCCTGACGTCTCATTCTGTGAGTTTGCATTCGTGTACTGCCATCATCTTTATTACTGCTAACGAACAGATAAGTTTGAGAGTCACTGACTACACTTTATCTTGTTGCCGTAAAAATCGTGCATGTGCTCTCAAAGTTTATCTTCCACCTAAGTTTTCCTATTTTCTATCTATGCTTTAACATACCCAAAATCTGTAGTTGCCATTTCAGCCAAATATAGAGAAAATAAACTGGAAATTTCTCGCACAGTCTTGCCACCCAACTTCGATCTCCTTGCTTATGTGTTGGCCTCCTCCAATATATTCTTTACAGAAAAGTCAGCCTGCCCTTTAAAAAGGGTCAATTAGATGCTGTTTAAAAGTCTCTCCATGAGGCTGGAGAGATGGCTCAATGGTTAAGAGCAATGGGTGCAGTCCCAGAGGACCAGGGGTCAATTCCCAGCACCCACGTGGCAGCTCACAACTGTCTGTAATTCCAGGATCCAACACCCTCACTCAGGCAAAACACCAATATGCACAAAATAAAAATAAACAATTAAAAAATAGTCTCTCCAATGACTCAATTATATCTACAATGAAATCAAATTTCTTCCCATGATCTTCACACATATGCACCCATGTATGCGTATACATACACACATACATACATATGTGTATATACAGACATACAGGCATATGTGTGTGTGTAAGTATACATACTGAAGTTCATGTGTGCAGGTACTACAGTGGAGGAGAAAGAGTGGAAGACAGAATGTGGAAGAATGGGGAAAGGTTGTACAAGTTATTTAAATTTTTCTCTTGTTTTCTCGCTGTTCTCTGTAAGCATGTTGCACCTTTTTCTTGACCCTGTTTGGTAAGCATCCACAGGAACATCAGACATTTCAGCAGACACTTTCTAAATACTGACTTGCTCCTGCATAATCAGCCTCCTTATTCTGGGCAGAGGAGTTAAGCAGCATTTTGAATAAGCAGCAGACAAGCAGGGTATTAGTGTAGAGAAAACGTGAACCTGTAATTATTATGAATGGTAAGTATACTGAATATGCACCTTGATATCCAGAAAAAAAATGCTGTTTAGGGGTTGTCCGGTTAGTGGATTTGGAAGACTCTTAGGAAGTTAGTAAAACAACTTGTATTATCCTAAAGACTTTCTTAATGTATTATTTGGGAGATCCTTAATTCCTCTACTACAGTTCAGCCCTATGCATTATTCTGTCCTGTGAAATTTAGGATGGGATTGAGTGTATGACCTTGAGCTCAGCAACTTTAGTGTGTGTGCCTGTTGCTATTTTGGTTGCTGGGGGTGACAGGGATTTCTTAAGGACTTTTCCCTTAAAGCTATCAAATAAACTATTCAGTAGTTCAGTACTTGTGTAGCTCCTGGATGTTGAAAGAATATTTATAGAAAATATCTGAATTTCTGTATATCCAAATGCTAGGTAAATAGATAAGTTTAGTGTGGGTACTACATGGATTCTTCATTTTCATCTATGACAAGGTCATATTTATAATTCTGTGAATGTGACTGACTCTATTACATTGTGTAATATATAGACAGTTTAAATATCTGTCCTCTGAAAATTAAAGCAAGCTAGGAGAAGGCTCCCACTATAAAACAATATTAAGCATAAAATCAGTAGCAATTAAGGGTTTAGATTTAAAAAGAAATAAGGATGCATTTAAAGAAGGCAGTCTTGTTAGTAAGGTAAATTTGGGTAAAGCTGTAATAATTCGAAAATTTTGTTTTATGTTCTTAGCAATAGACTTGCAGAGAAGCCTTATTACAAAAAGTCCCAAGAGCACAGACTAGGCAACCAAGGCAGTAAGAGGAGACCACTGGCATAGTAGTTCCTGGAATATCAGCATCACTGTGAACTAGTAATGTCACTGTATATGCCAGGTAACTGTGTGGTTTATATAAATATAGATACAACTTTCACATGCCAGGATTTTTACAACCTAGATGATTAAAAACTTAAACATCTTGCATAGGATAAAAATTAAAGCAGTTTTACTTTATAGACTAAAAAGAAAACCTTTCAGTACTAATCTTTAAGGAAGCTCAGAATACAATCTTTAACGTGAAAAGCAGTTGCAAAAGGTAACGAATAATACTATATATATTTAAATGACAGTGAGCATCCATGTTCATATATTTATGTATGTATGTCACACAGACAAATACAAATATCTTGCAAGATTTGCAGGCAAATGGTGGGATTTAGAAAAGATCATTCTGAGTAAGGTATCCCAGGAGCAGAAATACACACATAGTATATACTCACTTATAAGTGGATACTAGACCTATAAGATAGGATAAACATACTAAAATCCGTACACCTAAAGAAGATAAACAAGAAAGAGGACCCAGGTAAGATGATCAGTCCTCACTTAGAAAGACAAATGGGATGGACATTGGATGTAAAAGAAAACAAGTAACAGGACAGGTGCCTACCACTGAGGGCCTCTGAAAGACTCTACCTATCAGCGTATCAAAGCAGATAGACTCATAACCAAACCTTCAGCAGAGTGCAGAGAATCATATGAAAGAAAGGGGAGTTAGTATGTCCTGGAGAGGACAGGAGCTCCACAAGGACCAAATAAATCTGGGCACAGGGGTCTTTTCTAAGACTGACACTCCACCAAGAACCATGTATGGATATAACCTAGAACCTCTGCTCGGATGTAGCCTGTGGTAGCTCAGTAACCAATTGGTTTCCCATAGTAAGGGGAACAGGAACTAATTCTGACAGGAACTCAATGACAGGCTCTTTGACCCCCCCCCCCCAAGGGAGGAGCAGCCCTGCTAGGCCACAGAGGAGGACTTTGCACCCACTCCTGAAGATACCTGATAAAACAGGGTCAGATGAAAGGGGAGGAGGTCCTCCCCTATCAGTGGACTTGAAAAGGGGCAGGAAGGAGAAGAGGGAGGGAATGTGGGATTAGGAGGGAATGAGGGAGCGGGATACACCTACAATACAGAGTTAATAAAATGTAACTAATAATAAAAATAAAAAAAACCAAAAAAATTTAGCAAACTTTTATGTAACATTTCATAAAATATTTAAATTTATAATTTAAAAAATGAAAAATATATTAGCTCTTAAATTTATAAATAGAGAGAAACTAAAATGAATCAAATGAAACTCAAAGGTAATTATTATATTGACAATTAGATATATGGTTGAAGACCCTTTTAATTTTATAAAGTGATCAAATATGATTTAAATAACTTTTAAAAATATTTTTTAAAATATTGCCTCTAAACTTAGTTTTTAAATTTTGATGTTTTATGTACACAAGTTGCTTTTTCAGTATAATAAATATCCTTGAACAATTAGACCAGAAATTTTAATAAGTAACAAAATAACTGTAATTCATCTTGCTCCATATTTAGGGGATGAGTGTTCTGTAATTTTAATATAATCATATTTTAGTCTATTAAATTATTTTTACTAGCTTTTTAATTGTCTGAAAACTATCAACCATAAAATTAGTTTGTTGAACATGAGGAAGTAACTTTTCCTGAATAAATATGTGATAAAATGCGGATGAAGTTTTTTTTTTTTTTTTTTTTGCATCATTCAGCCAAACATATGCCCATTATATGGAAAGCCACACCCACACGAGCAACAGTAATTAATTTATTTGTGAAATGCTATTAAATTTTGCCTATAGAAGACACAGCTTTGTACTTTCCATAGACCATGTATTATGTGAAATTGCTTGTCTGATATAAATAAGCAGAAACTGTTAAGTTAAAACGAGTTGTTTAGATTTAATTAATGTTTGACATCTACCCTCTAAATTTCTATTGGAAGCCCTGCTGCATGCGTGCTCTTCATACTCCTGTCAGAGAGCAGCCATCACTTCCTACTGACAGAACCACCTGAGGAACCTGCATGAATTAGCAATAGTGATAAAGGAAGGGGTGAAGTGACTGTCACGCTAACATCCTGACAGGGAGCAAAGTAGAGCAGACAGGGGACCTGCCATCACCATCATGTCAGCCCTGCACATTCTAGCACTTTCCTAGTGTGCTTTGGAAAATACAGGGTAAAATCATCCACAAAATGTGTATTTGGCACACATTCTGTGCTGGTCCTTCTGCTAAGCAGTGGGAAAGAGCAAATGTGTGTCATTTTTATGTTGTCTCACATACAAAATAATCAAATGTACATTGAGAGAATGAGGAAGAGCAGTAATAAACTAAACAGAACCAAAGTTGGGCACAGATTCAGGGAAAGACAAAGGATGCATGAAATACAAGGAACACTGTCTAAGAATCTATAGACAGATATAACGACCGCAGAAAGGCATCGGTGACCTTCACTTGGCTGTAACCTCAGTGATAACATTAAAAAATGTGTGAATGGGGCTGTTGATTGGAACAGACAGCAGCCCGAATGTGAGCTCTTTATACATGGGCAAGCATATAGTCTAATGTTTCTTGACCACTGTTCTCCTCAAGGGTACATCAAGAAAATGAAATATCTCAGTTACAAGGTTTCCTCAAATGAAAATTTCTATAAATAAAATCATAAAGTTTTTTGTCACTTTGTGAAGAAAGGGCCATAGTAGTGAAATGTGGGTACTGTTAGCTGTACTCACACCTAGATAGTGATTTCTATTCCTTTCTTCCAAGGCAAGAGACTGGCTTCTTATTTTAATTTTTAGATATATAGTCCTTCACAGAGCTGAGATGAAACAGCAAATTTCTGGATGCCTGAGTTTCAAGGTGCATTTAAAAGACTCTAAAATTATGAGAAGCATTTGTCACTGAAATAAACAAACTGTGTCTCTGAGACCTAGTGATAATTGAATGAGCCAGTGAACTCACTCATTCATCTTTTGCCACAGCAGAGGTGACATAGTAATGCTTACCTTGACTATGGAGGGTCTAAAGCCCTCAATCAGCCTTAGAGATCTCAGGCTCAAGAGGATCAAAGCTTTCAAGCTGTTTAACCTGGATTCCAGCCTTTAGGTGATAATATCCAATTTCATCATCTAAAGAGTTAACATATAACTAAGGGAATATGGAACTGCAATTTGCCTATGTTTAGGTGTCAGTATTCCTTAATAATTTCTCTTTACTGAAATTATTCTCTTTGCTTGGACTTGCCGCTCTTAGAACTTCTACTAGAACAGAGGCGATCATTAGCTGACATTCTCACAGGAATTTGGTTCTTTCTCGATGGATGATTCTAGATTTCCACTGTTGATAGCACATTAAAATATTAAAACCTAATTTCATGCATGCAGTTTTAGCTTTTGGAGGCTATTAAATATGTATAACTCAGCACCTAGGAGCTGGCAATGCAGAAAGCAGTCCCGCAGCAATGTTGTCTCACGGGTTGCTCATTTCTGTCCTCACCAGGGATGTCTTCTCTTTAACAACATGTATTCCCACCTATACCACTCACCATTGACATGAAGCAACGAATAACGGTTAGAAAGTAGCTAGAATAAGAGGCGACACTGTCAACCTTGGATCATTAATACAAGTCATGATACACAAAGATGAAAGCCAGGAAAAACGTGCAGTACTGCGTTAGGCAGCGTTGTTGTTACATGCTGTATCCGTTAACTCTCAGCCTGAAGTTAGCCGAATGACATGGGGAGTCGATCTCCTATCTCCATTCTCTGTGGCTCCAACATGAGAGCAGTATGCCTGGTGAAAGCTGCTGAGCCACAGCCTTCGCTCTCCTCTGAATAAGATGCTCTTCCTTTTTTCAGAGCTCCCAACAGCTCGATTACTCCGGCTAAACAGTCTGGAATGTATTTGGGTGTGGTGGACT
This sequence comes from Psammomys obesus, assembly GCF_907164565.1. Classification (NCBI taxonomy): domain Eukaryota; kingdom Metazoa; phylum Chordata; class Mammalia; order Rodentia; family Muridae; genus Psammomys; species Psammomys obesus. Next base: position 4,592,517 of record NW_026594377.1, read on the forward strand.
CCTTCTTGAACATAGATAGAATGTGCCTTATGCCAATTCAGACTATGTCAAATTTAACCCCTCACACACTGGAGCCTATTTGGATGTTTTGTCAAGATACGTAACTGAAAATATGTGATGGCTGCACCATAGGTAGTGTGCACTGGGGTAGAAAAAAATGGGAATTTTATTGACTATCAAAAATCTTGTATTTTTGTGATATGAGATAGAAAAAGGAATACAAGTGCTAATATCTTATTCGTTTATCTTTTGCATGGAAAATAAAACACACTTATTCTACTTACAAACATAAATTCTATATAACTAAATTCATTGTTGACCCTCACTAAACATCCAAGAACTACACAGAAAGATACAGAGATAGAAAGACCTGGAGGGGACAGGAACTCCACAGGGAGAAAAATAGAGCCAAAAAATCGCTGGCCCAGGCAGGCTTTTAGAGACCAATACTGCAACCAAAGACCATGCATGGAGCCGACCTAGACCCCTGTTCAAAGGAAACCCATAGGCTGCTCAGTTTCCAAGTGTGTTCTCTAGTAAGGGGTACAGGGCCTGTCTCTGACATGAACTCAGTGGCTGGCCCTTTGCTCACTTCCCCCTGGAGGGGGTGCAGCCTTGCCAGAGTTAGATGATGCAGCCAGCCTTGATGAGACCTGATAGGCTAGGATCAGATAGAAGGGAGATGGTCCTCCCCTATCACGGAACTAGGAAGGAGCATAGGGAGAGAAGAGGGAGGGTGGATGGGACTGGGAGGAGATGAGAGAGGTGGCTATAACAGGGATAGAAAGTGAATAAATTGTAATAAATAAGTTAAAAACAGAAAAAAAGAAAAAAGAAAAAAACAGAGGCACACCATCACACACCGATTAAAGGATCTCCACTGCATTTCCTTTGTCTCTTAGCTTGTTGCTATGTTCCAGAAGAAAACATGACATTGAACTAAAGAGTCTTAAGACTTGCTATGAAAAAAAATCACAAGATAATGTACTATGTGCTTAAAGAATATTAATACTTCAGATTTTAGCAGAATTATTATGGCTAGAATATGTTCTTACTATGGCTTACAAAAAATGTTATCAGATTAAATATAGAGTTAAGCAGAGAATTCTCAAGAAAGGAATATAGAATGGAGGAGAAACACTTAAAGAAATGCTCAACATTCTTAGACATCAGGGAAATTTGAATAAAAATGACTAAGATTTCATCTTACATCAATCAGAATGGCTAAGATAAAAACCTCAAGTGACATCATATGATGGAGAGAATGTGGAGAAAGGGGAACACTGCTCCACTGCTGGTGGGAGCACAAACTTGCAAAACTACTTTGGAAGAAAATCTGGCACTTTTTCAGAAAATTAGGATTATTGCTACGTCAAGATCCAGCTGGACCACTCCTGGGCATATACCCCAAAATGCCCCACTATTCAACAAGGACATTTGCTCAACTAAGTCGTAAGTACTTTTAAAGCATGGACTTCCAGTTATTTTTTTGCAACAGTATATCTCAATGGAGTATAGTCTAGCATTTCTATAAAGGTAACACATAATGAGAAGAGAATTAAAGGATATAAAGAAAAGAAGAGACAAATACTCCTGCTCGGCCTCCTCAGTTCTGTTTCTCACACATGTATCTTATACTATTTAGATCATGATAAACATATCATTTACTTCAGTTGGTTGTAAATTTTTATGGTGCAAAGGTTAAAATTTTTTCTTCTAGTTTTGTGACCTATACCATACATTTTCAATATCTGTAGGCATCTTACTATGTACCACAGATTTGCTTCATAACTTACACCCCATTGATCATCCTTACCATTTCCCACCCTCCCTCTTACACTTCTTGTAACTACCACCCTACTTTCAACTTTTAGAAGGTTATTGCTTTTATTTTCTACATGTAAGTTGAAATAGGTAGAATAGGAGTTTAAGAAACAATTCCCATAGTTAGGTATTTCATGTCCTGATTCATTGATTTGGTCCTGTTCACCCTCAGAGTTTATGCTTACTCTCAATTCTCCCAAAACAAAGAGGTCTAAACCCTGAATCTGTAAGTCCCAGGTTCCAGGGTTGGTTCTCCTCCTGGCTAGCAATGATAAATAAAGTGTGGAAAAGGGGGAGCTGGTGATTATTTCCTTCTTTCTCTACTTTGGTGAGTGTGATGTCCGATTTTGTCATTTTCCTGGATTGAGAGATGTTTAAGGCCAACAGTATACTGCTGGGGTGTCTGAAAGAGCATCTCCAGAGGTCTTCAAGGTGGGGCAGGGACTGAGAAGAAAAGGTTGTCTCTGGTATAGAACCTGCTAATCAATGGGCTACATGGAATGAAAGTTGAACAAAGAGAAAACTCACCAGTATATTCCAGCCCCATTCTCCCTAAGTGAATATGTCTGTAGTGTTGTTCTGACATGTGGGTTCAGGCTGTAACTTCATCACATTTTCCACGTGGACTCTTATTAGCAAGTCTCTGGGACATGCCAAAGCCTTTTGTATAAGATAGGGACTTGTGTCATAGAAGCTTCTTAAACTAACAGCTATCAAGTTCTCTGAGTTTCCAGTGATGGCAAATGTGAAACTAGTCAGTCTCCTATTATGTAAGACAATCTAACAAATCCTCATGTGTCTCTCTGTGTGTCTATATGTATCCATCTCTTTTTCTTCTCTTTATCTACCATCTACATATATTATCTATCTATGTATCTACATATATATATCAACCTATCATCTATCTATCTATCTACTATATTACTACCCATACAACTGGTCTGTGAAAGACCTAAGAATTAAAAATTAGTTGTTTTTTTGTTTTTGTTTTTTGTTTTTTTTTTTTTTTTGGATTATTGAATTAAAATGTAAAGCACAATCCTGAATAAAGGCCAGCCAGGTAGAGACATTTCCAGCCACCTACGGCGTGGAACCTACTGCATTCTTTTCTTGCCCAGTAGAGATACAGTTGCTAGGAAATTGGCCCAGATGGCCTGGCTGGAATCACTTAAGAGATACCATCTCCTGGCAATCCATCTAGATAGCCCCTAGGTTGTGCTCTCCCTCAGTAGCAACAGCTCTCCTTTCCTAGCAACAGCTAATCAGCACATTACAGACATTCCTCATGATCAGGTATTCCCCAGATGGCCAGGCCAGAACTGTTTATGGATTTGGTGCCTAAAGTAGACTAATTATTTCAAAAGTCAATTTCCTTTACCCAATCTTATAATGGCTTACAGGCCTCCAACCCTCGCTTGTTTTGCCCTTTAAAAAACCTTGTTCCCCTAGATCTCCATGCTGCACTGCTCCTCTTCAACAGGGAGGTTGCTACAACCCGAGCTTGAGCTTGTATTGAATAAACCCTCATATGTTTTGCAACAGACATGACTTCTGATGGACTGTTGTGGTCTCATGATCTAGGCACAATGGTCTGCTTTTCCAGAGAACCCTAACTGACATAGAAGATGACCTAAATAGCAATAGTGTCTTCCATGCTCTGCACCCTATGGGACAAGTCACAGTGTCTCCAGAATCTACTACTGTCCCTCCTGGCCTAGGTGGGTGGGGGTCTCCCTTGTGCCTAACTTCTCACTTGCCTTCTGTTCTTTGCTTAGCTTATCAGAAGTCTCCTTAGTTGTGTAATTTACCTCTTGTAATTTTCCAGTCCCCTGAATGGAAAGATACACATTCCTGTTTACTTATGTCATTTACTTTCTCTGTCTTTCATTTATATTATACTTACGGTACAGTTATTATGTGACCCAGTAACTTTTTATTTTGTAATTCTGAATTTTTGAATTTATGTTACTTAATTGCTCAAAAATCTTTAAGCAGGCGTCACAGATACATTTTTGCTAGTCTTAAATTAAATTCCACAAATGACTAGAGAATTGTGTCAGGTAAGTTTGAAACATATTACTAACATTTATATTCATTTTTCCCCTGATGTCTTACTAATTAGTATATAATTAGCCTATATTTCAAATACCAGAAATAAAAGCAAGTTCTGAACTCAACAGATGCCATGTGAACAGAGAAAAGGTCACCAAAATCATGTTAGGTCACAGTTTTGAGAACACTGTTGTATGTTTTAATAATTACTTCAGTATTTTATCTGGGCAGAATACAAACAGCAATCAAATTTTCACCCTGAGTTGGCCAGAGCTTCTCTTCCTGAGTTTTCACTTAGGCTCCAGGGGAATGATTGGCCTTACTAGCTAACAAAGCAAATAATGTGAATTTGTAACAGGAAACTCAAGAACAAAAGGTATTAACTACAGAATACAGAATGCAGGTCTCAAACTACTCACACCTTGTTTGTGTTGTTTTCTTTACTGGTACAAAACACAGATTTCTAGTAGCCATAGATACACAGCAATTGTTTTCTAAAAGGATCACTTCTACATGTATGAACTCTGGGCTCACAGTAAATGAAAGAAAACAAAATGGAAAAAAAAAAAAGAAAAAAAAGCCAAACCAACCAAACAAACAAAAAAACCCAAAACAACAGTCATCACTGCAGAGAGCAAAAAGGGTTTTCCAAAACAATCCCATAATTCACTACTTTCCTCCACCACCAAGGTCTGAATGCCCATCATTATAAAGTAGCAGGGCACAGATTGCTTCTCTCATCTAAAGACTCATACAAATAGAGCCAAAGCAGGCAACTGTAGAGATCATGACAACAAACTGACTTGATCTTTACTGTCCCTATATAGAATGGGCTTTTCTTTGCTACCAGTAACTGTGGTATAAGAATGCATCTCGTTTTGTATTCTACACTCGCCAAATTATTCTGCAGGACATTTACTTCCTCCTTTCTATTGATTCACATCTGAACAAATTTTAAATACAAAACTAAGAGAAAAGAAACCTTGACTCTTTGATATTTGAGTTGGTGCTTTTTAGTTTGTTATTACTAAATGCTACAGAGTAGGCAATTTATGAGGAAAAATGGTTTATGTTTTTATAATTCTGGACATTTGAGAACATGGTACACGTGTCAGCTTGGCATTAAGAGAGGATTTTTTATGGCTAATGATATCACTGAGTTACACAGGGAATTGCAAAAGCAAGCAGCCAGAGTGTGTACATTCATAACAAAACCATTCCTACCATAACCCATTAATGAATCTATTGTCCCACAATTAAGTTAATCCACTTGTAGGAGAATGTGTCCTCAGAATACAACCACCAATTAAGGTCCTTTCTAGATCTACTTAACTACAAGATAGAACTTAAAGTCTCAAAATGCTGTGTGTGGGCAAATGTTTGTGTGCCATGGAGTTTGGAAATCAGAAGACAACCTATGATGTTTGTCCTGTCTTTCCAACTCTGTTGGAGACAGAGTTTCTTGTTCACCACTACATATGACAACTAGCTAACCTGTGACTTCCAGGAAGTCTCTTATACCTCACCTTTATCTCATATTTTGACTACTGGGCCAGTAAATGTATTATACTGTATTTGAATTTACATGGATTCTGAAAATCTAAAATGAGATCCTTACACTTGTGCAACAAATATTTTTACCCACTGAGCCTTTTCTCCTGCCCTTGACATGAACTTTAAGAGTGATAGTTAAACCATAGCAACAGTGTGACAAGTTAGTATTAACTATGCAGAAAATTTAACAGTGAGACCTCATAATGGCTTAATCTGCTCGGTTATGCTCACATTTTAAGTTATAAAAAGGGAAAGGAATCAAATTGTGAATGTCATTTCTCACCTAGTTCTCTGGTGGCCAAGGAACATCTCAAATGAAAAGTCTAGTTAGTTATTTCAACATTTAGGTTTGCATTATTTTAGTCACTTATTCATGTCTTCATTCACATAATCAGTTCTCCAGAAGTTAAGCACCACAGATACAAAGAAAACATATAGGAAAAAACGTAGAGTGAAAATATAAATCTGATAGGAAAGATTGCATTTAGAGTTACTAATTTGACTATTAATGTTCGTTATAAAAATCACAAAATAAAAATATTTAAAAGTATATTATGCCAGATCCAGGAAAGTTCTGAGAGCTTATGTGATTCTGTAACTACTAAGAACCTCCAGAGCATCTCGGGCACTCACAGAATGCGTGAGACTTACACCTAGAGGAAAATGGCTTTACTGTTCCATAAAAAGACCACTAACCAAGGGATGGACTTTTTTCCCTAAATCTGTGTTTCTACAAGGTACTGCAAGGAGGGCTGGGTGATGTTTTCATGTATTGTGGCCAAAGTAAAGAGAAAGGAACTCAGAGCTTAGGGAAACCACATCTCTTGTAAGTGGCAGTAAGAGTGGTTGAACTTTGCCCTGGAGGAAAGCATCTTCTTATTTATCTAGATGATAAAGCATATTGCCTAGGGTACTCTATCCTCTACTACTGTTCCCACTCTTACTGTGCCTGTCCTTTCCTCTCCCCATTTATGGTGGGCTAGCTCACTCCAGGATCCTTGGGTTGTACTTCATTTGACCACTCAAAGTTTGAAGCAACGCATAAAGTTGTTGAGGCAAATGAATAAATAATTTTTCTTTTAGGTTAACATGATTGTTTTCAGTCTGACTAAATGTCATGTGAGAGTCATTAAAGCATGAAAAAGTAAGCCACATGCCACTATGTGTCAAGCAGTTGGGAGCCAACACCATCAAACATGAATAGAAGCAGAAAAGAAACTACCTACTCAAGGATTCATCGCTGGTGATGAAGTACAGAAACACAAATCGTGCTCCTCAAAAATCTGGATGGATTCTATTAAAACTTTCCATTTCCTCATTTTCCTTCTGTGATCACAGAAAATAAAACAGCATGAGATGGTGACTCACAGCTACAAAGACTGCTGGAGGCCAGGTACAAAGTAATGTCATTTCCCATGAGAAACAGCAGTCTAACTTTTGTCATCCTTAAAGGTTCAGCTACTTGTGAGAAGAAAGCTTCCTCCAAAGACAGAGTCCTGACACTGTCCCTCTGCATTACTGTAACATTTTTGCTGGACCATTGATCATATAACAGTGTAGTCTGTTTATTGTCTAAACATCTACTAAAAGTTGATTCACCATCATACTGATAGACCCAATGCTTAAAATAAAGTCCCACAAATTCATAAAATATATATATATATATATATATATATATATATATATACACACAACCTATAACACAAGGATCAGCATGGGAAAGACATAAGCTCCCTCATCTGTCTCTAGTAGACTAAAGATGAGAGCACATTCAAACATTCACGTGCACCTACATACAAGAATGCAAATATGTATATTAATATGCATGCAAATATATTAAGTACTGCCTGGTTTGTAGCACTAAACTTTGCAGCAGTTTCAGTGACTAACCCTATGCAATTAGGACAACTTGTAATTTCTTAGTTCCATTATAAGTTTTTTTTTTATTTTGAAGTGCCAGTTACCATACCCTCCCCAACTCAGAACAGGAATGAACCACTTTCTCTGCTTTCTTGGGATAGGTGTACTTTCCAGTTGCTTGCTGAACTAGCTTTGCAGAGGTGCTAGACAGATAGTAACTGTTGGATTTTTCTCTAGAGGCGACTACCTAAGACTTGAGCTAACACTGCCAGCTGAACCAGAAGAAAGGCTAAGCGTATTTGCCTATATTTAAGTGTTGTGGTGGTTGGCTTGAAGTTCTTCTGAAATCTTTGCTGCATCATGTACATGGAACTAGAAAGGGTAGGTAATGTGGCTGGAAATCTTTATCACATAAATGCAAACCTTTGTCTAAGAGACACAACAAAGTATGACGGTCACTATAAAAGAGAGTGTTCTATTCTGATAAGGGTTCTTCTTGAAGACTGGGAGAGATAAAACATTTCTGCATCTTCTAAGCATCCTGATCACTAAGTAGAGGATTTTAATGCTTGCACTGACAGTGGGCATCCTCAGCATGTACCTGACTTACTGCTTAGAGCTAATGCAAATGTCCTTGCTGCCCTCCAGACTTAGCCGTGATTCTTTACTTTGCCACCTCTGCTCAGCCATGTAGTAAACATGACCCCCTCTTAATTGAAAACAGGAAATAAAGTTGCCAGCAGAAGTGACTCCCTTAGCATTCTGTGGGCAGCAGTGATGGAGCTTCAATTTTGCTGTCTGATTACATACTAGTGTTATTCTATGCCAATAGTAAAACATGCCTATAAGAGTGCACTGGGGGAGGGTGGGGAAGGACACAGGAAGGATCAAGTTAGGAGGATGGAGGCAAGAAAGTGAGACAAAAATCAGCTAGAATTGAGGAGCACTTGGCTGTAACTTTGGTGTTTTTGTGACACTCGTAACAGTGCAGTGGAAGCTTGCTGCCATCTATGAGCGGCCACAAGGGAGAACCACTAGTAACGAAGGATATGGGGTCTGAACTAACAATCTTTTGTAGCAGAAAAGGATCCAAGTAGTGGGATTGGGTTGCATTTGGTTGAGTTGATGGCTGAGAGGTCCTGTGGAGATCCCTAAACAACCCAGGCTGGTGCTAAGACCAAGGGATGCTCCCTGAAAACTGACAATGGGGTCACTGCCAAGGACAACATATAACTCTTAGATTATAGAGAGGTCTAGCTGGTGCCTGCATGGAGCCTTCACTTCCACACTTATAATATCTTTAGTGCCAGAAGGTACTCTACAAGCTATGGAAAGAGAAACTTGGATACCAGCCCAGCCACAAAATCCTCAACCTACCAGCTGTCCTGATGGCAAGATGTCCTGGGGCAATAGTAGAACAGACTTTGGGGGAGTGGCCAACCAATGTCTAGTTTAACTTGAGGCCCACACCTTGAGAGGGAGCCCATATTCTAGTCTGCTTGGATAGCCAGGAATGGGAGACTGGGTAGCTGAGAGACATAGGGTAGAACCAAACATGACTAGCCTAAAAATTTTTCAGTAAAATCATTCCAAATGATACTCTCCTATATTCATAGATTGGTGCCTTGTCCAGTTGTTATTACTTCCTCTGGCAGTAGATTGGAGCCAGTTCAGAGAACCACAGCCAGACAGTATGCAGAGAATCTAAATTGAAGGTCCCTATAGGGTCCCACAGCTTGTAGATCACTGGGGAAATATGGGAGGAAAGTTTGGAGGAGTCATAGGGGCTGGAGAACACCAGGAGAACATAACCCACTGAATTGATGAAACAAGGCTCACACAGGTTCACAGAGACTGAAGGAGCAAACACCAGGTTGTCTGCTTATATTTATGGCTGTTATCTTGGTGTTTTGTGAGACTCCTAAAGGTGGGAGCAGGCATGTCTCTGACGCATGCTCTTGGGATTTTTTTCTCCTATAAGATGCCTTGCTCAACTTGTGGAGTTCTTGTCCTCTCCAGATCTTACTGTTTCCCACTTCTTTCCTAAGATTCCCTGTACTCTGCCCAAAGGTTTCCCATAAGTCGACAAGGAGAGCAACAGAACCAAAAAAATCTGAGCACTGATATTTCCTGAGACTGATATTCCAACCAAGGACTATGCATGGAGATAACCTAAGACCCCTGCACAGATGTAGCCCATGGCAGTTCAGTATCCAAGTGGGTTCCATTGTAATAGGACTGTCTCTGACATGAACTGATTGGCCTGCACTTTAATTACCTCCCCCTGAGGGGGAAACATCATTACCAGGCCACAGAAGAAGACAATGCAGCACCTCCTGATGAGACCTAATTGACTAGGATCAGAAGGAAGGAAAACAAGTCCTCCCCTATCAGTGGACTTGGGAAGGGGGATGCATGCAAAAGGTGGAGGAAGGGAGGGATTAGGACTGGAGGAGGGAGAGAACCACAGGGGGGATACAAAGTGAAATAAGGTGTAATTAATAAAGAAAAAAATCATTAATGAAAAAATCATTTGGATTCTTTTTTTTTAATTTAATTTTATTTTTTTCTTATCAGTTACAATTTATTAACTCTGTATCCCAGCCGTGTCCCGCTCCCTCATTCCCTCCCAATCCCACCCTCCCTCCCCTCCATCTTGCCTCTTTCCAAGTCCACTGATAGGGGGGGACCTCCTCCCCATTCATCCCATCCTGTTTCATCAGGTATCTTCAGGACTGGCTGCAAAGCCCTCCTCTGTGGCCTAACAGGACTGCTCCTCCCTTGGGGGGTGGGGAGGCCAAAGAGCCAGTCATTGAGTTCTTGTTAGAAATAGTCCTTGTTCCCCTCACTTTGGGAAACCAATTGGTCACTGAGCTACCACAGGCTACATCTGAGCAGAGGTTCTAGGTTATATCCATACATGTCCTTGGTTGAATGACAGTCTCTGAGAAGACCCTGTGCCCAGATATATTTGGTCCTTGTGGAGCTCCTATCCTTTCCCCATCATACTAACTCCCCTTCTTTCATTTGATTCCCTGTACTCTGCCAAAGGTTTGGTCGTGAGTCTTTGTATCTGCTTTGGAAACACTGATAGTTAGAGTCTTTCAGATGCGCTCAGTAGACTCCTGTCATATGTTCAATGCACATCCCATCTGTCTTTCTAAACGAGGATTGATCATCTTACCCCATATCCGCTCTCTTGATAATATTTTGTAGGTGTATAGATTTCATTATGTTTGTCATATCTTATAGGTCTATATAAGTGAGTATATACTGTGTTTGTCGTTCTCCTTCTGGGATATTTCACTCAGAAAGATCTTTTCTAGATCCCACCATTTGCCTGCAAATTTCATGATTTCCTCCTTTTTGATTGCTGAGTAGTATTCCATTGTGTAAAAATACCACAATTTCTGTACCCATTCCTCCGTTTATGGACATCTTGGTTTTTTCCAGGTTCTGGCTATTACAAATAAAGCTGCTATAAACATGGTTGAGCAAGTATCCCTTTTGTGTACTTGAGTAAACTTTGGGTGTATACTTAGCAGTGGTATAGCTGGGTCTTGAGGAAGCATTACTCCTAATTGTCTTAGAAAGTGCCAGATAGATTTCCAGAGTGGTTGTACCAGTTTACATTCCCACCAGCAGTGGAGGAGGGTTCCCCTTTCTCCACAACCTCTCCAGCATGTGTTGTCACTTGAGTTTTTCATCTTGGCCATATTGATGGGTGTAAGGTGAAATCTCAGGGTCGTTTTGATTTGCATTTTCCTGATGGCTAATGAGGTTGAGCATTTAAGTGTTTCTCTGCCATTCGATATTCCTCTGTCAAGAATTCTCTATTTAGCTCTGTTCCCCATTTTTTAATTGGATTACTTGGTTTGCTGCTTTTCGGCTTCTTTATTTCTTTGTATATACTGGATATTAGTCCTCTGTCAGATAAAGGATTAGTGAAGATTCTTTCCTAATCTGTAGGCAGTCGCTTTGTTTTGATGAAGGTGTCCTTTGCTTTACAGAAGCTTTTCAGTTTCATGAGGTCCCATTTATTGATTGTTGCTCTTAGAGCCTGTGCTGTTGGTGTTCTGTTCAGGAAGTTGTCTCCTGTGCCAATGAGTTCTAGGCTGTTCCCCACTTTTTCTTCTAACAGAGTTAGAGTATCTGGTTTTATGTTGAGGTCTTTGTTCCATTTGGACTTTAGTTTTGTGCAGGGTGATACATACGGATCTATTTTCATTTTTCTGCATGTAGACATCCAGTTGGACCAGCACCATTTGTTGAAGATGCTGTCTTTTTTCCATTGAATGGTTTTGGCTTCTTTGTCAAAAATCGAGTATTCATAGGTGTGTGGGTTTATTTCTGGGTCTTCTATGCGGTTTCATTGATCCTCCTTTCTGTTTTTATGCCAATACCATGTAGTTTTTATTACTATTGCTCTGTAGTACAACATGAGATCGGGGATGGAGATACCTCCAGATGATCTGTTGTTGTACAGGATTGTTTTGGAGATTCTGGGTTTTTTGTTTCTCCATATGAAGCTGAGAATCTTTTTTTCAAGGTCTGTAAAGAATTGAGTTGGTATTTTGATGGGGATCGCAATGAATCTGTAGATTGCTTTTGGCAGGATGGCCATTTTCACAATGTTAATCCTACCAATTCATGAGCATGAGAGATCTTTCCATTTTCTGAGATCTTCTTCAATTTCTTTCTTCAGAGACTTGAAGTTTTTCTCAAATGGTCTTTCACTTGCTTGGTTAGTGTCACCCCAAGGTACTTTATGTTATTAGTGGCTATTGTGAAGGGTGTTGTTTCCCTAATTTCTTTCTCAGCCTTTTTGTCTTTGGTATACAAGAGGGCTTATGATTTTTTGAGTTGATTTTGTATCCTTCCACTTTGCTGAAGGTGTTTATCAGCTGGAGGAGTTCTCTGGTTGAACTTTTGGGGTCACTCATGTATACTATCATATCATCTGCAAATAGTGACACTTTGACTTCTTCCTTTCTGATTTGTATCCCCTTGATCTCCTTTAGTTGTCTTATTGCTCTGGCTAGGACTTCAAGTACTACGTTGAAGAGGTATGGAGAGAGTGGGCAGCCTTGTCTTGTCCCTGATTTCAGTGGGATTGATTTAAGTTTCTCTCCATTGAGTTTGATGTTGGCTATAGGCTTGCTGTATATTGCCTTTACTATGTTTAGATATGTGCCTTGTATCCCTGATCTCGCCAAGACTTTAAACATGAATGTGTGTTGGACTTTGTCAAATGCTTTTTCAGCATCTAAGGAGATGATCATGTGGTTTTTCTCCTTCAGTTTGTTTATGTGGTGGATTACATTGATGGATTTCCGTATGTTGAACCACCCTTGCATGCCTGGGATGAAGCCTACTTGCTCATGGTGGATGATATCTTTGATCTGTTCTTGGATTCGGTTTGCAAGTATTTTATTGAGTATTTTTTGTGTCAATGTTCATAAGAGAGATAGGTCTGAAGTTTTCTTTTTTTTGTTGGGTCTTTGTGTGGTTTAGGTATCAGGGTGACTGTAGCTTCATAGAATGAGTTTGGTAATGTCCCTTCTGTTTCTATTTTGTGGAATAGTTTGAGGAGAATTGGTGTTAGCACTTCTTTGAAGGTCTGGTAGAATTCCGTGCTGAAGTCATCTGGCCCAGGACTTTTTTTGGAGGGGAGACTGTGAATGACTGCTTCAATTTCCTTGGGAGATATAGGGCTATTCAGTCTTTCTACCTGATCTTGACTTAATGTTGGAAGATGGAATCTATCAAGAAAATTGTCCATTTCATTTAGGTTTTCAAATTGTGTGGCATATAGGCTTTTCTAGTATCACCTAATGATTGTTTGAATTTCCTCTGCGTCTGTAGTTATGTCACCCTTTTCATTTCTGATTTTGCTGATTTGGATAGATTGTCTCTGCTTTTTAGTTAGTTTGGCTAAGGGTTTGTCTATCTTGTTGAATTTCTCAAAGATCCAGCTTTTTGTTTCATTGATTCTTTGGATAGTTTTATTTGTTTCTAATTGATTGATTTCAGCCCTGAGTTTTATTATTTCCAGCCATCTGCTCCTCTTGGGTGTATCTGCTTCTTTTTTTTTCTAGGGTTTTCAGTTGGGCCATTAAGTTGTTTGTATGTGATGTTACGAATTTCTTCTTGCAGGCACTTAGTGCTATAAATTTTCCCCTGAGCACTGCTTTCAATGTGTCCCATAAATTTGGGTACATTGTGCCTTCATTTTCATTGAATTCTAGGAAGTCTTTAATTTCTTTCTTTATTTCTTCCTTAACCCAGCTGTCATTGAATAACAAGTTGTTCAGTTTCCTTGTGCTTGTCGGCTTTTTGTTATTTCTGTTGTTGTTGAGGTCCAGCTTTAGTCCATGGTGGTCAGATAGAATACAAGGGATTATTTCAATCTTTTTGTATCTGTTGAGACTTGCTTTATGTCCAACTACATGGTCTATTTTGGAGAAGGTTCCATGCGGTGCTGAAAAGAAGGTATACTCTTTTGAGTTTGGATGAAAAGATCTGTAGACGTCTATTAGGTCCATTTGATAGTAAGTGTTTTTATTTCCCTATTTGTTTTCTGTCTAGTTGATCTCTCCCTTGGTGAGAGTGGACTGTTGAAGTTTCCCACTATTAAGGTATTAGGATCAATGTGTGATTTAAGTTTTAATATTGTTTCATTTATGAATGTAGGTGCTCTTGTATTTGGGGCATAGATATTCAAAATTGTGATGTCCTTTTGTTGGATTTTTCCTTTGATGAGAATATAGTGGCCCTCCTTATCTTTTTTGATTAACTTGGGTTGACAGTTTATTTTATTAGATATTAGGATGGCTACTCCAGCTTGTTTTCTGGACCATTTGCTTGAAAAACATTTTCCAGCCCTTTACTCTGAGGTAGTGTTTATCTTTGTTGCATAGGTGTGTTTCTTGGATGCAACAGAATGTTGGATCCTGTTTCTGCAACCATTCTGTTAGTCTGTGTCTTTTTATTGGGGAGTTGAGTCTGTTGATGTTGATTGATACTAGTGACCAAGAATTGTTTCTTACTTTTGATATGGGGTTGGTGGTGTTACTGAGTTTCATTGCTTGTATTCTTTTGATTTTTTTGTTGTGCAGTTATCTATTTCCTCTGTTTCCTTAGATGTAGTTGTTTTCTTTGGTTTGGAGTATCCCTTCTAGTAACTTCTGTAGAGCTGGGTTACCATGTAGATATTGTTTAAATTTGGTTTTGTCATGGAATATTTTGAATTCTCTGTCTATGTTGATTGAAACTTTTGCTGGGTATAGTAGTCTGGGTTGGAATTTGTGGTCCCTTAAGGACTGTATGATTTCTTTCCAGGCCCTTCTGGCTTTCATAGTTTCTGTTGAGAAATTGATACCTTCATATGTTACTTGGCTTTTTCCCTTGCTGATTTCAGAATTTTTTCTTTGTTCTGTACGTTCAGTGTTTTGACTATGATGTGACATGAAGAATTTCTTTTCTGGTCTAGTCTACTTGGTGTTCTGTAGGCCTCTTGTATGTTTATAGACATCTCCTTCTTTAAGTTGGGAAAGTTTTCTTCTATAATTTTCTTGAAAATATTTTCTGGTCCTTTGAGCCTGATGCCTTCTTTTTCTCCTACTCCTATTATTCTTAGATTTTGTCTTTTCATGTGTCCTTGATTTCTTGGATATTTTGTGTTTGTAACTTTTCTGATTTTATTTTTTCTTTGAGAGACGTGTCAATTTCTGCAAGTGTATCTTCAGCTCCTGAGATTCTTTCTTCCATCTCTTGTATTCTGTTGGTGATGCTTACCTTTGTAGTTCCCGATCTTTTCTCTATGTTCTCCAGCTCCTGGTTTTTCTCTATTTGTATTTTCTTTATTGATTCTAATTCTGTTTTCATGTCTTGCACCATTTCCTTCATCTGTTTTAATGTGGAGTCCTGCTTTTCAATGACAGCTTCTATTTTTTTGTCTGTTTCCTCTCTATGTATCACTAATTGTGCCTCTACTTCTTTGGTTATAATTACCTGTATTTCTATGAGTGCTTTGTTTTTTTCTTATTTGCCTTTATTTGTGTGGACATTTCTTTGAGAGCTTTGTGCATTTCTTGTTTGTTTGCCTCAATTTTCGTAGTCAATTCTCTGAGAGCAGCTTATGACGGTGCTCTCAGGGGAGTGCCAGAAGGGATTGGGACTTCTCAGTCCGATCCTGAGCCGGGGCTTCTCTGCCAGGGGCCGGGAAGGGGGGCGCCGGTGATAGGACTTGGTGCTAGACCTTATTGCGCTGGACCTAGGAGAGTCTCAGGACATGTTGAATGACCACAGTCCCAGATCCAGAGCTGAAGTTTGTTTGCTAGGAGCAGCCGGCAGCACTGGGGTACCGGCACTGTGAAACCACTGTGTGCCTCTTTATCCTTCTGCTCTGCCGGGGCAGGGTTATGGCAGCATTTGGGGGAGTGCCCGAAAGGATTGGGTTTTCTCAGCCCCAATCTCGGGTTGGGGTACAGACAATGTGGTCTGTGGCAGATTCTGCTGGACGCCTCCTGCCTCCTCTGAAGAGTGAGTAGATATTTTGAGCTGGGCATGCAGCTCCTGCACGGCGGGAGCTCAGTTGTGCTGGTGGCGGGTACCCATGGTCAGCGAGACCTTCCAGGGAAAGACTGGGTGACCCGTGATTAGTCTCGCAACTTTCCTTCCCCGTAGGGTTTTCTTGCGACTGGGACTTTCAGTGTCTGGCACCCTTGTGCCCACCAATCAGCCTGGGAAAGTGATCAGGACATGCAGGCTTGCAGCTCCAGCCTGGAGACCCAAAGCCTGCGTTACTCGGGATCTCTTCCGGGTTCTGGCTGGGCAGCCCGAGAGTGGACCCCGACCGATTCCCACGCTGTGGGAGCCTCCCCTCACCTGAGAAACACGCTGTAGTTTTAGGGCCCAGAGTTCATTCTCCTGGTCGCTGCACAGAGAGTGCTGTCCCGCTTCTCAGACACAGTGTTCTCCAGGCGCCGCCCTCTTGGCCCCCTCTCCTTTGGATTCTTACTGCAACCTCAGAGGCAGTCACAGTGTTTCTTCTCATTTGTAATTGGACTACTGACTAGATGCATGGATTAAAGAACCTCTCTTCTAGTTCATGTTTGTTAGGGAAAAGCCATGTAAGCATTAACAGTACATGTATAAAGTCATGAACTTGAGCCTGGAGTGTGTGTGTGTGTAGCACATACATACTAAAAACACACACAGGAACACATATTACTCATGCATGCATGCGTGCACACACACACACACACACACACACACACACACACACACACACACACACCATGCACACAAAACCAAAAAGGGTCTAAGATCCTAAATATCTTCTCAATTACAAAGTAAGATAAAAAAAATTCATTTTTAAGTGTGTAACCCCTCCTTGAGAAACAAGGGCACAATTTCAGGTTAACGGACTGCTAACTTAAGATATTCTTGCCATTTCTGCTGGGTTAGAGGCTTTGACTTTGAAGAGCCTTTACATGCTGAACTCAACCTCAGGAGAGTCTTCTTCTGTGTGGTCATATTTAAAAGGAAGTGAGTAAGCCTGTGATCTAGAGGCCAATGTAGAAAGTGCACTTAATATATAGATCATTAAAGAGAATAAAACCTCATTCTCAAAACAAAACAAAAAAAAAAAGAGATGCCTTGTTCAGCTTAGAATTGAAGGTTTTTCCTTTGTCTAATTGCATATTATTTTGTCTAGTTTGGCTGTTGTCTCTTGGAGGCCTGCTTTTTTCTGCACAGGAAGTGGAGGGGAAGTGGATCTGGGTAAAAGGAGAGATGGGAGGTAACTAGGAGGAGTGGAGGAAGAGGAAACAGTGATCAGGATGTATTGTATAAGAGAAGAATCTATTTGCAATCAAAAATGTCTAAACATTTCTCTCTGAATATGCTTTCATATTGTTCCTTAATCATGCCATCTGACCTTACATTTATAATCTACTGATTATACTGTGTGGAGAAGAATAAAAGTTAATTCCCTGTTCCATACACGTTGGAGATCTTTCGCATGCAATTACCTATAATAATAACAAGAGGGGTGATGAGACCAAACACAGAAGTTCATGGGTCTGTTATTTAGTTTGAACTCTACAGAAGAGTATGGATGTCAGAATGGCAACATTTCACTTCCAATTCCATTGAAATATCCTCTTGTATGTAGCTTTAGTACATTATTTCCTTCTTTGTATTTCAATTATATGGTCTATAAATAGTCAGAGTAAGGTATTTGATCCTTATTGTTTTTAAATACCTTTGGTAATCTCTGTTATGATATTACAAACCTCAAAACAGGTGTGATACAAAGAGGTTTGTTGTGATAACGGCAGGCGAGAAAGGGAGAGGAGATACAGTCTGAGTGAGCCATCAGAGCAACAGACAGTATGGGAGAGCAAAAGGGGAGGGAGATATTCAGACAGAGGATGCAAGAGAAGAAATAGAGAGAAGAAAGAGATACAGCAGGGAGTGTCTTTTACCCAGGTCCCTGGTGGCAGGGACAGGTGATGACATCACAGGTTGCTAGGCAACCTTGAGGCAGGCTAACAGGGCTTCCTGTATGCCAATATTCCTCCCTTTTCATTTAATTAAAAAATGAGGACCTAGGAAGGGTTGGCAAGGCAGGAATGAGGACATTTGACTGCTTCTCAGACAAGACAAGTTAAAGTATATTAATGTAGGTTCATTGAAAGCAGTGCTTGGCTGCCATGCAAGAGGAGAGAGAGAGAGAGATGAGCAAAATGTCCAGATTATATGGTGAAGGGGAATGGGAAGGCCTTACCCTAGAAAGTTCAGGTAGATAGTGAGAGTATACCAGCTTTGCCTTGTAGCAGATAACGACCAAGGAATGGGAGAACCTGAGCTGTTTGTCTCAGGTTAGAAGCACACCATTCCAGCCTTTTGTTGATAATAAATGGTTAAGGGACAAAGAAATCGAATTGTTTCTGGCTACTTCTGGGGTGTTGGTACAAGTGCCAAAAGGCTGAAATGTCGGCCAAGTCCTGGAAGCGCAGACTGTTTTGCTCTAGGATCTGTGAGAACATCTGTGGCTAGGAGGGATACTCCCAGCAATTTCACCCATGTCTCATGGAATAATTGGATACAGGGCCTAAGGATACAGAATTTTAAGTTATGAACCTCTAAAAAAGTACTTGAGTGTCTAAGAAGGCTTCAAGGTTGGTAAATGCAAGTTATAAAGGTTAGGGTGGTCTAAAAGTTGATTTAAAAATAGATAAATACATAAAAATGTTTCAGATTTCTTTCTGTTGCCATGCTACTTTTGTATTAACAGTTCGGAGAGTTGACATTAAACATTGGACCTCTGGCTTATTAATCTAACTCTGGTAAAAAAAAAAAATCCACTACTCAATTCACTATCATATTTTGAAGCTCAAGATTTTAAATTTCCCTTGGTTTGTCTTTTAAATATAAACTTACAGATTGTTCCTCTTTGTGTTAAATTTGTGTGTGTGTGCGCGCGCACACAGGAACTCATAAACACATGAACTCGTGGTTCACCCGATATTGTTTCTCAAGCCTCCGCTACGCTATGACAGGAAGACGTGTGTCTACTGCCTTTTTCTATAATGGGCATTTCACTGCAGGTTACAACAGTGATGCCAAAGTGTTAAAACTAATTTCCATTGTAAATGTAAAAAGGATTCCTGTGGCTCTCAGAGATGTGGCTGTGCATGTCATGGACCTGTGTTCAGTCTGTTCCCCTTCTGACTCACTACTGTTAGCTCCTGCTGAGGAACAAGTCTGTCAGGAAGCCACACTGCAGCCATGGCTTTTTTTTTTTTTTTTCATTTTGTTTTTTAGCCCTAAACCATTTTTATGATTTTTTTTAATTTTTACAATTTATTCACTATGTATCACAGCTCTAGCCCCCTCCCTAGTCCCCTCCTAATCTTACCCTCCTTCCTTCTTCTCCTCCCATGCCCCTCTCCCAGTCCACTGATAGGGGAGGTCCTCTTCCCCTTCCATCTGACCCTTGCCTATCAGGTCTCATCAGGACTTGCTGCATTGTCTTCCTCTGTGGCCTATGAAGGTTGTTCTCCCCACTGAGGGGGTGGTGATCAAAGAGCCAGCCACTTAGTTCATGTCAGACAACCCCTGCTCCCCTTAGTAGGGAACCTACTTAGAGGCTGAACTGTCATGGGCTACATCTGAGCAAGAGGTCTAGGTTATCTCCATGCATGGTCCTTGGTTGGAGTATCAGTCTCAGAAAAGACCACTGGGGCCAGGTGTTTTAGGTCTGTTGATTTCCTTGTGGATTCCTGTCCCCTCCAGGTCTTTCTATCTCTCCCTTCTTTCATGAGATTTCTTACATTCTGTCCAAAGTTTGGCTATGAGTCTCAGCATCTGCTATGAGTCTCAGTACCCTGCAGAGTAGAGTCTTTCAGAGGCCCTCAGTGGTAGGCTCCTGTCCTATTCTCTGTTTTTTCCCACTTCTGATGTCTATCCCATTTGCTGAGTGAGGAGTTACCCTAGGGCCCTCCTGTTTGTTTAGCTTCTTTCAGAGCATAGATTTTAGTATGCTTATATGATATTATCTGATTATATCCACTTATAAGTGAGTATATACCAGTGTGTCTTTCTGCTTCTGGAATACTTCACTCAGGATGATCTTTTCTAGATCCCATCATTTCCCTGCAAATTTCATGATATGCTTGTTTTTAATTGCTGAGTAGTATTCCATTGTGTAAATGTACTGCAATTTCTGTATCCATTTTTCTGTTGAGGGACATCTGGGTTGTTTCAATATTCTGGCTATTATGAATAAAGCTGCTATGAACATGATTGATCAAATGTCCTTGTTGTATAGTTACACATATTTTGGATATATGCCTAGGAGTGGTATAGCTGGATCTTGAGGTAACACTATTCCAAATTTTCTGAGAAAACACCAGACTGATTTCCAAAGTGGTTGTGCAAGTTTATATTCCCACCAGCAATGAAAAAGCGTTCCCCTTTCTGCACATCCTCTACAGCATATGATGTCACTTGAGTTTTTAATCTTAGCCATTCTGATGGGTGTAAGTTGAAATCTCAGGGTCGTTTTGATATGCATTACCCTGATGACTAAGGACATTGAGAATTTCTTTACATATCTTGAAGAAAAAATTCTTAATTTCATATGCAAAAACAAAAACCCAGAATTGCTAAACCAATCCTGTACAATAAAAGCTTCTGGAGGTACCGTCATCCCTCATCTCAAGCTGTACTATAAAGCAACAATAATAAAAAACTACATGGTACTAGCATAGAAACATGATGGTGGATCAATGGAATCGAAGAGGAGACCCAAAAATAAACCCACACACCTGCAGGTACCTAATTTTTTTTCAAAGAAGCCAAAACCATTCAATGGAAAAAAGACAGCATCTTCAACAAATGGTGCTAGTCTAACTGGATGTCTACAGGTAAAAAAATGCAAATAGTTCCATATTTATCACCCTGCACAAAGCTAAAGTCCACGTAGATCAGATACCTCAACATAAAACCAGACACACTAAACCTGTTAGAAGAAAAAGTGGGGAAGAGCCTTGAACTCATTGCCACAGAAGACAACTTCCTGAAAAGAACACCAACAGCTCAGGCTCTGTGTTCAACAATTAATAAAAGGGACCACATGAAACTGAAAACCTTCTGTACAGCAAAGAACACTGTCATCAGAATAAAAGGATAGCTTACAGATTGGGTAAGGATCTTCAATAACCCTAGATCTGACACATGGCTAATATCCAGAATATATAAAGAACTCAAGAAGTTAAACAGCAAAAAATCAAGTAATCCACATAAAAAATGGGGTACAGAGCTAAACAGAGAATTCCCAAAAGAGGAATATCCAAAGGTGGAGAAACACTTAAAGAAATGCAGCAATGGCTTTTAAAGATACCAGAAAGATGCCCAGAAAGACTCACTGGATCCGAATCATGATGACCAGCTGAAATGTGAAGGCACTGGAGAAGGTGTGTGCTGACTTGATCAGAGGTGCAATGGAAAAGCCTCTGAAAGTGAAAAGACCAGTGGACATGCCTACCAAGACACTGAGAATCACTACAAGAAAAACACCTTGTAGTGAATGTTCCAAAACATGGGATCATTTGAGAATACACAAGCGACTCATTGACTTACACAGTCTTTTGGAGATGGTTAAGCAGATTACTTCCATCAGTATTGAGCCAGGAGTGGAGGTTGAAGTCACCATTGCGGATGCCTAAGTCAAATATGTTAGTTAATTGACGTTACCATTTTTATTTTAAATGATTACTGTAAAGTACAAGAAATCTACCTGAATCCACCTCTTAGGTCAAGTAGAATCCAGGTAAGTACTGCCAATCAACAACCTAAGTTTCTCACCTATTGCCTATTCCAGAGGGTAGGGTTCCTCCCCCTTTCCCTGTTTTTGGGACTCCCCTCCCCCAACTACCAAAACCTTGGGTCCAAAAGTTTCATATGTGTGCCAAGACTGAACAGGCTCTTTTGTGTCTGTGCTGCCCACTCCTGTGTCGTAATCTCATCACTGGGAACCTAGTCCTCTTTTGAGCAGCTCACTTTCTGTTTACCAGATCACTAGATTCTTTAACCCAACACTGGGTAATTGGTGGGTTTTCCCATCTGGTTAGCATAAATACTTCCTACCCTTCTCATCAATCTACATCTAAACACTTCTAGGACATTTTTCCTTGGGTGAGAGTTTCCTCTACCAGCAGTTTTGTCTAACTCTACCTCTCTTTAACACACCAACATTTACTAGGTAAACGGTGTGTGTCCTGCTATAGCTTTGGTCTCAGACCAGCACTGATGAACTGCTAAAATACATTGTACCAATTTCCTCAAGTCAAGCCTTGCTCTTGGGATGCCTTAATGGTTCACTGAATCCTACTCTCCCATGGGAAGTCCACTAACCTATCCCTCTAGTTTCCACTCTGGAATGCCTTTAGGTGAATTTCAGATCCCTACACCTTGTGCCCTCTATAAGGGCTTCTAAACTTACACACCTCTGCAACCAAATTTGGCCTCAATATCCATTATAACAGATCCATAATGGGACCTTTTTACCAGCAATCTGGTAAATGGAAGGAGGTTCCCTATATTCAAACGTTTTCTTTTCTTCATTCCAAACCTTACTTCTCTACTAGTTCTCCCAAAAAAGTTTCAAATGTATACCTAACTTTCTCCCTAACTTACTTAACTTTATCTTATGCCTATATATGTCCCAGTGTCCTGTCAAATCCATGTTTCCTATACCCATGACAGCACCACAGTAGCTACCCACAGGTGATGCAGCCTAACCTTGCAGACTATGTCAAGCTGGCCCTGCAATTGTCCTCCCAACCACAGATGTTCTCACAGATCCTGGAGAGCAGCAAAAGAGCCTGCTTTCCTCAGATTTGGCCAAAACTTCAGCCTTTTGGACCACTCTGTCCTCCAAATGTTGTTTCTTTGGGTTTCTCATCAACACTCCATCCATGGCATGCTTTTCTAGATTTGGCAACTTCTCTGGATTTGTATTTTGGGTCTCACTCTACCTCTATGATCATGCTTTAATCTGAAGCAAGATTGGCATGTCAATTTTTCTGACACCCATCTCTAATCCCACTGCTGTCTTATGAAAAATCATTTTCTGAAGGGTTTGTAAACAAGAATTAAACAAAACTATCAATCATTGATGTCTGTGTACAATGACGTCTTCTCCTATAGTTCTTGTACCATAGGACTGGATTTTAGGAGTTATTTAGACTGCTCATAGATGTTTCTAAATAATTTTATATCTATCCTTTTAAAAACACTTCATTATGAAATTTTGTGTTATATTGTCCATGCTGATGTAATTGTAGCCAATTCATGCTTATTCCCAGCCCTTCTATTTCTTGCATATTCATGCTCTTCTAATCTTATGCACAATACCCTGATTGTTCAAGTATATACATGAATAAATTTCAAGGTTGTTACTGAAAATGTTCCAACCCAATAACTTGTTTATCTCTCAATCAATGTTCATTGGCCAATTATGATCAGTCTCCCTAGATTTGCATTACAAATGACTACATCATACACTTGATCCTAAGACTAAGCATTTTACTCATTGACCAATTCTTCCTACTGTCCATCTCATTGTGTCAAATATATTAATTCAAAAATTCTTCAGCTTAAATGGGATATATAATTACTGAATTCACCATCTTTTTCTATTCCTTGTTTGACTTCCCTTAACACTTTGGTTTATTTTTTACTTAAATCCCATGCCTGCAATTGCCTTTTCCAGTCATTCTCATGTTCCTTGCATTCTCATAACTTTTCCTGAAAAAATTAAATTTTCTGGAAAAAAATTTAAGATTAGTTCATTCATCTTGATCGTTACCCAGAAAATTCTTTCCTAAACATGTTGAAAAATCAAGAGAAAACCATACTAATCGGTCTTCATTTAAATGAATACCTCTTACTGCCAGTGGAGACACAGTTTCTCTGGGAATGCTATATCCCCCATACCTCTGATGCCACCTCCCCATCCTTGTTATTATCCTTGTCTCATATAACAACTTGGCTATTCCTAAAGACCAGAAAAGCAGTTCCCATATTCTCATTATTCCATGTACCCAGTCATCTTTAACTGGGTTCTTTGCACCTCTCCTCACTTTAAGATGAGTGAGTATTCTAAGCTTCATTGTAAGCTTACCTTTACCAGTTCTTTCTATATCAACTAAAAATCTTTTTCCCACATACTTGTATCCTCCCCGAAAACTTTTGTTCTCTTTACTTCACCACCATTTTCCTGTATACTTCATTATTTTCATCTGCACACAAATATGCTTTTTTGTAATAAAAATAAACCACTCCCCAGAAGGCACTCCATTTCATTGATTTTCTTCACCTCCAAAATTTGTTCTCAAATTATCCCCTCTCCTCTCACTTGATCATTCAGCCCCAAAAGACTCCTTTTGCCCTGGACAAAAATGAATCCACACTGTTAAATGTAAGCCTAGATCAGTGGCACACTGTATAAATCTATTTCTTCTTTTAAAATATATTCTTTACTTGGCCTCCATGACACAGTGCTCTTGTCACTTATCCCTAATTCCTTCTTGTTATTTTTATCACCTTCGCTGGCTCTATTTTATTTTCAGGCTCTAACACAAGAAAAGTTCAAGTTTCTAACCTTGGACTTGTTTATTTAAGCTGAGTTCTAAGCTGTTATCACTTTTGCTACTTTAAAGAGGATAAAAACGTTTATCCCCAAAATGCCCATACATAGGGCCACTGTCCTGATTTGAGATTTACATTCAACCCTAAAGTTTGAAGACTTCATTTGAAACTTGTAGTGGTTAATCTCAGTTGATAATTTGATATACAAAACAATCTGGAAGGTGGGCCTCTAGGTATGCCTGTGAGGGATTACCTTGATTAGGGTAATTGAAGTTGGAAGATCTGCCCACTGGCAATGATGGCATTTGTTATTTTTTTATTTTTATTTTTTTTTTGGACTTGGAACCTGTATGGTATAAAAAGGAAGAGGAAAATAAAGCCTACATATTCTGTTTCCACTTGCTGAGTGCAGACAAAATGTGACTAGCTGCCTACTACTGTGCCTTCCCCAACTGAGGCCATGTTTGTCCTGCTATGATGAACTGTATCCCTCTGAAACCGTGAGCCAAAATAAGCCACTTCTCCATTGCATTGCTTTGATAATGCTATTTTATCACTGTAAGGAAGAGTAACTAAGACAAATGTAAATAGCTCAAACAGAACAAATTCAAATAGTGTCCTTGCTTATACATACACATGCTTCTCCATATCATTTTCCTCAGCATATAGCAAGAAAGTAAGTTTATAGTAATTAAAGCTGGGATCTCTCTCTCTCTCTCTCTCTCTCTCTCTCTCTCTTTCTCTCTTTCATTTTATTTTTAAACTAAGGATGTTTACAGGTCAGGCTGTTGAACTGACTTATCTTCAACCCTGACCTTTGCTTTCTGATATTCATATAACTTGCTCCTCAGATTCTTTGTCTTCCCTGAAGCCTTCCCAAGAACCTTTCTTGTCTTCCAATATTATTTGTGTTCTGTCTCTTGATTGAGATATTACCTACAGGTTTTCATGCTGAATTTTAATGTTATCTAGTTCCACGTGCATGTGAGTTTCATGAGATTGTGTCCCCGTGGCGCCCATGCTTAGAGAGTGACTGTGACTGGAGGAATGGTGAGCCCCCCTCTACTCAATACACAATGCAAAGTTGTATTAGGAAGAACAAGGAGGAAGAAATGAGTATTATATTTTTATGCTCAAAGCACAGTTTTTATTTAGAAAAGATTGTGTTCTCATATTTTTTTTATTATTATTCAGCAGCCCTTCTGATTTTTCAGTCAATACTGCTTCTGTCCCAATAAATACAATGGCCCCATAATTTCTGGCATAACAGCTTTTACAAGTTCATCCTTTGCTTAGCCATTACACCCAAGAAATAAAATGATAAAGAAAGATTAAAGACTTTTCTTCATGCGGGAGAGATGGTTCAGAGGTTAAGAACACTAGCTGCTCTTCCAGAAGTCTTTGAGTTCAATTCCCAGCAACCACATGGTGGCTCACAACCATCTATAATGAGATCTGGTGCCCTCTTCTGGCATGCAGATGTACATACAGACAAAACATTGTATACATAATAAATAATTTTTAAAAGATTTTTCTTCAATCTAGTTTAATTACCAGTGATCTAAATCTATTCAGTAAACACAGCTTTGGTATTATTGCCATCCATTGCTTGTAAAGAGTCAATAATGAATTGCTGTTGATATCAGAATCAACTTTATTGTTGATGCTATGAATTAAAAAGGATCATTGCAGAGTGTCTTATGTTTAGTTAATAGCACACATTGTTAGCATTTTCTGGGCTTGATGCTGTGGTAGTCATTGCAGGAATACAGATAGTTTTATAGCATATTTAATAGGAAAGCTAGATATATCCATTGATTAGTGATGTAGTAAAACCAATATTGTGACTCAACAAAGATTACAATTAACATTCACAGTGTTTCAAGATAACAATAATTTATCAGTTTGGTGAATTTCAAGTCTTTGTGGTCTATTCAGAGCTAACTCCTACAAAACAAGCAGGAAAACTTTGCTATCTTTTATTTCTTCCATAATTTTATGCAATTTGGCAAAGAATTTCCTAATTCATAGTTCAAGTTTATTGATTCTAAGTGATATACACTGTAAAAAAGTTATAGAAAGACAAAGGGACAGCATAGGTTCAAAACCCAACTTTGGTGTTAAAGTAGCCAAGAGCCCTTTATAAAGCAAGGCCGCTTCTCAAATCTTCTTTCTTTTCTTCCACCTGACTATTTGACTATCGTGGGTGAGAATGACAATGATTTAATAAAATATTAAGAATGAATCATCTATTAACCAGAGATTGAAGTAGTAGTTATTAGTAGAGTTAAGTTCAGCATATGTCCTATTCTTAAGCTGTTTACCCCGATGGCAAACTTTTCACTGTCTATTTTATGAATGCAGGTATCTTCATTAGTATTTGGTTACCTGTCTTAAACACATAATCCCTCCACTTGCTTGTAGCTATTGTTATATTTATTCCTGCTGGCGTTGGGCCAGCCTTCTCTTTTCCACAACTCCTTAGAGAATCCAGTGCGGCATTACCTACTGCACATAGAGAGGTTTAATAAGTTTTCAAGCCCTGGGGATATTT
The DNA here is from genome assembly GCF_907164565.1 of Psammomys obesus. Lineage (NCBI taxonomy): Eukaryota > Metazoa > Chordata > Mammalia > Rodentia > Muridae > Psammomys > Psammomys obesus. The sequence continues at coordinate 4,619,527 of NW_026594377.1, forward strand.
TTTCAGAGTTAAAATTGTTACAGAAAAGCACAGAGTGAAAAATGGGCTGCAAAGGCTCGGGCAGTAAAGATTTACAGAGGTACTGACATTTCTCTTCCCAGTGGAGCAATTGCTGTGTCTTCTTTCAGATATTCAGACTCCCTAGTAAATTTAAGAAAGCATCCAAAACATCCAAAACGTTCCTCTTTATCCCAGCTACCAAAAACCACACTTCAGGAAGTGCCAAGTAAATGATGCCAACATAGAACTACCTCTAGTGCTTGGCTTCCTGTGCCCTCTATATAAAATCTGCTCTTTGGAATCAGTGTCAAACCCCAGGCCTTGCAAGAAGTAGAACAGAACTATATCATTCCACTGGGCAATTCTGCTTCAGAATTGTCAGGTGATTAGGAAAGTGTTGCTAGTGGGAAGAGACCCTTTTCTTTTAGTACTTTTCATATTACCTACTTTTCATTCCTGAAAGAACAGTAACACACCAAGAAGCACTGTCAGGCATACCAGGCAATATGCGATGCCATATTAAAACAGACTAACATGGCTAATGTGAACTGTATGCTGGGTCTCACAGTAGTGTCTCCATTTGCTCTAGCAGCTATACCATGTCTACATTACCATTAAAGGATAGCCATTTAAAAATATAACCTAGAACCACTGCACAGATGTAGCCCATGATAGTTCAGTGTCCAAGTGGGTTACATCGTAATAAGGGCAGGGACTGCCTCTGACATAATCTGATTGGCCTGTTCTTTGATCACCTCCCCCTGAGGGGGGAGCAGCCTTACCAGGCCACAGAAGATGACAATGCAGCCACTCCTGATGTGACCTAATAGAGTAAGATCAGAAGGAAGGAGAGGGGGACCTCCCCTACCAGTGGACTTGGGGAGGGGCATGCATGCAGAAAGGGGAGGGAGGGTGGGATTGGGAGGGGAGGAGGGAGGGGATTATGGGGGGATACAAAATGAATAAAGTGTAATTAAGAGTAAAAAATAAAAAAATTAAAAAAATATGTAATTAAATATTAAGATGGCAACAACAGCGTTTCTCGTGGTTTGATGCTGTAATGACAGACGGCTGACTGCATAGAAAACGGCAGTGATATTGGTTGCTCTCTACTGCCTGAAGTGGCAGCAGAGGAGTGAACACATCATCTCAAAGATATTCAGTGTTGTGTATTTGTTGATGGCCTTTTTCTAAGTGAGAAAAGTCTGTGAGCCACAATTTCTATCATCATATAATTTGCAAATATTTGTTGAAATCACCTATTGCACATTAATGTCTTTTTCTTCTCCTAAACAAGACAATAAGCTAGGAAATCCTCACTGCACTGGTCTCACAACACCCTCATTTTCAGGACACATATCTCCTGCCAAGATCATGACTGAGTCTGTTTCTTAAAATCTATGCATTACCAAGTATAATAAGCAAAGACATATATTAAGATATGCCAGCCTCCTTACAGCATACTTATAGCTAAGCTCTCCACATCTATTGTAGAATTTATATCAGAGCCATTTTATGGCTTCAGGGTTGACTAACCTTGTCTGACTCATGACCCCTTCATGTTTCTGAGGTATGCTGTGTTTTCCCTCCTCCTCTCCCTCCCTTTAAATCTTCCAAATGCCTCTTTTCATTCTAGATAGTCTATTCCCAATGATCTCCATTTCTAATAACTGTTAGCTCCTCACCCTACACTTCAGAGTCACACATTTCAGATGACTGTAATTTCTAAGAAATCATTTAATCTTATAAATGTATTGACAACCTTGAAAAATGCCACTTTTGTGGTAAGCACAATCATTTCTGGTTTTGAATGTATTCTCTACATAATCCCGTGTGTGTGTGTGTGTGTGTGTGTGTGTGTGTGTGCACATGTGAGTGTGTTCATACATTAATGGTGTGTGCTGTCTTTACTTTCTAGTGTAGTTCAGACTCTGTAACTATAATTCTGCTAATTACAAGATATTCTTGTGTAATGTGAGTTAGGGATGGTTCAGTTGGTGACAATTGCTAAATGCCTATTTGACTCATTTACATAAAAGTAGACAATTATAATATTTTGCCATGCTAGTTGAAAAATCAATCAATATTTAACGCACACTGTGCGTTTATAAATCAACACTCAATCATGAATACAAGTTTATAGAGAGAATTTTTATTCTACATGACACTGTGTTTAAAACTTTTATATTGTGTTCTAGTAATAAAATAAATAAAATGTGCCCAGTGATTTAAATTATTTATACATCCTTAATCAGATTCATTTTATGTGTAAAGTATAACAATGATAATAAGGACATACTCTCAAACACATATGTTTTTCACTTAGTATTTATGATGCTTTCAAAAAATATTTTGTTTTTAATTATCTCTCTCTCTCTCTCTTTCTCTCTCTGTGTGTGTGTGTGTGTGTGTGTGTGTATGTGTGTGTGTGTGTGCCACATGCCTATGTATGGGTTTGTGCACATGAGTACAGGTGCCACCAGTGACCAGAAAAGTACATTGGATCCATTGTAGCTGGGATTACTGCTGGCTATGAGCTGCCCAACATGGGTGCTGTGATCCAATATGGATCTTCTGTAAGAGAAAAACATGGTCTTAAGCTGGTGACCTATTTCTCCTGGTCCAATATTGGGAGTGCTTATAAACACTTTCTACTCTCAATTTGGCTACTTTTGTTTAAATATTATATAAAAATACAATTTTGAGGTAAATCTCTCTACATGTAATCCTTTTAGAATATGAGTTCAAAATCTCATAAAACAAATTTCTTAGAATCACTGAATCTCCTGAAAGACATCCTAAGCAAGTTTAAGCAAAATATAATTAACTAATTGTTAGAAGATTCTGTTGAATATTGAACATTTCCTGATTCTTACCATCTACAAATCATACTTTTATGTCGGCAATATCAAAACATGGTTAGGCTTTAAAATCTCTGGAATGGAACTAAAAAAGAGGAATCTCAATTTTGAGAACTCTACCCTAAAAGAGCAGGGGTCAGCTTAGCAAAAGGAGAAATATTATAAAGCCAGCAGTAGTGTCAAGTAGAAACCCAGAAATCAGGAGAGCCTAAGTGAAGAGACAGAAAGAATAGCTAACTGAGTACCCTCAGTGGAAGTCTGTATTTAGAGACCCAGCCTTAAGCAGAGCACATTTTAGGGAAAGTCAGTCACTCAGTAGAAAATCCTTATTATTTATATATATATATATTTATTTATTTATCTATCTATCTATCTATCTATCTATCTATTTATTTATTTATTTATTGCTCATAGGCCAAGATCCATCCCTTCCTGGAAGGAACTTACATTTTCTTTTTTTTTTCAGGATGTTTTTCAGGACCACATGTGTATATGTGTAAGCACCTGTTAGAGAATTTTGAATTTCCTCCTTCTGAAGTCTTTGCCTCAGTCTTTTTTTCAAATTTTTTTTATTTTTATTAATTACAGGGTATTTACATTGTATCCCAGCTGCAGCCCTCCTGCATCCCCTCCTAATCTCACCCTCCCTCCCTCTTCTTCTCCTATACCTCTTCCCCAGTCCAATGATAGGGGAGGTCCTCCTCCCTTTCCATCTGACCATAGTCTATCAGGTTTCATCAGGACTGGCTTCTTTGTCTTCCTCTGTGGACTGATAAGGCTGCTCCACCCTCAGGTGGAGGTGATAAAAGAGCCAGCCTATGAGTTCATGCCAGAGACTGTCCCCTTTCCTATTATTGGGGAACCCTCTTGGACACTGAGGTGCCATGGATTACATCTGTGCAGGGGTTCTAGGTTATCTCCATATATGGTCCTTGTTTGGAGTATCAGTCTCACAAAAGATCCCTGTGCCCAGATTTTTTGGTTTTGTTGCTCTCCTTGTGGATCTCCTGTTTCCTCCAGGTCTTTCTATGTCCTCCTTCTTTCATAATATTCTCTGCACTCTGCCCAAAATTTGGCTATGGATCTCAGGATATGTTTTGATCCTCTACTGGCAATTTTTTTGATCGATTCCACTTGCCAAAGCTGAATCAAGAACAGGTAAATCAATTAAATAGTCCTATATCCCATAAGGAAATAAAAGGTGTCATCAAAAGTCTCCCATCCAAAAACAGCCCAGGGCCAGATGGTTTCAGTGCAGAATTCTACCACACTTTCAAAGAAGAGCTAATACCAATACACTTCAAACTATTCCACAAAATAGAAACAGAAGGAACATTACCAAACTCATTCTATGAAGGCACAGTCACCTTGATACCTAAACCTCAAAAAGACCCAATGAAGAAAGAGAATTTCAGGCCAATCTCTCTTATGAACAGTGATGCGAAAATACTCAGTCTTAATAGCCAATGCAGCCATTCAGCAATGCAGTCATGCATTACACCATTATGTATGATCTTACTCCAATTAAAGAAGAAAAGGCCTAACTGAATAAATTTAAAAAAATCAATCGTATTGTGCTTCACAACAAACTTTTTCTGTATTTTATTGAACATCTCTAGTTAAGAATATTGTATTTCATGTTCTAAACCAACTATTTCTTAATCTATTGGGGAGGCATTTCTAAAGTATCAATAAAGTTATTTTTTCTTACGTGTCAATACCTGGTATTGATATTTTGACAGTTGCATTCACCCACTGGGAAACCCAGTCGTTTTTAATGCAACAGACAAAAAAGAAAATAAAAAACCACAAAAACGGGGGCACAGTGGACATTCCTGTACTTTAATTCTGAGCCAAAATAATAGCATAAAATGATTGGCTGTGGCAAGGATATTATAATTTTCATTTTTTTCAACATATTTATTGAGCATCCAACATGAGCATTCATCATTACAGCTGATGACTGTTTTAGCTACCTAATGGAACTGCAGCAGGCATTTGCTCTTTTCAACAGCTCTTCAAATCTTTATGTTACATGTAAAGACTTGAAGTTTCAAAACATAACATGGTTTACCCAATCATGAACTAACTTCAACCGCATGGCTATTTTGTATGTATTTTCTCGAATCTGTACCAGTGATTATATCATGGCAAGGGAGGAAGAGGTCATTCTGCTGAATGCAGAGGCAACAACAGTCCTGCCTGGTAAATGTAGAACTTAACATCAGTGAAAATATTCGCTCAGGGGTTGGTGTTACACAGAAGAGATTTAGGCAATCAGTGTTGCTGCTTTATCTCTGAACATTTGACACTAACTGAATCTTAGGAAAGCTTAAGTAATTACCAAATTTTATTTTATTTTTATTTATTCTTTGAGAAATTCATACAGTATAATTTATATTTCTTCCCATCCACCCACCCCTCCTTTTATGTTCCTTCTGTCTCTTAATAAATAAAAATAAAAGAAGCCACTAAAACCCGTGGAATCTTATTTCTGTTGGCCAATTATTCCCAAGCAAGTACCTTCAGTATATTGTGGTTGATATACCCAGTGTCAAGCCACTGAAGAAGACTGATTTTCTGTCTCCCAGCAGCTATGATTTGCCAATTACTTTTTGGCTGGGGTTGGGGTACTGTGCCCACTTCCTCTCTGCTGTGCTGGGATTTTTCTGGTTTGAGCTTGTACAAATCTTCTGAATGCTGATACGGATTCTTAGTGTTTACAGGTGTATCTGCCCTGTTGTCCACCACCTCTTTCATGAAGGTCTCCCTGTCACTTTCTCCATCTCTTTCCACTCCTAAATATTTGGTGATGGATAGCATGTCTAACTTTTTATACCAACAGTATTAATCTTGTCCATTTAACATGTTACTACATAAACTTCAACTATTTTCTAAATAATGTGGAAAATGTGCATGTAAATCCATATCTGTTAGTACACATGGCTTAATAATTCAGAATAACCATATGTCTCATAGGTAGGAAAGCTAAAGATGCTAAATTCCTGGTATTCTGAGAAGATAAATTTATATAATAAACAAATTGTGTAAAACTCTTATGTGTTACCCCTGAAACCATATAATGGTAGATTTGTAATAAACACCAATGAATGGATACTTAATGTTTTCTCTCTAACAGAAGTGCTTCCAGGAAACTTCTGGGTTCACTCATATCTTCCCTTCGAACTCTCTTTAATGAGTAGTGGGGGAAATAAACAGGATGCTAAAGGAGAGTCTGAGAAGTGTCTAGGCTCATTACCTTGCAGAGACTAGGATACTGCTCACGTTGAAGAGGAAAACATGGCTACCGTGAAGATAAGAAGGTACAGGAGGCTAAAACCTGTGTCTGAGCAGACCTGAAACCGCATGTCAATTTATTATTTCAACCCCCAAATCTTAAAATGTGTTTATATCAAATAAGTATATTTTTAACTTATTTATCTTTATATGTATCTGTGAATATCTGTGGGTATTCACAGAGGCCAGAGGAGATTGAAGGAGCGTCTAGGGCTGGGCTTACAGGCAGCTGTGAGATGCCCTATGTGAATGTTGTGAAGCAAATTTTTATTCTTTGGGACAACAGCAGGTGCTCCCGACCACTGTATCATCTCTCCAGCTCTCATCAGTTTTTTTTTCTTTTTTAAATTTATTTTTTATATACAAAAAGCTTTACAGATTTGGAAGTGATTACAGGCATGTGAAACAATCCCGGCATCTGTGTCATTAACTAGTTCCTCACCTCCCTTTATCTACATTGTAGCAGGCTTGGATGTTACCAAAACCAGAGTATGTTTACACCTCAGAGTTAAAGAGGAAGTTTAGCTTTAAATTGAAAATCACCTAGATACTGTCAAGGTCCTGGGCAAAAAGTCAGTATTTCCTTTTTTTTTTTTTTTTTTTTTTTTTTTCCAGAGCTGAGGACCAAACCCGGGGCCTTGTGTTATGCTAGGCAAGTGCTCTACCACTGAGCTAATTCCCCAATTCCCCAGTATTTCCTAAGGACAAGTTAAGGGCTATATCTTGACTGGCTTGATTTTGGTATCACATATAATATTCAATTGTATATTCTTGTATATTGTCCCTCTCCACCCCCTAATATCTGATTCTGTCCCTTCTTTCTTCCTACTCAAAAAAACCAACATAATTTTATTCAGTGTTAATGCTTTTGACATTCATTGAAAATCAGTACATATGCCTATGAGAAATATTTTTCTTTTTTCATGTTTTATTATGTATTACAATTTATTCTTTTGTATCCCTCTGTAGCCCCCTCCCTCATCTCCTCCCAGTTTCACCCTCCCTCCCTCTTCTTCCCCTATGCCCCTTTCCTAGTCCACATATGGGAGGTCCTCTTCCTCTACTCTTTGACCCTAGCTTATCAGATCTCATCAGGACTGGCTGCATCCTCTTCCTCCGTGACCTGCCAGGTGGAGGTGATTAAAGAGCCAGTCATTGGGTCCATGTCAGAGACAGACCCTGATCCCCTTACTACAGAATCCACATGGAGACTGAACTGCCATGGGCTACATCTGAGCAGGAGGTCTAGGTCCTCTCCATGCATGGTCCTTGGTTGGAGCAGATTTTTTGGCTCTGTTGGTCTCTTTGTGTAGCTCCTGTCCCCTCCAGGTCTTTCTATATCCCCCTTCCTCCAAATGATTCCCTACATTCTGCCCAAAGTTTAGTTGAGTCTTAGCATCTGCTTCAATACCCTTCTGGGTAGATTCTTTTAGAGTTCCTCTGTGGTAGCCTTTTGTCCTGTTCCTTGTCTTCTCCCACTGCTGATGTCTATACTGTTTGACCTTCTGAATGAGGATTAAGCCTCTTCCCTAGGGTCCTCTTGGTTGTTTAGCTTCTTTAGGACTATAGATTTTATTATGTTTATACTATATTATATGGCTAATATCCACTTATAAGTGAGTATATACCTGGTGTGTCTTTCTGTTTCTAGGTTACCTCCTCAGGATGATCTTTTCTGGCTCCCTCCATTTGCCTGCAAATTTCATGATTTCCTTGTTTTTAATTGTTGAGTACTATTCCATTGTGTAAATGTACCACAATTTCTTTATCCATTCTTCTGTTAAGGGACATCTTGGTTGTTTCCAGATTCTGGGTATTACAAATAAAACTACTATGAACATAGTTGAGTAACTGTCCTTGTTATATGGTTGAGCATCTTTTGGATATATGCCCAGGAGAGGTATAGCTAGATCTTGACATAGCATTATTCCTAATTGTCTGAGAAAGTGAGAGATGTGTTTCCAAAGTGGTTGTACAAGTTTACATTCCCACCAGCAATGGAGGAGGGTCCCCTTTCTCCACATCCTCTCCAACATGCCTCATCCCTTGAGTTTTTTATCTTAGCCATTCTGATGGGTGTAAGGTGGAATTTCAGGGACCTTTTGATTTTCATTTCCTGGTGACTCAGGGCATTGAACATTTCTTTAAGTGTTTCTCTGCCATTCAATATTCCTCTGTTGAGAATTATCTCTTTAGTTCTATACCCCATATTGTGATTTATTAAAATATATTGAGTTGCTTTATTGATAATTTTCAATTCATACATTTCTTGGACTTTTGAGACCTTAGCAGCAGAAAATGGGCATACATTAAAATTTCCCCATTTCTTCTGATGCCTGTTCATTCCTTGGACATTAAGTCTGAAAACCTGAAAGCTGCATTTGGAGGAATATCTCAGTGGCAGAGCACATAGTTGGGAGGAGAGTGGATTAAACACTCAGCTCCAAAGAGGAAATTGGACAAATGAAACCAGAACAGGAAAAGAAAAGAGCAAAAAGATGAAACAAGAAATTAATTGGATAACTTGGTTTGTTGGTGTTTAAGTTCTTGAGTTCTTTATATATTCCAGATATTAGCGCTTGGTCAGATGTTGGGTCAGTGAAGATCCTTTCCCAGTCTGTAGGTTGTTGGTTTGTTCTGTTGACAGCATCATTTTTACACTTTTACAAGTCCCGGTTATGACCACTGGGTTTAACTCTTATTTAGAATATGTTATACTTTTTATTTTTAGACACTAAGTTAAAAATATTATTTGTTTTTAATAATATGTATTTTATATAATTTAATAAGAATAACAAAATAGTTCTTTTAAAAGTTCATCATCAGCACATCATACTTAATTTGTGTATTACATGATTTAACTGAAAATTTAAGCTGAATTATGTTTTTACATATTCACATTTGGTGTTTTATGTGATTTGTTTCATATGCTTATACTTTAATATCTTTATTTTTTAGTTTTCAAAAAACAAAATATTAAAGTGGCAATTTATTTTTTAATTTGGTCAGTCTGCCATTCCGCTTTATTTATTTTTTTCTATTTGACAGTAAATAAAATGGTACTGAGAAAGTTGACTCTTACAAGAGTTCACCAGCATTAATTAACTCAGAATAATACCAGGAAAAGTGTGTATAAGACCTGCTAGCATATAGCTCATTTTGTACATCTCAATGCCTGCAGAAGGGAATATGAGTTAACTTGAAAGTAAGGTAAGTTACTTAAATGTTTCTATTGGGATACAGTTGCCACACTTCTCTGACAGCCTCCACCCCCTGAGCTATACATAACATGCTGCTCTCAGGCATTTGTTCAAATACTACTACTTCCTACTACTATTTCACTGGATACATAGAAGGAACACAATGGGCTGTCTTGTCTGACAGTATCAATTTAGCCATGTGGCTGAAGAATAACAGGATGAAAAAGATGAAGCCCCATTTTACCTCCTGCTCACACAGACGATTTTAATCAGCACCCAATTTGAAACTCCATCACTATCTTCTGAAAATATTTAAATGAAAATTCATCTTGCTTTAGATACTAGTCTCCAGTCAATGGAATTAATCATGTACCTGTGACATACAAAATGTTTATTGCACACATTAACAATATTAGAGAAAGAAAGCATAGAGATGAGAGAGAAATAAAGAGATTTATTATACTAGCTCGTATTTTTAGAGCCAGAGATTTTTGCAAGCTGATTAATAATAGCATACTAGACATTACATTTTCATGGAGAATTACCAATAAAATTCTGAGTTCATTACATAGTGAATGCAATAAAATGAGGTTTGGGCCATGTAGATATATCTAGTTGATGAAAATTTTCATGCTACATTTTTGAGAAGACAAAAATATAGATTATGGTAATTGGAGGAATATAGAATGATAGCAGTTTTGCCTTTGCATTGAGAAACAACTTTATTAGGATTTATCTCATCCACCTTGTATTTATCCAAGTAAAGGATATAATTCCCTGAGTTTGGTGTATTTGCAATTGTGCCAACAGGAAGACAGAGACTTATGTTTAAAACGCAATGGTCAAAACTAAGACATCTTATAAAGAAGAAATCAATAAATTTCCTTTACCCATCATCTCACAAGTGGCCACATACAAATCTAGTGGAATAGAGGCTAATGAGGGTGCCCTGAGGCATAGGCTGCCAATCATGAACTAATTTGCCAAGAATCACCACATTAAGTCATGGGAAATAAGAGTCCACAATTCTCAAATCCTTCCACTTGACCAAATGGGTCTAGTGAAGTGATTATCTAGAGTAAATTTACAAGGATGATGAGTTCTTTAACTGAATAATGTCATATTGACCACCAGGATGATTATCAGATCATAGGACTGTCATTATTAAAATTAGAAGACCTGAAGACAGCTGCTTATTATCAGAAATAATCTCTAAAGAACATATTTTATATATCTTTTGTGCTTACATTTCTGTATTTAATATATGTATTATACAAATGATATAATTATTGCTTAGATTTTAACACATGCTAAATAAAAATATAACAGTTTATAGAAAACACGTAATCAGTTGTTCGATGAAGTTTAGGTCAGTCTGCCATGATAAAACACTAGAGAAAGAACAATGATAACTTCATTCTTTTTTTCTTTTCTTTGTGGACAGTGGGGGATGGGTGTTGAGACAAGGTTTCCCTATGTAGTCATGGCTATCCTGGAACTCACTCTGCAACCAAGCTGGTCTTAAACTCAGAGATTCCCCCTGCCTCTGCTACATGAGTGCTGGGATTAAAGGTGTATACCACCACCAGCCTGCTTATTTTCTCTTTTTACATTATAATTTTTCCAATAATGTAATTTCTTCTGAGTATTCTAGGCTTAAAATTATTCTTTATATTGGTAATTGGTAAAATACAGTATCACATACTTCTCTAAAAGGCTCATCTTGGACTAAGTTAATCTAATTTAAGTTTCTGAATACTGTAATTAAATCGCGTTTAGATAATGGCTACTGTGGAAAGCTACCTGAAATAACAGAACCAGTAAGTGTCGGTATGCGAGATGATAATGAACTCTCACAGCACCCCAGGTTTCTAATTTCAGAGACAGGCAGTATCTTTCATGTGCATAAACAGAGGCAGTTCTGTCAATGCAAGCTCATGAATTACATCCCACTGTGGTAAATATAAATGATACTTAAAGGCAGGCTTAATCCACACTCATGCTATAATTACTATGAAATAGTACAGAATAATTTGAAGGAAAAAATGAGTTCTAGATCTAGAGTTGATCTAGTTCCTGTCTTCAAGGAATTTGATAGCACAGTGGGGATGGGGCATGCTTTGCAGAATAATGCTAGCTAAATCTCCTTTTACTTTCATTAAGGAACCAGAACTTTTGTAAAGATTTGAGTTAAAAATCAAAGAAAACAACCTAATACATTACATTATACTACTTACTGAACTCTGTCCTCTGAGTCCTTAAGAACTAAAGAATTTTAAGTTCATATAAAATAAAATTGACATGAACTCAGTGGCTGGATCTTTGATCACCTCCTCCTGAAGGGTGGAACATAGGCCACAGAGGAAGACACTGCAGCCATCCTGATGAGACCTGATAAGCTAAGGTCAGATGGAAGGGGAAGAGGACTTCCCCTATCAGTAGACTTGGAGAGGGGCATGGAAGGACATGATGGAGAGAGGGTAGGATTGGGAGAGAACGGGGGGGGGGGGCTACAGCTGGGATGCAAAGTGAATAAATTATAATTGAAAAAGGAAAAAATAAAATAAAATTGATTGCTTTAGATTGAATTACTTCAGACCTTTTAACGTAAGGCACTGGAAAACAGTATCTGTTTAAGTATATGTCAATGATATCATAGTTTCCTTGTGACTGTTGAGAATTAAACCAAAACACAACAGTGAAAAACTATTTCAAACAATACATCTAGACAAAATTTTATAAGCTACTCTGTTCAGTCATAATTGTGTTAATTTAATGTATATTTTGTGAATTTTATACATGAATACTGTATATACATCATATCTCTTCCTCATTGGCTTCCAATTTCTCCTGTCCTTTCAAAACTTATGGCTTCATATATGTTTTTTACATTATATACATACAGATTAGATTATTATATAATTCATAATTTATATAGATCATATAAATAAATAATATAAAGTGTATGATTTAGTATATGATTCAATTATAACATAAATTTAAGAATAGGACCTGCTGGATTCATTTAGTGTGTTGTTCATATGTATGGAAGTTTTGTGACTGAGCACTTGGGGGTTAGAAATCAATCTTCTTCTAGTATAAACCTCCAGATAGGGCATTCAATCCGTTTTTTTTAAATATCAACACATTCTTTTTCACTACAGTGTGCTGAAAACGAAACATTCTAATTGAATCTCAAGTAGTATACTCATTCTTATAATAGTTGAAGAGAATCATACAATATTTGATGACAGCAATCATTTTTATAGGTATAATCCACTCATCCATTCCTGAATTAATACTTTATTTTTTGTGAGTCACTGAATTATGTGTGAATAATCACACATAATAATTTAATATTTTCTCATACTACAGATCAAACCCAGGGTCTCACTTATGCTAGACAAGTACTCTCACAATAATTAAAAATCCTCAGCCTGAAAACTCAGTATTTAAAAGAGGAGATATAGTTCATGGATAAAATGGTTGCCTACCATGCACAGGCCTTGAGTTCAATCCCGAGCACCATAAAATATAAACGAAATGCACAAACTAATGGCTCAGTTTTAAACCACTTCATTGGGCTCTCTCCAATGCCTAGAACAACAAATATTTTTAGAAGTGTGAACATGTGGGATAGTAAACATCTTTAATACAATTTCTTTTATAAGAGCTGCTGTTCATTGCTTTACCACAAAACAGGAATAAACATTATATAGGCAACCTGTTCTAGTAAAGATACAGAAAATATGCAGATAAGGCCGGATAAGGCACACAGGATGTATTTTTGCCAACCTTAAGTCTATGCCTGGAAATAAAGCCCTTCCATACAGTGCATCATATCCAGAGGCTTTGGCATTTCCTTGAAGGTTCATTCTCTGCTTTCTGTTTTGTGGCCTGTCCGTGTCATACATCATCTCAAGGGTTCCAGATTTTACCGTTTTCCAAACAGTAATTTTCTAAAGTGCCTAGCGAACAGTCTCTCTTACAAGGATAATTAGAATAATCAATAAAAGCTTTGGAAATTTTATATGCTATATGCTTAGGACTTTTCACAGATAATGCGGTCAGTCTCTATCATGGAATTAAATGTATAATAACATGAACCAATCTCAGCTGAGCAATCCCTTGTGGGATGTAAGCCATGGTTTTAAAAGGTAAGTTTTCTCTGAGAGACAACAATTTAGTCTAGTGCTGTAAGATCCCCATCCTGAAGTCTTCGGGAATGCAGGTGCCATGCATATTTCAGTACAAAGGGGCACAGCATTTCAGTCATAACGAATGAGAGATAATGACAGAGGAGAGACACAGAGACAGAGGACCTTCTCATACAAACTTTTGTGTTTCGCTCTGTGCAGTAGATGGTGAAAAACACAGAGGCCCGTAACTGTCAAAGGTAGAGAGAAGAAACTGCAGGACACTCAGCCGTAAATGGGCCATTGTCATCACAGTCCCTCTTCCCAAGGTTCACAAATCATTGTGAAAGAGGGCTCAATGAGATTGTAAGAACGGAGGCAGTGGAACACTATCAAAGACATATGTTTCCTGGTCACAACGGCAGCTCAGTATCCAGGTGGGTACCCTGGTAAGGTGCACAGGGACTGTCTCTGACTTGAACTCAGTGCCTGGCTCTTTGATTACCTCCTCCCTGAGGGAGGAGCAGCCTTACCAGGCCACAGAGGAGGACAATGCAGCCAGTTCTGATGAGACCTGATAAGCTAGGGTCAGATGGAAATATAGGAGGACACTCCCCTATCTGTGGACTTGGAGAGGGACATGTGAGGAGATGAGGGAGGGAGGATGGTGTTGGGAGGGAATGAAGGAGGGCACTACAGGTGGGATACAAAATGGATAAACTGTAATTAATATAAAAAATAAAAAATAAATTAAAAAAGAAGACAAATATAAAAAAAAAAGAAGTTGCACACATGAACTCACAGTACTGACAGCATGGAAAAACCTGTGCAAAGTCAAGCCAAACCAAATCCCAAAAAAGAGACAAGAGGTCATTTCAGGCATGCAGGAGTGGTTCGACAGGAGTTTTCCACAGAGGGCCTCTGAAAGAGTTTACCCACCAGGGTATCGAAGCAGATGCTGAGACTCATAGCCAAACTTTTGGTAGAGTGCTGGAATCCTTATTGAAGAAGAGGGAGATAGAAAGACCTGGGGGGGACAAGAGCTCCACTAAGAGAGCAACAGAACCAAAAAATCTGGGCACAGGGGTCTTTTGTGAGACTGATATTTCAAACAGGGACCAAGCATAGAGATAACCTAGAACCCCTGCACAGATGTAACCCATGGCACCTCAGTGTCCAAGAGGGTTTTCCAGTAATGGGAACAAGGACTGTCTCTGACATGAACTCAGTGGCTGGCTCTTGGATCACCTCCCCCTGGGGGGTGCAGCCTTGCTAAGCCATAGAGGAAGACAATGAAGCCAGTCCTGATGAGACCTGAGACCTTTCATGGTCAGATGGAAGGGGAGGAGGTCCTCCCATATCACTGGACTGGGGGAGGGGCGTAGGAGAAGAAGAGGGAGGGAGGGTGAGTTTGGGAAGGGATGCGGGGCTATAGCTGGGATACAAAGTGAATAAACTGTAATATATAAAAACAAAATAAAAATTAACAACAACAACAAAACTAGGATACTGGGGCTCAGTATATAGGTAGGGGGTAGAGTGCTTACATAGCATATACAAGGACCTGAGTTCCATTCCCAGGACAGGGACTGGGGAAAATCCAGGTCACTGAATCCTTTACAATGTGCTTTTCAATTTTGAGAATGGTTTTGAGAAAAAGACAGAGTGGAGGAGAAATCGGGTTTTATCCAGGAGAGCCGCTTACTATCCAACAAAAAGCTGTGCTAACTCCAGCTACACTGCTGGCGGACACTGCTGCTCTGAGGTCCTCCTCCTGACCATTTCTATTGTCACCTATTGTTGCTGCCACCATAGCTGAAGTGCACAGGCAGAGCATATCTTGGGCTTAACAAATGTTAATTGACTGGACTACTGGGTTTCAGCACAGCAGGAACTGGGTGTTTATTTAACGTTTGCACTGCAGGGGACAGTGGGCTAAAACTCAGACCTGAGGTTTGCAGTGCCAAGAACCACAGGCAAGTTATCTCTGTCTTTGATTTATTCTTTTTCATTCATGTAAACTGTCTTTGACAACTGTTTTTTAAGTTTTATCAAACAGTGTGTGGAAAGATTCTGAGCCTTTTTTCATTTAGAAAGAAAGGGTGTTCACATTTATGAACGTGCCAATTAAAAGTGACTTTTTACATCCTCTTTAAACATCACCAAAATTGGTTTTAATTGTGAACTAGTTTTATTTCCACAAACATTTTGATAAAATTGCTAGGAAATAAAATTTTATGAAAGCAACAATCACTTTTCTATAATCAATATAATTATGACAAAGCTTTTAAAATAGTCTTTCCTTATCTAATAGTGCCTCAGTTGAAGAAAAGTGTTTTAAAACCGTTTGAAGTAAATCGCATGACTGCCAGGAACCTTTTCAATGTATGTGAGAGAAGATGCCTATAAATAGCCATAACATTTTAATTCTCCCTTTACTGCCAGTGAATGCTTGTAATAAAATGTCAGGTAAAAAGGACATTTTTGTTTTTGTTTTTAAACATAGTTACTGCATTCAGGACTCTGAGCCTTAGTTATAGACCTGGTGCCTGCATTTGAATAAAGTCCTCTTTTGTTAAAAATTACTAATGGTTAGACTGCTGAATCTCTGAACAACTGCAGACCCATAACATTTGGGGGTTCTTCTGGGATTTGGGCATTCAGACAGGTGCACCTTCATTTTCTAGCTGGCGTTGGAAACTTGGAGGCTCCCAGGATATTGGAAATTGGGATAAAAGGTAGGGCCAGGGTTTGGGTGGAGTGACCAGCAGGTTCTCAACACTTAGATTGTGAGAAGAGAGACATCTGAAAACCTTGGGGGGTGTAGGTATGGGGCCTGTCTGTATTGTGCTTTTGTAAGACTTGTGGAAGAGCTGGACACAATACCGATTACCAAGTCAGAGGCTGTTATTCTGCTGGCTGTCATTTGGTTTGAAGAATTTTGTTTGTCTGTTTTGTGTTGGTTGGATCATCTGTGTTTTTAAAATGGAGTAGGCCAGCTGTGACATGCATACACTCCCTACACACATCCCTCTCTGGCTGATGCATTACTAAACTCTCTCTTGTATACTCTCTATATAACCACAGTTCAGCTTCTTATCTCTAAACCTTCTTTGTTCTCAGCTTAATCTGCACCCTACCCATTGGTCGCTGGATATTTGGGTGTCTTTTAGGTATAGGTAATATTAAATTGTTTTATGCTGCTCCACTTCTGTAAAAATCTGGCTCTGGGTCAATTATGCCCAATTCTCTTCTGAACTTTGTTTAAAGGTTCCCTCTAAAATCTGCCTCGTATCCGGTGGGTCACATGACTATGTGACATGAAAAAAGAGCAAAACAGGACAAAAGAAAAGACTTGTCCCAATGAGGATTATTGCTACCCATCTCTGTAGGGTAACAGGCCACTAGAAAATCACCCTGCTCCTGGCCTGTCCCCAAACCTGGGACTTGGAAATCCCACCCCCATGACTCAAGGTTAACAAGCAAGCAATACTTCCTGCCATATTGTACTTTTCCACTAGCTCACTGCTTGTGTTCCACTAGCTCACTGTGCATGCTCCAGAAACCCTACAAATCCCCACTGCTCTCTTAGCTCCCACTCAGAGGTCGCCACTTTTCTGTGTTTCTACCCAATAAATCTCTCCTGAGTAGTTTGATGCATGGTGCGACTTGATAATAGTCCTTGGTTCTCAATTACCACAATACTCTTGCTCCAGAAAACCCTGGAGTGCAGTAGTTCAGATCAGTTCTCCTGGTGCCTGTGCTCCTTCTCGGCATGGGGCTGGGAGGCTGAGAGCCTCACCAGGACCCTGCTCTTCATCTCTAGTCTACCAGCGACAGGCTCAGCTATCACTTGGTACACCATTTTCCACCTGCAGCTTTATAAGTCTCCCCTCTGTCAGTGTAAAGGCTTCCCTGAGTGTGGAAGTGACAGCTGAGTACCCATCACTCAGTTGGTGCTGTTGGAGAGAGGTGCTCCCACACATGGTCCTTCAGGTTGCAGCTAGCTCTCTTTACTGTCGTCCCCCCCCCCCCCGCTGGCACTTTCCTATGGATGAGACCTTATTCTTGAGCTCAGGTGTTCGTTTTTCTCCTCCTGACATATCACAAGCTCTGGTACCAGCCACCAAGTCTCTGCAGGCTTTAGCCATAACCCCTGTTAAGTGTAATGATTTATAAGTCAGTCTTCTTTCAGTCCTCTCTTAGTCTTAGGGACACCTTTATCTACAGATATCTGTATCTACTATGATCTCTCTCTATATTCCTCTCTCTCTCTCTCTCTCTCTCTCTCCCCTCTCTATGTCTCTCTCTCTCTTATCCTTGGGAAGAATGTCATCTATGCCTTCTCATTTTCCCCTTTTGGGATGCCTTTTAAAACATGGCCACCCCGTCCACCTGGCGCTTGACCTGAAGGGCTGCAAATTTATTCACTTTTTCATATCTGGCCTCAATATCCCAGTAACCAATCTAAATGGCCACACAAAAGCACCCTATATCCCAATATTGTTCAGGACCTTTAGAACTACTGTGAGTGATTAGGGAGCTGGAAGGAGCTTCCCTATGTTCAAGCTTTCTCTTTTCTCTGCTCCAAGCCCTGTTTGCTTTGTCTGCCTACTCCCCAAACACATAAGTCTTGAATAAGTCATGAATGTATTGCTTTTTAAGTTACTGTTGATAGATCTGTAGGTCTGTTAAAGTTGTGGAGCCCAACAAAGCACGTGAAGGAGAGAATGAAGAAGTAAACTGGCTGCAGACTCCATACACTCCTGCTGCCTGATGTGTCTCTCATCTCCCTCATGGAGTATCCTCTATAGTCAAGGCTCAAATTTTTCTTAACTCTAAGTTTTCTTTGTCCTCAGCTTACTGGATTCAGCTTGATAGAGACTGAGGTATCTTTTAGGTATGGATAATAATAAATTGTTGTTTTCTGTTGCTCCACTTAAATGAAAAGTTGGCTATGGAGTCTGGTTATGGCTTCCCCTCCTTTAGACCCAAGTGTGTTTGCTTAGAGGTTTCCTCCAAAATCTTTGTCCTGTGTCAGCTAAGCCACCTAACTGTGTGACAGAGAAAGGGTAGCAAAAGGTTAAAATATTCCAAGTTGGAATTATTAATGCTCATCTTGTATTTCTTTTGGTTTGGGATTAATGCTCTAAAACTTTTGTTAAATTATAGCTCTTATCTCAAAATTTGTAAGACTATTATGTAAACTTTCTGTATCTCAAGATTTGCAAGTATATTGGGTGTGGATAAAAATTTGTAAAATCTGTAACCAAAGGGTTAATGTAAAACTCCTAACACAGGGTTGGTAGTTAAAAACCTATACATAGGTAATTTTAAAGGAATAAATGTGGGGTAGTGCCATTTCCCATGTAAGTAACATGTGCTTTGCTTCCATCTTAGCTGTTTTCCCCCACCAGGATGATGGCAGCCATCTTTGGTAGGGTTGGAAAGAATAAATGTCATGTGACTTCACCACTGTCTTAATTAAATGTAACTGCCTGGTATAATCCAACCAAGGAGGAAACAATAGGTGTTTAGGGTATTTTGGATTACAATGGATTTTTGTGTGGTGATTCTTATCCTGAGAATAAGAATAGCAGATGAAGAAAAATCATTAAAAGAACAAGGCTTACTAAAATTTAGGATTCAAAAGCAGCATGTTTGATGACTAAGATGTTAAAATTGTGCCTACATGTATTTATATATGTGGAAAATTACAAATAGAGAAGAGATTGAGGTCTTAAACTGTTAATTCTTCCATCTTCATTGAAATGTTTCGATATATCACGCAGTCTTACAAACTTAGCTTCCATGACTTGATTCTTAGCAAGAACCTTCTCCCTGAAGTGTGCAGGTGAGTCTGGGAATGGGGTAGGGCATATGCAGGTGAAATTCACCAAGCTAACTCTTCTCACTCATCCAGTTCTGGTGCAGTCCCAAACCAGGACACCAAATGGAACTATAATATCCCAGGGGGCATTCTAGCTAAAGATCAACTTACAACTTGCCTTCTAAAGCAGTAAATTATGAAAAACAAATCCAAGAGGTCATCCAGGACAAACAGGAAAACTTGTCTCAATTCCTAGAATGCCTTACAAAGGCCCTCTTACAATATACCAATCTGGATACCAAAACCCGGGTAAAAACAACTTCACATGACATAATTCTCTCAGGCTTTCCCTGACATTAGGGACAAACTCAGACATCTAGAAATGGGCCTCCTGACTTCACAGGCAGAGGTCATAGTGCTAGCCTTCAAGGTGTATTATGGGAGAAATAAAAGAACCAGAAAACAAAATTACCAAATGCTGACCAAGGCCTCAAGCTGTGCACAGCATTGCCTAGGCATCCTTGACTCCCAAAGCCTGAGGACCTTCTGAAGATCCCTGCTTTAAATGTGGTTAAGAGGGTTGCTGGTCCCAGGTCTGCCTGAACCTTTGCAACTCCCCTGGCCATATTCAGGGTACCATCAAGAGGGACATCGGGCTGTTGACTGCACCCATGTTCCTCACACCATGAGTAGATCAGACCCAGATCACCCTTCAGCCAACTTCTTAGGTCTGACCATGAATGACTGAGAAGGCCTAGGATCCCTTGACCCAAACACCTCCATCTCTCACCAGGAGCTCCAAGTACTCACTATGGTATCAGGGTGACCCATCTCCTTCATTCTGGATACAGGGGTCACTTATCCAGTCTTGATGGAGTTTTGGGGACCTACTTTTCTTTTTTGTTTTCCTACTGTTGGAGCATATAGACAGCTTTATTAACTCCACAAAACCATACCATTGGGTTGTTTCTTCAGGGTAATCATCCATACCTTTTTCTTTCTATGATACCAATCTTTTCTGTTCTCTTTCTGGGAAGGAACCTCTTTTCTAAACTAGGGTCTTCTATTTCCTTAGATCCCCCAATTTTCTTGACTCCAGTCTCAACAGCTTCTTTCTCATTCTCCAAAACATTTGATACACTGCTTTCTTTACTGGCCTTCTAGGTGAATCCAAAAGTATGGGATATCCAAAACCCCTTTGTAGCCAAACATCACTTCCTTCTCATCATCCAAATACAAAACCCCACCAATCACATCACCCACGCTCAGTACCCACTCTCTCTCTAAAGTATCAGGAAACTTAAACCCTTTATTTCTGACCTCTGAAGGAAAAACCTCCTGTGCCTGTGTCTTCCTCTTTTAACATCTCCATACAGTGGTCACGAAAAAGAAAATCCGAATGGAACCAACCACTTTGTTCAGGATCTCAAACTCACTAGCTCTGCAATGGTTCCTCTTCACTCCATAGTGCCAAACCCTATACTCTTCTCTACCGTTATGTCAGAGGGATGCTTTATTTTGCATCCCTCTAGATCTCCAATCACAAAATGTCTTTTCCCTTATTTGAACTCATCCAGACACTCATCTTTCTACCCTATTCAATTGGACTGTCCAGAGGTTCCAGGACAGCCTGCATCTATTCAGCCAGGCTTTGGTCTCTAATTTACTCCCTTTCTATCTTCCTAAATTTAACTTTATACAGTATGCAGGTGATATTCTCTGTAGTCTGTCTGTACAAATTAGCCAAGCTGATACCTCTACTTTACTAAACTTCCCATCTGACCAGAGAAATAGGCTCTCGCCTGCTAAGGTACAGCTAGCCACCCCTCAGGCCATTATCCTAGAGAGAAAACACCTAATTCACTCACAGTCTGTACCACCAAGAATGAAATTCTATCTTTTCGAGGGGTAGGTGGCTTCTTATGTTCTTGGATCCCCTTTTCTCTCTCCTAGCCTACTTAGTAAGTGTCCTCTCTAACACCTGGAGCCTGTTGCATCCTCCAGAGAGATGATCTTATGTACATCTTCCTGCCCTGCCCTCCAGAGCAGCACCACATAGGTAATTATCTAGTTACTAAGACATTTACTCTCCTCTCCCTTTGGAATCCACCTTGTTTCCTTACCTCCTCCCACTGGGAGCTTTTTTGCTAACTCACACAGCTTCTTTAAGCCTTTCTGAGCCTCTGTGACCTTGTCCCTCCTGTATCTCAGCTCCCTTCTGGAAGTCTCACAGCTTCTCTATGCCTTTCTGAGCTTCTCTCTTGTTTCTCATCCCCCACTTGCAGTAAGAACTCCCTCAGGAGGTGTTCATTTTGCAATCATTCCTTTCTTCTTCCACAGACTTAAATTTCATTAAAACTTTACCAAAAACAGCTTGGTGCCAGTACAGGCCAATGGCCAAAATTTTCATGCTCAATTTTCAAATTCTCTCAAATTGTAACACCTTCTGCCACTGCACAGATAAATGATCCAAAAATCTTTTATATCTAAACTTACTCTTCCTCTATTTCTTCCTATTTACACCTGTCCAGGATAGCTCTTACATGTGAGTGTTTAATGTACAATAGACTTTCACCTCTAACTGACAGCCTGTCCTAATAGAGTCAGGGAATTCCTCTGTATCTGCCTGTCAAAGGCTGGTCCATTTCCCATAACTCCCTTTTCCATCTTATCCATGTTTCCTTCACAGGGCTTATCCACATGCCTGTTCTCTATGGAGTCTAAAGGAAGATTATTGTGAAACATTGCCAGAAGCTTACAGAATTTACCCATATTGGTCCTGCCACTATGATGAGACAAAACTGGAATATTCTAACCCACCCTCTCATTTCTATATACAAGAGTGACCCTTCCACCTCTGCATAAAAGAGTGTCACTGGCAAACTGTATTATGACCTTTTCAGCAAGTGACCAGAGGGCAGGATCAAAATACAAAGAAGATACATCTCAGTCTCCAACATCTAGTTATGAAAAAATAAAATAAAAGACATGCTCAAACATTCATTAAAGGTCCTTCCCTCCCTAATGCCTCCACTCTTGGATGCCAATGATCCCATCACTCTGTCCTCATGCAGGCTTCATCTCTTGTTTCAGACCTTAACCTTCACATATCACCTATTAAATAAGACTCTGTTTGGCCTCTTTAGAGATTGCTAATTATATGTCCCTCCCAGTTCAAACTCAGAACTGCCATTTGTTTCCTCACTGCTTGAAACCAAATATAACTACTTCCCCTTATCTTTCCCAGATTTTTCTCTTTGGTAGCCCAGACTGATTCAACTCCTCAGAAACTCATTGTGTGGCCACACTGGCTTCTTCATACTGTGATGATACCCCAACCATCAGCACCACTGCTGTGCAGCTGTGCCTGAGAGTTCCAGCACTTGCATCTTTGTGGCACTCAGATTTACCATTTCCTACCTGTTGGGTTGTCTGGGACTTGTGCCCTGCTGTTCTTCCTCCTAAACTATGGATGATTCTTGGCAAAGTATCCTTTCTGGTTCCCATCTTCAGACAAGACTTCCAACTGGCGGCCCAGACCATTCTTACCCTCCAAGAACAAACAAACCACTGCCACCATAGTTCTGCACAATCAGCAAGGATTAGATCTAACAGCCAAGAAGTATGGCCTTTGTCTCTTCCTCAGGAAGGAATGTTGCTTTTGTGTTAACTAATCAGGTATAGTAAAAGACAATACCCAACAGCTCTAGAAAGATCTCCAAAAATGTAAGGAATAGCTTTATGCCTCTGACAGGATACCTGACAGTGAAGATGAAACTTGCCCCATGGACTTCAATACCCCATATAGCAAGCAGTAGTCAAACAACAAATCACTGTCCTTCCTGGTCCATGATTAGTTACCAAGAGTAAACAAAAAAGGGAGGTATTTAGGGTAACAGGCCAGTGAAAAGTCACCCTGCCCCTGGACTGTCCTCAAACTAAAACTTGGAAATCCCCACCCCTGTGTCAGGGTTAAGGAGCTCACTGTGCATGTTTCAAGGAACCCCTACAAAAAAAATCCCACCCACCTTCCTGACCAGCCTGCTGCTATCTCTGTTCCCATTCTGAGACAGCTATCATTTTATGTTTCAGTTCAATAAATCTCCTGTGTGAGGTTTGTTTCTTGGTGGGACTTTGTGATATTCCTAGGCTCCCAATTGCTGAGATACCCTTGTTCTGGAAAATCTTTTCAGTCTCATGCTGTTTTGGTTTGGGTTTAATTTTAAAGCTTTTGCTAAAGTATGACTCCTATGTCAAGATTTCTAAGACTGTAAAATTTCTGTACCTCATGATTTGTAAGTTTATTGGGTATGGTTGAAGATCTGTAAAATATGTAACAAAAAAGTTAACTTAAAATTTATAGCAAGCAAGTTGATGGTTGAAAATATTTACATAGGCAATCTTAGTTTCCTATTGCATACTGTATATGTAACTTGGAACCAATTCTTGTTTTAAAACAAATGAATGTTTTTGAATAACAATGAGTCTTCACAATATTTGGGTTGGGATGGATTTTTTGTGTGGTGATTCTCACTGAGAATAAGAATAAAAAATACGGGAAAAATTATAAAAATAAGGTTTATAAAAAATGGGAAACAACACTGAAAAGTCCATGATGATTAAAAACACAATATTTTGTATTTCTCATTCAAGACAATATTAATGAGTTTTGTTTACTATGTTCAGTAACTCTTTGCTCCTTTTAAAAATATAGCTAAATAATGTCTTCAGGATGTCATCTTTATCTCAGAATAATATCATGGGTTAAACCAAAAGGTCCTTGAATGTTCTCAAAATTCATTGATTCTGCATATGTCAGTGGTTTGATATATGCAAAGAGTCTTCTAGTATTTTTGCCAATTTCTAGTTTTCACATTAAATAGAGGACTGTGGCCAGATATATATTTGAGCTAATAAAATACAGAAGCTCAGAACCCAGAGGGCTAGGCCTGAGAAACCCATTTAAAACTGCCAATTAAGAAAATGCTGCCAGAAGCAGAACCAAGTAAGCAAGTAGGAAAGCTCAAAAAAAAAAAAAAAACTGTGTCAAAAAATAAAACAAAAACATCCCAGCCGCCTCCAGGCCTAGGGATATGTGCCTCTGGCCAGGTTTTAGTGTACACTTAAGAGTCACTATCAGGGACTGGCATCCTAGCTGGGTCTTCATATTACGAATATGACTTAAAGGCCAGCAGAGGCTTCATGTCACGAGATAAGATCTGACTGGACTATTGGATCAGATGTCAGAGAGCTGTATTACTCTAAATAAAGAGTAACAGAGGCTCAAGCAACAGCCTGAAATTGGTTGAAAACAGATAAAGAAAAACGAGAAAAAACATGAGAAGCTAAGGATTTGGGGCCACAGGCATGGGCACCAAATACTGAGATATCCCTATCTGACATTATAGCAAGATAATGGTCTAAGCAGGACAACAAGAGCCTTGGAGCACCACCTCTTTCCTCGTGTTTATTTGGTAAACAGAAACTGACTTAAAACAGTCTATCTGGCCTCTTTGCCTCTTAATTATGTTAAACTTTAGCTACTTGGACAAACTGAGTCATAAAAGAAACATATTCTATAATAATGTGCTATAAAAATATCTAAAATTACTATTCACAGTCTCTCTATGGGCTGCATTATGATTTGAAATTTTATTTTGGTACTAAACAAGCTTCAGTTCAAAACTGTAATTTGTTAAGGCTGTAATTAGGACATGAAGGTTAATAGTCACCTTATAAATGGTCAAATTCTTCAACATGCCCAGGAGAATGCTTAGAGCCATGCTAAGAACAAATATTCTTTGGCAGGAAAATACTTTATTTAACTTTCTGTATATGTTTTTAAGGTTAAACGCAAAACAAGATTTATCCTTCTAGATCTCTGATGGTGTTGATGGCTTGCTGGAACTTTACCAGTCCATCAGCCGCTGCCTGGCAATGCATTTCACATATGAAAATCAGGCCTTGCTTTTTTCAAAGCTATTAGGTCTCCTAGTAAGAAAGTCAAACTCAGAAAACAGGCTTTCATGTAACTTTTACTATTCCTCTCTTCAGAAGACCTTGCTTTGCAAGGACTGCCCTCAGTCACTTGTGTCTCCTGGTAAATGACTGAATAGGAAAAGAGTTAAAGTTCATGTAAGTTGTAAGGGTCTGAGAAAATATTTACTACTACTATTACTACCACTACTACTAATAAAACTTAAAGATGATATAGAATGTTAAGACTTCAAAGATTTAGAGATTTAACATATTCACCAATGGAATTCTGATAAGCTATTAATCTGGCTCTGGTAAAGCAGTGACTACTATTATAATCCCAAACTCAAATGTTAAATTTTGGCTTGGGTGTTTTCTAAGAATAGACTAAAAGGTGCTTCTCATCATGTGGAAAACATCTTTGAGCAATATATATATACATACATATATATACATATATATGTATATATATATACATATATATATATGATAGATAGATAGATAGATAGATAGATAGATAGATAGATAGATAGAT
>NW_026594377.1:4645371-4723929 GCF_907164565.1 Psammomys obesus
GATAGATAGATAGATAGATAGATAGATAGATAGATAGATAGATAGATAGATAAATACACACAAACACATACATATATATCCAGTCCTCTGGGCAGAGGAAAATGTGTTAGTGCTTTTAACTCAAAATCATTTTGGGGTCCCAAAGCTTTTCCTATGAATCAAAGGTGTGGGTCTATTGCATTTTTCTACAATGTGGATTCATATACAGATTACAAACAGTGCTAATCCTAATATATCTAAAACTTCTTCTTTTTGTAAACTTTATATGTGTTTCAGGAGGCAAGATTCACCTGTCACAGGTCAAATGGACTCCAGATAAGAACTCCTGCCAGTCAATAGCCTAAGCTTCTCCACCTACTGCTCATTCCTGAGGAGTAAGTTCTAAGTGTAAGATTTTCTTTTAACTTCCTAAATTTTTACATCTGTCCCTAGTCTATTCGTGTCCCAGCAGATTTCCACTTGCCCAATAGACATCATCCATGAATTACATAGTACATATTGCATACTGCTCCAAATGGCCACAAATCCTGGACTTACAGAATGCTAATGTAAACCAGTCCAGCCACAGTGTTTGCTCTGTATCTTCAGCTGTATCAGCAAACCAGATGCTTCTGATGACCCCTGCCCCACTGCCTGAACCCCTACTCCCTGGCCTGTACCTAGCATTTCAGACCTCATGGGACCTGACAACAAACTCCTAATTTCAGCCAAGAAGTACTTAGAGAGTGCATCTACCCTTTCCTTGGAATGTTAGCTCTAAAGGAAACTGGCACCTCTCTGGAAGGGATATTTGGCATACGATCAAATCCCCCAAATTTTATATCTTAGCATTTTTATTTCCCCAGAGGGTTATGATTGTCCTGCAAGTAGAGAGCACATGAATTGCCAAATCTTTCCAGCTCCCTAGGGCAGAGAGAAACATGCAGTTTCTCTTCTTATACCTCTCATAGCAAGCTGAGAATTGGGAACAGCTGGAGCTGCTCTTGGGGCAATCGGCACAGCAATGGCTGATGTCAATTACAAAAATTTGGGACGTCAAATAACAAGATTTATTTGCATTAGAAGAGTCTATTGCAAAATTAGAAGAACAGATTGACTCATTAGCTAAGGTAGTCTTATACCATGGTAGGGCTCTTTATCTGTTTTCACAGAACAAGGTCACTGTACGACCTTGGGGAAACTTGCTGCTTCTGTGCAAACTACTTAGAAATTATCAGGGATAATTTGGCTGAAATCCAAATATGCCTTACAAAGAGAGAAAAATGCCCTATGAGAAGGGGATAACTGGTTCCCATTTTCCTTCTCGGGTTCTTCTTGGATATTACCTCTGCTGTTAGCCATTGAAGGTCATTAGCTCTCCATTAAGGTTGGCCTCTGCATCATTAATGCTGTAACCAGATACATACATTCCCAATTAGGAGCTAATAAGATGATGGTGATTAAGTCCCAAACATGAACAAGGGATTGACTCTGTGGTAACTTAAGGGGGAATATGAAGACTAACATTATGTTGATGGCTAACTTTATGTTTAAAAGTTAAAAAAAAAAACCTGTGCTTAAGAGAACTATAAAAAAAAATTAGACCTCCAAAGGGTTAAACATTTTACTGTGTTTCTGCTTCTGTAAATGAGCTTGCTTTGCAAGAGAGGATATTCTGTTTGCATGAGAACAAATCATAACTTCGTGTTCTTTGCTTTTATCAACCCCTGACTGAGGTTGCATCTTGAGTCCTGGTTAGACCTAGTGGTGCCTGTGTCTGAGTAAAAGCCTCTTCTTCATTAAAACGAAATAACTGTAGAACTGATGAATCTTTGAACTCCAGACACATAACACTCACATAAAAACAGAACAAAGCTGCCCACACTTCTGTGTCAGCTGAGCTTTACGGGTTTTAGGGAATGCTAACCAAGATCTAGGTTTCCTGAGAGACCCCAACCTCAGGGACTACAGACACAAGCATCACCAACAGAATACAAGAGATGGAAGAAAAAATTCTCAGGGTTAGAAGATAGGATTGGAAAAATTAATACATAAGTCAAAGAAAATGTTAAATCTGAAAAGCTCCTGACAACAGGACATTCAAAAAAATCTGGGACACTATTAAAAGACAAAATCTAAGAATGATAGAAATAGGATAAGAATACTCCCAGCTTCAAGGCCCAGAAAATATTTTCAAAAAAAATCATATAAGAAAACTTCCCCAACCTAAAGAAAAAGAGACCAATAAACATACAAGATGCTTACAGAACACCAAGTAGATTGGACCAGAAAAAAAATTACTTTGCCACATAATAATCAAAACATTAAATACGCAAAACAAAGAGAGAATATTAAAAGCTGCAAAGGAAAAAGACCAAGACACATATAGAGGCAAACCTATCTGTTAACCTTGATTTTCTAACAAAACTACTTTATTTAGAGTTATTAAATGCTTCTTGCTCTCTTCCAACCCCTCAACACTGGGTAGGAAGGAAATAAGCTTAGTGGGGACAGGGAGGAGATTTCTCTCTTCTACTTCCCTCTGGATAGGATAGTAGGATTCTTTTGGGGGAAAGACCAATATCAGTTGTCCAGAAGTCCAGGTAACCAGCAAATCAGCCAACAGCAAATGTAGCAGCAGGATGAATCAGCAGCAAGCAGTTCTCCTCCAAGCAACTGCTTCTTCTTTCTCTAGGCTGTCATATTTATACCCCTCGAAGTCCTCAGAATTCAACTTATTCCAGCTGGCAAAGATGATGCTCTGCCATCTTTCAGACACCTAACAGGTATAGACAAATTAAAACCACAAACTTAGAACTTTAACAAGAATGTGTTTACATATCATAAGCCAACATATCTATAACACTTATAAGAATTACATTTGATATCTCATCAGAAACTCTAAAAGCTGGAAGGGCCTGGATAGATATCTTACAGACACTAAGATAACATAGATGTCAGCCCAGGCTACTTTTATTGATTAAAAGCAAAACTTTTAATCATCATAGAGGAAGAAAAGAAGATATTCCATGACAAAAACAAATTTAAATGTTACTTATCCAAAAATCCAGCCCTCCAGAAGACAATAGAAGGAAAACTCCAATTCAAGGAGGCCAACTACATCCAGGAAAATACAGAAAATTAATAATTCCACATCAACAAAGCCAAAAAAGGGAATCACACACATTACTACCACCCGACATTAAAATAACAGGAAGTAACAACAACTCTAAACATCACTGGCAATAACTCCCCAATAAACAGACACAGAATGGACAAGAAAACAGGACGTATCTTTCTGTTGCATAGAAGAAACACACCTCAGCAATAAAAATAGACATCACCTCAGAGTAAAGGGCTGGAAAAAGGTTTTCCAAGCAAACTGACCCAAGAAGTAAACTGGAGTAGCCATTCTTGTACCTATTAAAAAAGACTTTCAACCAAAATTAACCAAACGAGATGGAGAAGAACACTTCATATTCATTAAAAGGAAAAATCAGGTGAGGGAGGGAGGGTGGGATTGGGAGGGAATGAGGTAAGGGGCTACAGCTGGGATACAAAGTGAATAAAATGTAATTAATGTAAAAAATAATTAAAAAATAAAGTAAACATATAAATGTAAATTTGTTTAAAAAAAAGAAAATCAACCTGAATTTTAAATTTTTAGATTTTGAAAACAATTCTGAACATCCATGCCCAAATTCAAGGGCACCTTCATTGGTAAAAGAAACATTGCTAAAGCTTAAATCACACATTGAATCCCACACATTCATAGTAGGAGACTTCAACAACCCATTCTTTCCAATGGACAGATCATTAAGACAGAAAAATAAATGGGGAAAAACAAACAAACAAACAAAAAAATCCTAAGAAATGTCATGAATCAAATGGACCTAACAGATATCTACAGAATGTTTCACCCAAACACAAAAGAATATACCTTCTTCTCAGCAGCTCATGGAACCTTCTCCAAAATTGACCATATACTTGGTCACAAAGCAAGCCCTCATATATATGAGAAGAATGAAATATCCCCGACATCTTATCAGACCACCATGGATTAAAGCTGGAACTCAACAACAACAAAAATAACAAAAAGCTTAGAGACTCATGGTAACTGAATAACTCCCTACTCAACGACAACGGGGTTAGGGAAGAAATATATTAAAGACATTCTAGTAGTCAATGTATATGAAGGTATAACATATCCAAATCTATGGGACAAAATGAACACAGTGCTAAGAGGAAAGTTCATAGCACTAAGTGCCTATAAAGAAATTGGAGAGATCCCATACTAGTAATTTAGAAGCACACCTGAAAGCTTTAGAACAGAAGGAAGCAGACACATCAAAGAGAAGTAGATGACAGGAAATAATCAAACTCAGTGTTGAAATCAATAAATTGGAAAGAAAGAGGGAATGATACAAAGAATCAATGAAACAAAGAGCTGGTTCTTTTAGAAAATCAGCAGTATAGACAAACCCTTAGCGAAAGTAACTAAAAGGCAGAGGGAGAGTATCCAAATTAACAAAATCAGGAACCAAAAGGGGAACATAACAACAGACACTGAGGAAATCTGAAAAATTATTAGGTCTTACTTTAAAAGCCTATATTCCCCAAAATTGGAAAATCTAATGGAAATGGAGAATTATCTGGATAGATTCCACCTACCAAAGTTAAATAAAGATCAAGTAAACAGTTTAAATTGTCCTATAACCTCTGAGGAAATAGAAGTAGTCATCAAAAGTCTCCCAACCAACCAACCAACCAAACAAACAAAACAACAACAACAACAACAAAAGCCCAGGTCCAGATGGTTTTAACCCATAATTTACCAGACATTCAAAGAAGAGCTAATACCTCATACTGCTCAAACTGTTCCACAAAAATTAGAAACTGAAGGAACATTACCAGATTCATTCTATGAAGCCATAGACATTCTGATACTTAAACCATACAAAGACTCAACAAAGAAAGACCATACAAAGACTCAACAAAGAAAGAGAACTTCAGACAAATTTCACTCATAAACATTGATGCAAACATACTCATAAAATACTCCAAAACCAAATCCAAGAACACATCAAATACATCATTCACTGTGATCAAGTTTGCTTCATTCCAGGAATGCAGGGATGATTCAACATACCAAAATCCATCAACAAAATCCACCATATAAACAAACTCAAAGGAAAAAAAAAATCACATGATCATATCATTAGATGCAGAAAAAGCTTTTGACAAAAATCCAACATCTCTTTATGATCAAAGTCTTGGAAAGATCAGGAATACAAGGCCCATATCTAAGCATATAAAAGGCTATATCCAGCAAGCCAATTGCAAGCATCAAATTAAAGGGAGAGAAATCCAAAGCAATTCCATTAAAATCAGAGACAAGACAAGATTTCCCACTCTCTCCATACCTCTTCAATATAGTACTTGAAGTTTTAGCTAGAGCAATAAGACCACTAAAGGAGATCAAGAGCATACACATCATGAAGGAAGAGGTCAAAGTATGGCTATTTGCAGATGGTATGATAGTGTACATAATCAATGCCAAAAATTCAACCAGAGAACTCCTACAGCTGATAAACACCTTTAGCAAAGTGGCTGGATACAAGATTAATTTAAAAAAATATCAGTATCTCTCGTATACTTAAATGAAAAAAAAATGGGCTTAGATAGAAATTAGGAAAACTATACCCTTCACAATAGCCACAAATAATATAAAGTATCTTGGTGTAACTCTAACCAGGCAAGTGAAGATCTGTATGACAAGAACTTTAAATATCTGAAAAAAGAAATTTAAGAAAATATCAGAAGATGGAAAGATCTCCCATGCTCATGGATCAGTAGGATTAACATAGTGAAAATGGACATCCTACCAAAAGCAATCTACAGATTCAATGCAATCCCTATCAAAATATCAACACAATTCTTCACAGATCTTGAAAGAACAGTTCTAAACTTCATATTAAAAAACAGAGTAGCTAAAATAATCCTGTACAATAAAAGAACTTCTGGAGGTACCTGTATCCCTGACTTCAAGCTATTCAACAGAGCAATAGTAACAAAAACTGTGTATCAGTGGCATAGAAATAGACTGGTTGATCAATAGAATTGAATGGAAGACCTGGAAATAAGCCTACATACCTCCTGTCACTTGATTTTTGAAAAAGGAGCCAATGGAAAAAAAATACAATGGAAAAAAAACACAACATCTTCAACAAATGGTGCAGGTCTACCTGCATGTTTACATGCAGAAAAATGCAAAAACATCCATATTCATCTCCTTGCACAAAACTGAAATCTCAGTGGATCAAAGACCTCAATATAACATCAGATACACTAAATCTATTAGAAAAGAAAGTGGGGAAGAGCCTGGAACTCGTTGGCACAGGAGACAACTTCCTAAACAAAACACCAATAGCTCAAGCTTTGAGATCATCAATAAATGGGATCTCTTGAAACTGAAAAACTTCTGCAATGCAAAAGACACTGTCAATAGAATGAAAAGACAATCTACAGATTGTGAAAAGATCTTCCCCAATCCTACACCTGGTAATGAGTTAATATCCAAAATATATAATGAACTCAAGAAATCAAACACCAATAAACAAAATAACCTAATTAAAAATGTGATACAGACGTAAACAGAGAATTCTCAACAAAAGAATCTTGAATGGTCAAGAAGCACTTAAAGAAATGTTTAACTTTCTTAGTCATCAGGGAAAAGCAAGCCAAAACAACTCCTAGACTCTCTCACACCAGTCAGAATGGCTAAGATAAAAAACTCAAGTGACTACACATGCTGGCAAGGGTGTGGAGATAGGGGAACATTCCTCCATTGTTGGTGGGAGTGTAAACTTGTACAACCACTTTGAAATCAGTCTGGCACTTTCTCAGAAAATTGGGAATGGCACTAACTTAAGATCCAGCTATACCACTCCTGGACATATACACAAAAGACATTTGCTCAACTATATTAATGACACCTTTATTTGTAGTAGCCAGAATATGGAAACAATCTAGATGTCCCTCAACTGAAGAAAGGGTAAAGAAACTGTGGCACATTTCTACAACTAAATACTACTCAGTTATTAAAAACAAGTAAATCATGAAATTTGCAGTCAAATGGATGGAATTAAAAAAGATTATCCTGAGTGAGGTAATCTAAACCCAGAAAGATGAACATAGTATGTACTCACTTATAAGTGGATTTTAGCCATATAGTATAAGATAAGCATACTACGAGGCACAGACCTAAAAAATGATAAGTAATAAGAAGACCCATGTGAGGACACGTAAATCTCACTTGGAAGGGGAGAAAGAATAGACAGTGATAATGGCTGAAGAGAAGGAACAAGGTAGGAGAGAGGGTACAGAGAGTTAAATGGTGGAGATCAGACTTGAGGAGAGCAAGGGTGAGAGGGCAAAAGGCCTGTAGAGAAAGAGAAATGAGGATGAGGACATCTCTGTGACAAGCTGGAGAACTAGGTAAGGTTAGGTTCCTGGGAGAATATGAGAGGGATTCAAGCAGAGACTCCTCGTAGCACAGACCATAGAGACTGAAGAGGACATTATCTAATGAGAATAGTCTTCTAGTAAAGGACGGAGAGCATCAACCTACCCACAAAAACTACCAACAAAATTTACCCTGCCTACAAGATGTGCTGGGATAGATAGAGCAGATAGAGCAAAGACTGAGGGAATGCACAACCAGTGGCTGGCCCAACCAAAGACCCTCCCTATCAGATAGTGCTAACCCCTGACGCTATGAATGATGCATGACACTCTGTTAAGCTTGCAGACAGGAGCCTGGCAGAGTTTTCTTCTTATAGGCTCTATCCAGCAGTGTCTCAAAACAGATGCGGAGACTCACAGCCTAACATTGGTCAGTGGGTAGGGAGTGTTGGGGAACAGTGGGAGGAAAGAAAAAATAAAGAATGGAAAGTGATAGGAGCTCCACAAGAATACTGACAGAGCCAAATAACCAGGGCCTGAGGGGCTTGCTGAGACTTAAGCATCAAGCAAAGACCATTCATGAACTAGACCTACCTAGTCCTCCTACAAAGATGTAGCAGTGCGGCAGTGTAGGCTTCAAGTGGGTCCTCTAGCAAGGAAAGTGGGGGCTGCATCAGACAAGGACTCACTTGCTAGCTTTTCGATCACTTTCCCCTGGCAGGACTGCCTTACCAGGCACAGGGGAAGAGGGCACATACAGTCCTGATGCAACTTGAATGAGCTGGAGTGGATAGGAAAGGGAGCTCCCCTTTTCTGAGGGAAAGTGGAAGGGAATATGGCACAGGGAGAGAGGATGTTACTAGTAGGGGAGAGGGAAGGAGCTACAAGGATTTAAAGTGAATAAAATAAATAAATGAGAAAAAAAGGAAAGGGCCTTTGTATGGCCCTCCTTTCACTAAGACATGATTGCAACTTAAGCAGGGTAAGGTACACAAGATCTAGAACGGAACATCCATCTGTGCTCCTCAGACCTGTCAAGGTCAAGGAAACTTAGGAATTCTGCAAAAGTCTCACAAAATGGAGGAGCCTCACAAAAGGAAGCATGACAGAAAGTGACATGATGTCTGGGATGAGCCAAAGGGTCAGAAAGTGAATATTGTGCAAAAGCCACAGTAGCCTGAAGAAGTGTAGTTCAAATTTCAAACCTCTGTTCAAAGAAAGTCTCCAGCATAGTGCTCTCATCACTTATAAGAAACTTACTTTGATAGATTTTAGTAAGTGGGGAAGTGATGAAATGGTACATAGAAATCACGTTTATGTTGTTTGTTCACGTTTTTCCATAAACATATAACTAGTTTAACAATAAAATCTACTAATAAATTTGTGTACATGGTTCATTGAACAGTGCTTACAGAAATGAGGCTCGCTGTTGGAACCATTTTAGGATCCTATAAATAGTCAGTATGACCCATGGGAATTGGTCCAGCTCTGCTATGTATGACCTCTGGCTCAACTCAGAGGTCTTTCCTTTCAAAAATCTCAAGGCTGAGAATTCTATTTTTTAGTAAAGAATGATTTGAAAAGAATAGAAATTTCCCCAAACTACTATGACAAATGACAATTAGGTCTTACCTAGAAATATGGAAGGATATGAGTTGACTCTTCTATAAAACAATGGAGGAAGGGTGGAATCTGGCTGAGTGCCAGTGGCTAGACAAGATGATTGGTCTGTGTTTATGCATAGTGTGTAGGACAGTACATGTAATTGGGAAGTTGACCAGAAAAGACAAGAAGCAAGAACCACTTATGCCATTTATTATGGGTTTCCCTCAGTCTCTCAAAGAAATGAGTACCACAGTTTTGAGTATCAGGTACACAGCTGTGTAAAACCACAATAGGAGAAGATGCAGGCATAAGGGATAAATCGAAAAGGCAGTTACAAAGATGTGGATCCAAACAGCTAGAGATATAATGACCTGAAGCGTCACAGCAATTATATTCCCAGGTTCTGAGAAAAATATTAAAGGGATGACTTTTTTTGTGTGCCCTTAACCTGTCACAGAAATTATTCTATAGGCAAATTCCTTTGGTTACACATTTTTGAACATATCTTATAGAGTTGGTTTTGGTACACAGAAAAACTGAGTAGAAGGCACAGAAATTTCCTACGCATATCTCATTCCATGCGTGTGCACACCCTCCTCTGTTAGTCATGCCTTGATGAGGTGGTAGCTAGTAATCAGTCAATGACTCTATACTGAGACATTAACACCATGGCACATGTGTAGCAAACTTTAGCATATAGTCTCAATGTACAATCTATATGCTTGGACAAATACATAATATCATGAATCTTCCATTTAATATCAGACAGTATGGAATCATATTCCTAAAAAGAATCCTTATTGCTCCATCTACTCATCGTTTCCCCAAACCCTTGCTTTCACTAATCTTTTTACTGTGTTTAATAATTATTGTTTTATTGGTGTGACAAAATACTTGACAGAAGTCTCTCAGGGAAATAAAGGTTAATTTTTATTTATAGCTTGAGGACACAGCCCACTATCTTAGGAGGGCTCTGGCATATCGGAGCATCAGACGGCTGGTCACACTGCCCCTGCCCAGGAAATAGACGGAGGTGAATTCTGCTATTCAGTTTGCTTTTGCTTTTTTATTCAGTCCATGATATTGGCTAGTGGAAATACGCCATTTACAGCTGAAGTGGGCCTTCCATGTCCATTAGCTAGTCCAGAAAATCTCTCATGAGAATGCCCAGGGACTTTCCTTCCAGTAGATTCTTGATCCTAGAAATTTTATGTTATTACAACACTATATTTTGCCAACTTGACACCCAACACATTTTTAAGTATTTTCATTGAAATAAAAGTTTAACATAAAAAGTTTAAGTGGATAAAGGAATATTGAGTATAGAAATATGGCTTGCTGGAATTCAATAGAGATGTGGTAGTAAAAACTCAATAAATATAACTTAGAACCCCTGCACAGATGTAGCCCACAGCAGCTCAGTGTCCAAGTGGGTTCCTTAGTAAGGGGAACAGAAGCTGTCTCTGACATGAACTCAATGACTGGCTCTTTGATCACCTCTGCCTGAAATGGTAGCAGCCTTGCCAGGCCACAGAGGAAGACAATGAAGACAGTCCTAATGAGACCTGATAAGCTAGGGTCAGATGGAAGGGGAGGAGAACCTATCCTATCAATGGACTAAGGGAGGGGCATGGGAAGAAATGAGGGAAGAAAGGTGGGATTGGAAGGAGATGAGGGAGGTAGCTACAACTGGGACACAAAATGAATAAATTGTAATTAATAAAAAATTAAACAAACCCAGCACAGTTTCTGCAGCATTCATCTTTACTTCCTAAATGTGGGTGATATGTCTATTCAAATGAATTTAAAGTTTTCTTAAACAGAATGGTTATTTTAAAAGACTATACCTAGAATTATTTTATTATTTTATTCATGCATTTTTTTTATTTGTTGCATGACTTAGTTTTGGTTATATGTGGACTAACTGGTAATTATAAATGAGCAATACGGGACAAAAATTAAATATAATATTTTTACAGTAAATTCTCTGCAAAAAAGAATTATTTTCTCAGTTTATTCGTATGCTTTCCTCTCTGTGTGGCATTTATGAGCTGATCTCTGTAGAAATTTGGACTTAATACTGTTCTTTTCTGTTAATATGAACTCATGAGGAATTAAATTGCTTCAGACATAAGGTTGTTTTTGTTTTTTTTCCTTTAGAAGAGGTATAGTCTAGCAAGGTCACAACCGTTTCTAAAACAAAAGGCTGCTTACTTCTTATTTGGGGAACTATATTGATACACAATCCATGAATGATATTGATTTTTGTCTGAAGCTTATGAGCAGGACTGCAGAGGTGCCTTTGACTAGCAAAGATATGATGAGGTGGATTTTTTTTTTTTATTGAGAGCAAATGTCCAAACATTTGTTTGATTGAAATCTATTCTAACAGCATTGGAAAAAGATTTTTGACTTGCTGAAAAGAAAAATAAGACCCTTAGAGAGAGTATGAGTAACTCTTTCGATATGGAAAAGACTAATCACACAGCAAGAAAATAGATGCAAATGAGCAATTCACTAAAAAGGAGGTAAGATAAAAACTTCAAATAGTATACAGAAAATTTTATTAACAAAATACTTATATATAAAATGGTACAGGAATAAAATTACAATAACTTAAATTGTAAAGTTTATGTGTATCTTTTTCTTGATAATTTATTGTATTTCTCATAGTTGTTTATATTAGAAATGAGGTAAATTAAATGTGTGCATATTTGAGAAGATACACATTAAGTAACCTTCAATTACACAGAGATATTGATGAAATGTACACAAAAGGACATGAACTCTGGTCGCCGAATCAATTAATTTAGGAACAAAGATTACTACAATGTTTGGACAGTCGCTTTGTTTTACCTAAAATTTGAATGCAGTAACGTACAGGAAGGCACCCACCCTACTCAAGAGCACAGAGGTCACCTCCCAATTTGAATGCAGCTCCTCCCCCTGAATGGTTCCCAACCTAAGATAGCAATTATATCTCTGTGATTGTATTATTTTGAGTTAAAATGAGGAAAATAAATTATTTATCACAGGCTCTTGAGGTTTTCAGAAGAATTAAAATAAAATGAGATAATCACATGTAAAAGTGACCCAGTGTAAGATCTTATACAGAGAACATTCAAAAGACTGAAGCACTCCGTGGCTCTTTCATCATTTGCGGATTACTAGATGCTCTAGGCTTTGATCTGCTTCCCTTCCCACTGTAAACACCAGATGGGAATAAGGACGTAACTTTAATAATGTATAAATTGATACACTGTGAACTGATTTATTTCCTTGCAACACTAATTGTATAAAATTTCCTTAATAATTGAGATGCAGGACAGTGTGTGTGTGTGTGTGTGTGTGTGTGTGTGCATGTGTGTGATTTTTTTTCTTGAAGGTTCCCTGTCCCTTTTTTTCTGTAAGTTTCTCCTTTTGCTTCCATCTTCCATGAGATGTCTTTTCTTTAGTCTTCTCATTCCTGCCTTTACTTTGCTGTACTGCAGACTGCAGATTCTTGAAGAATGGGGACTGTGTCTTAACAAGGCTTAAGAGTTGGTTTGAGATAGGCTTCCTACACTGGCTTCTCTGTTGCTTCTTATTGTGTGGTCTTTGGAAGGCTGCTGACACTGGGAAGTCCACATTCTGAGGTTCTGGCCTACAGTCTCTACGGTCCTTTGCTCATAAGAAGTGAGATCAGCTTTGAGATCATCTTAATAAATTAAGTGTGACTTTTTGTGTTGTTTTTTTGTGTTATTGAGGATGAACATAAGAGTTTATGCATGCTAAGCTGTGTACTACCATCAATCCACATTTCCAGCACCTAGCATAGTCTTAAGGAAAACCCTGTCTCTATATCTTGGATCCCAGTACAAAATATTCTTTGGTCATGTAATATGGACTATATAAAAGCCTAATGAAAATCCCAAACAAATAAACCCTTTTTTTTCAATGAAGGTTATATAATTGTTTACCAATATTTGGCTGGGGGGCTTACTGTATATTACCATTTTTAAGTTAAGATATATGCATTGTAGCCCTAGATACTCTATTTCCCAGTCCTAATCTGAGAAGCTTCTATTTGCTTTAGATGGGTGACTAGAAGAAAAACTCACAGCTAGTCCAGGATCAGAGAATAAAAGACTATTGAATGTTCAGCCCTAAATGGAACCATCATCACCTCAAGTCTTAGGGATCATTGAGTAGGGGGGAAAGAAAAAGTGTAAGATCCAGAGACTGTGTATGCATGCAAGGAAAACAGTGGTTTCTAGACACAGGAGGGAAGCTGCACATGAGCTCACAGTGCTTGTGACAGTATGCAGAAGACCTGTGCAAACTCAAGCCAGACCAAATCCCAGCAGGGAAAAGGCAGGGGGCCACTAAGCTCCACCTTGAGCCAAGGAGCTGCTGGCAATAAATAGCTGTTGAGAGAATTGGTTTTCTTTAAAAGAACAGGTTCTGTGAAGTGTCAACCTTGCTGCAGTGGAAGGCTACATCCAAGAGTATGTGTGCAGCACAAATTGGACCTGATAGAGGTTAAAAAAAGAAAGAAAAGAATAAAGAAAAGAAAATATAAAGAAAGAAAAGAAGGAAAGTAGGAAGGAAGAAGAGTCCTAAAGAAAGAAAAAAGGAAGAAAAAGAAAGGAAGGAAGAAAAGAAAAAGACAACAAAAAATGAAAAAAAGAAAAGAAGACCTAAAGAAAGAGAGGAAAGGAAGAAAAAAGAAAGGAAGGAAAGAAAGCACAAAGAAAGAAAGGGAGAAAGAAAGAAAAGGAGAAAGAAGGAAAAGGAAAAGAAAAAAGAGAAAAGAGAAGAAAGAAAGAAAGGAAGAAAGAAAGAAAGAAAGAAAGAAAGAAAGAAAGAAAGAAAGAAAGAAAGAAAGAAAGAAAGAAAAAGTTGGATTTGTAAGGAAGGGGGCATGGGTCTAAGAGGAGCGGGGAACAGAAACGAATATGAACAAAATACATTGTATGAAATTCTCAAAGATATAATTTAAAAAAAAATAGTTTAAAAGCATTAACCAAGGTGGCTAAAACTTGAAAAGTGAAGCTTGTAAACTTTGAATATTACAGAAATTTTAAAAATATGTAACTTGAAAATCTCCACATACGAAATTAAATTATACCAAAGGGCTATTTTCCATAGACACAGTTACCAAATGTCTTGTTCTACATAGTGAAAACTAAGGCAAGAACAGCTTAAAATACCAGAGAAGAAGCTTAAATGAGAAGAGGCAAGCAATACTTGGTGCTGTGGATAGCACAGTTTGGAAATAGCCAGTACCCCCATACATTTGGAAGTGCTTATTTTTACCCTGGTTTATGTAGAACACATAAAGTCCCATCACGGTTCCATAAGGAGATACACATTTCTGTGAAGAGAGATTTAAATAATCAGCTTAAAAGAAATTAGGTAAATTTGGAAGATAGTGTTCATTTTCAAGAGCAGTGAGTGCAAATTTTAAGGAAATTGACAATCAATGAGATGAGGTATGAATATACAACCAAAACATTAGCAGAACTCTCATAATAACTGTAGAGTGTAAGAGGACAAAAAAAGAATGTTAATAATTTTCAATAAGATACACAGTATAAACAAAATGGAGAGTCCTTGGTAATTATGATAATATTTCTGAGATATTATTGGCATATTAGAATAAAAAGATATTGTGTTATGCAAAAATATCAATTCGTAATTCATTAAAATGGTTTAATTCTCAGAAAAACCAACACTAAGCTATCTGCCTTTTTTTTTTTAAATATAATTTAAAGTTGAGAAAAATTTTTGGAAATCTAAAAAAAGAAAAAGTTCTGAAAACATCCTGTACCTCTCTACACCGTAAAACTGAAGAGAACACTGTTAGTTTCATTTTATATCAGTGTTACATAATAAATGAAAGGAAAGAAGCATCTCTTGCGTGTTGTACAGTGGATCACACAGACTCACTATACTTTA
This sequence comes from Psammomys obesus, assembly GCF_907164565.1. Classification (NCBI taxonomy): domain Eukaryota; kingdom Metazoa; phylum Chordata; class Mammalia; order Rodentia; family Muridae; genus Psammomys; species Psammomys obesus. The sequence continues at coordinate 4,660,360 of NW_026594377.1, forward strand.
TCCAGTTTCCCCTGACCATCAGTCTCCCCAGAACATGCTGAGACTATGAAACACATTTAAATCCGCCATCTGCCAGTCACACATAGGTGCTGTAATTTGCAATTCTTGATGACATAGGTGTTAAATTAGCACGGTTTGTTTTTACATGATTGGAATTTTGAATCTCTCCATATAAACATTTCTGGCATCATGTTGAGATAGTTCAGCTAAATAAAGCAACTTTGCATCAGCAATTAATTGGTCCTTAAATAAGAAATGACACGCATTGGCAGATTCTCCCCACCGAAGAAACAACTCCTGTTTCTGTCTTATTGTTACAGAGGCATTTCTTTCAATAGGTTCCTGACATACTAAATGCATTTTCCTTCAACAGACATCTTTTAGGAATATCATAAAAAAATAAAATATTACTGATAATATCAAGTTTAGCTCAATTAAGTAAATTAAACTAATTGTATCCTAGAAAAACTATATAGATAAAGAATTTTTGTTTAAGAATCAAAACATTCTGTAAGGAAACAAACATCTGGTATGTGTACATTCAGAGTTCAAGAAAAGATGCTTTATTTGAAAAGTACATACCAGTGATCCACAGTAGGTAATCTCATGGGGTGATTCTTAATTTAATACCTCAGAAATAAAGCTTGGAAGATCAATTTAACTCATTTTTAATTGATGATATGACAAAAAATTGTCCCGTTAATACATCAAAATCTTCCTTTATTATTCCTTCATGTGTACGTTATTATGAAATCCATTTCCAAATGCATCACTTATGGATTATTTTCAAGATATGTATCATTTCCTAGTATTTTTTTAGCTCCTTGTGTTTTTTCTCTTAACTTCTCTACATACTTTTTAATTTCTGTATGTTTTAATCAAACTTAATAGATTTATGAAAATTTCTGTATAGAAATACCAATTCATTTAAGATTTCTTATTAAAAGTTCCTTATTATTCATTCATGCTAAGAATTCCCATTTTTAACAACTAGTTATTGTGTTTACAATAGACAACGAAGAAAGAAACAATCCTATGCTGTCTCACCACAATGAACCAAAAGTCCCTATCAAGGACAAATCTCTTAGGTCTAGTCAATCTATTTAAATCTAGTTTAGATTAAAACTTGAACTCTTCGATGATGAAAATACATTTGTTAAGCTTCTAAGCTAATTTAATTTTAAGTAATTGTTTATGCTGTAACTCTGACCTTTTATAATTACAAAGTTGATCTATGAGAAGAGGGGTTCTCAACCTTCCTAATGTTGCAACCCCTTAATACAGCTCCTCATGTTGAGGTGACCCTCAACCATAAAATTATTTTTGATAATAACTTATTAAAATTTATTAAAAATAAATTATTTTTGATAATAGCTCCACCATAACTGTAATACTGCTACTGTCATGAATTGTAATGTAAATTTTTTTAGAGAGAGTCTTTTGAGAGACCCATGGGGTAAGAACCACTGTATTAGAATCATAGAAAGCATGAAAGCGTTAAAGAGTCTGATAAGATGGCACAGAGGCCTCAGTACCTGCTCTGCAAGCAGGGGGACCTAAGTGTACGGGGGAAGACCATACATGAAGCTGGGTGTGGTAGCATGTTCCTGCAACCCTGCATCTGGTAAGCAAACACAGGAAACCCTCGAGGTTCACTGGCCAGTGAGTCTAGTGCAAACAGGGAACATCAAGTTCTTTGAGAGGTGCCAGTCTCAAAACAAACAAAAATAAGAGGGGAGAATGAAAAGGAAAACCACCCTGATGTTAACCTCTGGCTGGCACATGCTTCTGCTTGCAAAGGTAGGTGCACACTCACATGTGCACGCACAGAAACACCATTCTTTCATTTACACTTTTAAAATTTATTCACTTTACACCCTAATCATACCCTTCCCTTGCCTCATCCCGGTCCCACCCTACTCCCTCTTCCCCTCCGCCATTCCCTTCCCTTATGCTCAGACAGAGGATCCTGATCATAACCCCTTCCCTTGCCTCCTATCCCTGCCCACCCTCCCTTCCTTTTCTCCACCCTCATTTTCCCCCTAGTTTTCAGGAAGGGGGATCCCTCCTCCCCCTACCAACTGACTCCAGCCTATCAAGTCTCATCAGGACTGGCTGTATTGTCTTCCTCTGTGAGCTGGCAAGGCAGCCCCACCAGAGACAGCCTTTGCTATCCTTACTAGAGAACCACAGAGAGACTGAGCTACCTATGTGCTACATCTGAGCAGGGGGTCTGGATCCTCTCCATGCATGGTCCTCGGTTGGTGCATCAGTCTCTGTATGCTTCCCTGGGTCCAGATTTGTTGGCTCTGTTGGTCTCCTCATGCAGCTCCTGTCCTTCTGGGTCCTTCTATCCCCCTACTCTTCCATAAGACTCCCTGCACTCTGCCCAAAGTTTGATATTAAGTCTCAGCATCTGCTTTGATCCCTACTATGTGGAGTCTTTCAGAGGTCATCTATGGCAGGCTCCTGTCCTGTTTCCTCTCTTCAGCCACTTCTGGTGTCTATTTCTATTTGCCCTTCTGAATGAGAATAAATTTTTAAAAGAAAAAATTTAAAACTTCTACATCATATTACACAAACAGTAAGATAAATGAAAGATAGATGATAGATACATACATACTTACATAAATGATGATCAGGATTATAATATTGATTACATATAAATAAATTATGTAATTTAATTTAAAAGTTTGATTCTTATACAGCTGAAACATTACATATCATTTAGTTTTATAGAAGAACTTTGTTTTGACAATAATAATCCTTAGAAAAAGATTTTAAATCATTATATTTTCTTTTAAAATGTATTGAAACGAGATTAATCTATTTGGTGAGTATTTATTCATCTTCTATGCACCAAAATTGTGCTTGAGGTATGGAGCATAGAAAAATTTGCACATCTACACACTTGCAGTCTAAGAAATGAAGTTTCATATTTCAGAAAGTATGACACAGAACGGGAAGCACTTAGGTGCTGTAAAAGAACATGCTTTGCAATTTCAGAAGTGGCAAAAATCAGCATCCAGTTTTAGAGAGTAATCAAGGGAACCAATGCTTTCAGCTAAGCTTTCAGGAATAGATGGGCTTCAAACATACAGATATGTGAATAAGCACCGTAAGTGAAGAGGAAGCATGAGCTGAGGAGCACATGCAGATAGCTAATGTGTGGGTGAAACATCCCAGAAAGTATAGCACAATGCGTTCAGGTTTCCTGGCGTTTGAGTCTCACAGAACAACAGTGAGAGAAAACAACACAGTGACCCGTTGAAAGGCAATACCAGTCGTGGGCTGCTAGGGCCTTCTATGTTTCATTCATTTAGTGTCCTCAGATTTCATTCACTGCATTTAGAAAGTAAATTAGCATGGGGATTTGCACTCACAAAATAATAAACAGCCTAGAGATGTGGCTGAGAGTTAAGAGCATGAGTTCTTTTGCCAGAAGACCTAGCTTAAATTCCCAGCACCCACATGGTGGCTCACTCATGTCTGTAACTAAGCTCCAGAGGATCTGATGACATCTTCCGGATTCTGTAGATACAGGGCACATGTGTGGTGTAAAAATACAAATTCATGCAAAACACTCATACACATAAAAGTTAATAAATAAAATAGAACAATTGGGTTTATTTAGTTACTATGGCTCTGATAGGTAAGTATTATTTGTGGGCTTCCTGTATTGAAGACTTTATTGCTAGATTTTGGCATTATTGAGGCATGGCAGATCTTTAGGATGAGGCAGCTAGTCAGAGAAATTTAAGTCACAAGGGGCAAGTCCTTGAAGAAGATATTGAGGTGACCCTAGTCCTTTCCTTCTTCTTCCCAGGCTGCCCTGCAGTACTCCTCTGATGTATAGCTTTACTGCAGTGCTAAAACAAAGGAGCACACTGACCATAGACTGACACCTCCAAACTATAAACCAGCAGTATACTTTCATCTTATAAGCCTGTGGTATCTCTACAGTGAGGGAAAGCTGAATCCACAATTATTTTGACAATGCTACATGAAAGTGAGGGTCACTGGATGAGAAACCTGATCCAAGGCACCAATGGTCTGTTTCAGCCATGAAACATTTCACTCCAAAGTCCAGGATCTTGATAAATTTCTCTCTTTTCCTATGTTTACGGTTAGATAATAATTGATACAAACTCAAAGAAGGGTAACTTAATTTTAACATTACAATATGCACAGTCTTATAAAACTGTTTTTTAGTATAAGCATCTCTTTCTGCTCATTTCTCAGAAATTGTTTTGACCCATACCTCTGAGTAGACATATGAAATCATGTGACAATGACTGATTTGATTCAGATGTGATTCTGTAGAATTCTAGATCTAGTATCATTTCCAAGGTGGAAAGCAACAGCTTAGTTCCTCCAGCCTTGATCTATAAAGGTCTTTCACAGTTAATTTATTTCCTCCAAGCTACTGATGAACTTAGAGATACTGTCAGGAAGGGCCAAGAATAGCCAAAGTGATATTTTTCCTATTGATCTGATAATAGGACAAATACCAGACAAATACCACTTATGAGAGAGAGAAATAAACTGGTAATAAAGAAAAATCAAAAGCATAAGATTTTATTCACAGATGAAGTCATTTAGACCAAATCTTAAGTACAGTGTCTGTTATAGGCACAGGAAAGCACCAGCTGATCTCTGTTTCTGGAGCTCATTCCTTAAACATCTCAAATTACCAAGTTAGCAGGGTGCTCTGCAGAATCCCACATGGAAATGCTCTCAATTAACCCTGCTGCCATTAGTAGTGCTACAAAGGATTTTAACACCATAAAACCAGTTCTCTCAAATGACCCATTGAAGTATTATATCTTGAACTCAACATGTACATATGTAAATATGCAAGTCGAAGAACACAGAGTCAGATTTCTCCACAAAGGAGTATTATGAAAATCTATTTCTGTTTCAGTTCAAAGAATCTCTGAGTGAACATAAAGAACCATTTAACAACTTTTTTCTTTTTTAAATTTATTTATTATTTATTACAATTTATGCACTTTATTTTTTATTATCATTTTTTAAATTTATTCACTTTTTATCCCCACTGTAGCCCCCCCAATCACCTACTCCCAGTTCTACCCTCCCTCCCTATTCTCCCCCTCTACCTCTCTACTAGGCCACTAATAGTTCTATCTGACCCTAGCCTATCAGGTCTCAACAGGACTGGCTGCATTGTTTTCCCCTGTGGCCTGGCACTGTGCACAACCCTCCCCCCCCCCCCAGGGGAAGGTGATCAAAGAGCCAGCCACTGAATCAATGTCAGAGACAGCTCCTATTCCCCTTACTAGGGAACCAACCCACTTGGAGACTGAGCTGCATGGCCTACATCTGAGCACGGGGTCTAAGTCTTTTCCATGCATGGTCCTTATTTGGAGTATTGGTCTCTGCAGGCCCCCCCAACCCTGGGCTCAGGTTTTTTTTTTTTTTTTTGTTTTTTTTTTTTTTTTTTTTCTGTTTGGCTCCCTTTGGGGCCCCTCTTTCCCCCCGGGGTTTTTCTCCCCCCCCCCCCACATCCCATAAGATTCCCTGCACTTTGGTCAAAGTTTGGCTATGAATCTCAACACACTACTCAGCAAGGAAATTATAAAATTTGCAGGCAAATGGCTGGGACTAGAAAAAATCATCCTGAGTGAAGTAACACAGAAAACGAAAGATATACATGCTATATACTCACTTATAAGTGGATATTAGACATATAATATAGGATAAACACACTAAAATCTATAGTAGTGAAGAGGCTGAACAATGAAGAGGACCCTAGGGAAGATACTTACTCGTCATTCATAAGGGAAAACAGCATGGACATCAGAAGCAGAAGAAGGGAACAGGACAGGAGCCTGCCAAAGAGGACCCTACCCAAGAGGGTATCAAAGAAGATGATGAGACTCATTTAACAATTCTTATGTGCACACAGAGACTAAACACTGAAGCAGAAAGAACAACAACTGTAACTTTGACGGTTAAGTAGTAGACATTTTACTGGATTAAATCTCTCAGAGTGACTGCTATCTTTGGAAAATACAAATTATTCATAAACAATGTACCTACTATTTGCCAATCAAAACATAGACAAAAGTTTTGACTTTAGTAATACATTCCAACAATTAATATTAAATTTATAATAAAATAAAATTTTAGGGGTTAAAAATTTATCAACACTTTCTAAAAGTTTCTTCTCCTTTAGGAAGTAGGTGTGTTTTATTATTTTTATGCTTACTATATTAATACAAAGCAGGTTCTGTGTAAATATATGTTGCATACTTTTATATTAAGATGTCAGGTACATGAAGTAGAAAACCTTTTCATTATATACCAGATTACAAGTAACAAATTAGCAAAAAGACATATAATGATTGTTATGGAGGTCAAGATATAGAACAATCAATTATTACCTCGATTTTTCTTTTTGTAAGATTTATTTTTACTACTTTTTTCTTTATTAATTACACTTTATTCACTTTGTATCTCCCCTGTAGTTCCCTCCCTCCTCCCCTCCCAATCCCTCCCTTTCTTCTCCTCCCTTTCTTCTGCACACATGCTCCTTCCCATTTCCACTGATAGGGGAGGTCTTCTTTTCCTTCCTTCTGATCCTAGTCAATTAGGTCTCATCAGTAGTGGCTGCATTGTCTTCCTCTGTGGCCAGATAAAGCTGCTCCTCTCTCAGGGGGAGGTGATCAAAGAGCAGGCCAATCAGTTCCTGTCAGAGACAGTCCCTGTTCCCATTGGCACCCACTTGGACATTAAACTGCCATGGGCTACATCTGTGAAGGGGTCCTAGTTTATCTCCATGTGTGGCACTTGATTGGAGTATCAGTCTCAGGGAACACCCCTGTGCTCAGATTTTTTGATTTTGTTGTTTTCCTTGTGGAGCTCCAGACCCTTCCAGATCTTACTATTTCTCCCTTCTTTCATAAGATTCCCTGCACTCTGCCCAAAGGTTAGCCATAAATCTCCACATCTGCTTTGATAGTCTGCAGGGAAGAGCCTTTCAGAGGTCCTCTGTGGCAGGCTTCTAACTTGTTCCCTGTTTTCTCCTTCTTCTGATGTCCATCCTCTTTGCCTTTCTGGATAGAGATTGAACATTTTAGCCAGAGTCCTTCCTCTTGATTAGTTTTTTTTTTTAGGTGTACAGATTTTAGTAGGTTTATCTTATATTATATGTCTATATGAATGCAACTATTACACCCATCAGAATGGCTAAAATAAAAAACTCATTGGAAGACACAGGCTGGAGAGGGTGTGGAGAAAGGGGAACGCTCCTCCATTGCTGGTGGGGAGGTAAACTTGTACAACCACTTTGGAAATCCATCTGGTACTTTCTCAGACAATTAGGAATAGTGATATGTCAAGATCCAGATTTACCACTCCTGGGTATATATCCAAAATGTGTTCAAATACACAACAAGGACATCTGTTCAATGATGTCTGTAGCAGCTTTATTCATAATAGCCAGAACGTGGAAACAACCCAGATGTTTCTCAATTAAGGAATGAATTCTGAAATTGTGGTACAATTACACAATGGACTACTACTCAATAACTAAAAACAAGGAAATCATGAAATTTGCAGGCAAAGGGTGGGAACTGGAAAAGATCATCCTGGGTAAGGTATCCCAAAAGCAGAAAGACACACATGGTATATACTCACTTATAAGTTGATAGGATAATCATGCTAAAACCTGTACACCTAAAGAAGCTAAGCAAGAAGGAGGATCCTGGGTAAGATGCTCAATCCTCATTCAGAAAAGGAAATGGCCTAGATATCAGAAAAGGGAGAAAAAAAGGGAACAGGACAGGAGCCCACCACAGAGGGCTTCTGAAAGGCTGTACCCAGCAGTGTATCAAAGCAGATGCTGAGACTCATTGCCAAACTTTGGGCAGAGTACAAATCTCATGAAAGAAAGGGGAGATAGAAAGACCTGGAAGGAACAGGAGTTTTACAGGAAGAGCAACAGAATCAAAATATCTGGGTCCAGAGTTCTCTTTTGAGACTGATATTATAACCAAGGACCATTCATGGAAATAATCTGCAAAGATGTAGCCCATGGGAGCTCAGTGCCCAAGTGGGTTCCCTAGTAAGGAGACCAGGGGCTGTCTCTGACATGAACTTAGTGGCTGGCTCTTTGATTACCTCCCCCTGACAGTGGTGGGCAGCCTTACCAGGCCACAGAGAAAGACTATGCAGACAGTCCTGATGGGACATGATAGGCTAGGGTCAGATGGAAGGGGAGGAGGAACTCCCCTATCAGTGGACTAGGGAATGGACATGAGAGGAGAAGAGGGAGGGAGGGTGGGATTGGAAGGGGATAAGCCTACAGTTGATATACAGTGAATAAATTTTAATAAATTTAAAAATAAATTAAAAATTAAAAAGAATAATTTATCAGTTATACTACCATAATACTTAAAGAAGTTTTCAATTATTCTATATTCTACAAATACTTTTTAAGGTTTTATATGCTAGCCAGGAATGGTGGCACACACCTATTGTCCCAACTCTTTGGGAGGCAGTAGCAGGCAGATCTCTGTGAGTTTGAGGGCAGCCTGGTCTATAAAGTGAATCCAGGACAGCCACAGCTACACACACACACACACACACACACACACACACACACACACACCACACACACACAAACACACACACAGGAGTTTATGTACTGAGGTACATAACAATAGGATTGCATTTGCTATTGTCTTTTAAGAAGATGTACAAGAAGGAGTGAAAAGTTGCCACTTGTAACCAAAAATTTTGTCAAGTATCAGGATGAACAGGCAGTCCAGAAAATTCCTGAAAGAAGATGGGCAGCTTTATTACTAACAGAGAGTCAAGTAATATTAGAACAGACAAAATTCTAAACTTTATCAGTAAGACAGAGATCTGCCACAGTAAGTAATATAATAAAAGCCTGGTGAGGGAATAATCAATGTTGAATGAAAACTATCAAGGTGTTAGTTTTTGGTGGTTTTTTTTTTTTTCACACTCCCAAAATCTTGGACTGGAATATCAGCATGACTACAACTTGCCCCTTCCTCTTGCTCTGCCTCATCCCATTCTCTTCCTCTTCTCTCATGAGGCTTCATGGTTTCACCATGTGGAATATGATGAGGTCAGGATTCCCTCCTTGCACCATGTAAACTCAACTGATAGACAGCTCCTCAAAACCAGATTCATAATCCAGGTCTTTCAGCTAGAAAGAATTTCAATTTTAAATAAGGCATTTGTGCTGTCCTAGAAAACAAATAGCAAAAATGGTTATAACAACTGAAACTAAAATTATTACAGTAGGAGTCTACACCTCTGCAATTAGCTAATAAATACCTGGAAGAAAAAAGGGGGTGTGATTTTGCTAATGTCTGTGAAGTTACGGAGATTTTAAATGCTAGCTGAATTCCCCTATGATTTTAAATTGAGTAGTTTTTAAATTATTTTACTAGCAAATATTAATTATATAATATATATGACATGTGTGAGTGTGTGTGTTTCAGTGTATGCTGATTGTACCCATCTCCCCTTTTACCTCTCTTGTCCCATTGATACTCCTGAGAATTGAATAGGAGATTCTTATGCATGATTTCTCAATTCTGAAGCTTCATTTTAAATGATCCAGACAGGACTGAGAAGTAACTACCGCAGCTCTAACATGAACAGACTGGCTATTCAGTCTAGAGAGTAATTTTGGAGTGGACTACATAACAAAAGTGAAACAAATACTATCTCAATTGCTTTCAAGAAAAAAAGATAGAAGAACACCTATGGGTTTTGATAGAACATAAACTGCATAACAGTTCATCTGCATTAGGCAGGCAGAGGGATTGTAAGATGAAAGATGAGAGCAAGCATACAATTTAGATTGGTATTATGCGTGAACATTGAGCATGTGAGCTCAAGCAAGCAGAGACCCATGAGCAGACACTCATGAGGAATGGGGTCAAATGATACAGAAATGAATCTTTTTCTTTCTTCCAGTTTATATAATGTGAGTAACAGAAGGCACACACTTTCTTTCCTCCATGTTGTCTAAGTTTCTTTGCTGTATACTATTGTCCATTTTGGGATGAGGCATTTGACATTTTAGAAAGGGAGAGAGAGCATAATTAACCTTGATAAAGAGTTCTCTTAAATACCTCTCCTTAGGAACATTTATGATAATCACCTAGGAACTGTAGAAAGGCTCCATTTTGTGTGTGTGTGTGTGTAAAGTGTAGAATAAATGGGGTATGTGTAGATTGCTCAGTTTTTGAAATAAAATCTCAATTGTTTATATCCTCATTCAGAAAATTAAGTATCCATATAGATAAGACATCTCTTATGTTGTTGTCCACAGAAGATTAAAGGAAACTGTCTTTACCAAATAATCACTTCTCATTGATTTGTCCTTTCCTTCTTTGAATATTTAATTAGCATTATCTATATTCCAATAATTGGTGACAGACTCTAAACAAAATTAAAATGGAATCCTTTGCGTGGCTCCTAATCCAATGAATGGTGTTCACAGTCTGTGTGGGAACAAAGAGAAGGCAATCATTTGTCATCTAGCAGAGAAAACTCAGAAGAAAACAAGACTTGATAGCATGGTCATACAATCTTAGTCTCTACAATTCTGAGGAAATACAACCTGCCTTTATGCTACCTAGACCATGGTGTTTGTTGCACAGCTGCCTTTGCAAATGAGTACATTGTGTCTTATATTCCATGGTTTTCCTAATGTTTCCTTAGTTATAAGCTAGTAGCTTGCAATGTTTCAGGTAAAATAAAATAATCAGGATGTATTTTTAATGCATGTTTCTGAGACTGATCTTAAAAGCAAAGTTTTTGTTTGTTTGTACAATTCTAGGAAATAACAACAAAAAATCCTTTTAAAATTAAGACTAAGTTAAAGAGTTTTTCTCGTTAAATCTTGCAATTTCATTTGTTTTATACCTGGCTATATTAGCTTTAAAACTTAAAATTTTGCTGTGAATTACAAGATTAGGCAAGATACAATTTAGCAGGACCACTCACTTGTTACCTCTCTAAAAACAGGTTCCTAAACTCTCCTGAGTATGCCTTACTCCCAAGTAGTGACAGTAGTACTTTCCACAGAAAGTACCACAGAGATCAAATTAACTATTCCACTGCAGAAAGAAAGAGCCATGGAAAGTAAGTCTCTAACATTTAGCTGCAGTTGTGTATGTTAACATTGTAAGCTCCTTACTTTCCACAGCACTACTTTCGTTCTAGTAGACAAACTCCTGCCAGGATGATTTCACCTTTTTTTTTTTTTTAAATAAAACCTCCCACTTAATCTTTATCAACAAAGGTTTCATCCCATTCTTACAAGTCAGCAAGCTATTTTAATATGGAGATTTTGACAAGGCAAATTTGTTAAATAGGTTTTTGTAACTAAAAAACAACAGAAAAACACTAAGGTAGGCAATAACTACAGGAGTCAATGGACATCTTCCAGGGTGGGGTAGTAGAAGGAGTTGTATTAAGGTTCTAAATCCCACAGAAATTCAGAGGACAATACCATAGACCAAAATTTAAATATTTTTAGGAAAGTAGTAGGTGTTGACATATTCCAGAAAATTATAAAGATTCAATGAAAGGATGGCCATCAATGAAAAAATAGACCTTCACACGAATCTTATTAGAACTGGGAGAAATAAATTTGATGTTTTATTATAGACTAGACAATTTGTACAGCCCACTCCCCACTGTGAATGAGCCCCATTTAATCAGTCTGACTAAAATAATGGTTTGCCTTCTCCAAGAAGAATTTCTGCGAAGATTCAACCTGAATTTGTTGTTTTTCTCATAGCTTGCTCTTCTATTTTTATAAGTTCTTAAACATAGCCAAATTCTAAACAAAATTATACAAATCTCTCTACATATTCCCATCTTCTGACATCAGTTTTTTTAGAGAACCTTGAATAATTCATACCTTATATTGACCTTAGGTTTTCACAGAGGGAAACTGGGAGCAAAGAACATGGGGCTCTGCAAGAGAGGTAGTAGCTAGATATCCACAGTACTTCATAGGCACCATGAAGCTGGGCCTAAAAGCTCCGTGATTAGTGCTGCCCACGTGTTCCTGACAGCCACCTGTGGGCACATTCAGGCTGATTCTGAAAATGTGTAAAGAAGCATGAGATTTAAACCATGCTGTTGAGTGACCAGGATGACTCTGAATGGAACAATTCTTCCAGCTTGGTGACCGGTAGGTAATAATAGGGTTTACTGGATCATGGACAGCTCCCAGGCACCTTGACAACTAGTCAATAGCTATCCCTGCGTCAATTCTACCTCAGTTTCACATAAACTCAAGGGTGGACAGGGTCACATGAACATGTTGTCAGGGTTCTTCAGAGTCTCGGGAACCTCCTGGCCCTGCTATTTCCTTCTGTGAGAGACTATCAATAGACCAGATCTTGCAAGATTCTCCAAAAGATCAACATGGCTGCTTTGCTTTCGGGTAAAAGTGCTCATGTCCACTCATGGGAACAAACTACGCTAAAGACTAGATGTGACACATCCTCCATCCTAAGCAGCCATGTGTGTGCACTTGAGCTGCCAGTCAAACAAAAACAGTTTTTCTTTTTACTGAATAACAAGTTGTAAATGTCACGTATATATATGGAATGATTTCTTTCTGTCTCCCTACAAATAATGTATACAAATCTACACTTTACCCTCTCCATCTCTAGTGGCAGAAGCTCATATGTCACTAGTGATATTCATTACAAATCTACTACAATTATAATCACACTGAAACACTTTGTAATCTACAAACACATCTCACAGTGAAATAATAATATGAAGACTTAAGTAAAAAAAAAATGTAGTGAGGGAGAAGCTTACAAACATACACCTGGACAGATATCTATACAGCTCAACGCACAATGGACAAGCATAGCTGGTGGAGTCGTCCAGTCTTCTACAATAAATCACAGGTGCCCTCTGTTATTGGTTGTTTGTGGGTAACCTATATGTTCATTCTTAAAATAATCAAACATTAGGTGGAACTTGGGAAGTCTTGTGGAAGAAGGACTAAAGGAGACAGACTGGTCAAGGGACACCACAAGTAAAACCTATAGAATCAGCTAACCTGGGACCACAGGAACTGACAGAATCTGAACCAAACAATAAGCATGCATTAGATGGACCTACGCCTCCTACACATATGTAACAGATGTGTAGCTTGATTCTCATGTGGGTTCCCTAACAACTGGAGCAATGGCTGTCTCTGATTCTGTAGCCTATACTTATCCCTAACTGGGCTGTCTTTTCTAACATTAATAGGAGCAGAGAACCTAGTTCTACCTCAACTTGGAAGGTCTCCCCTTCTCTGAGGTGAAAGGGAGGGACATGAGCTGAGCTGAGAAGAGGGGAGGTGAGAGAGAAGAACTGGGAAGAGAGGAGGGAGAGGAAGCTGTGCTTGGAATGTAAAGCAAATAAATTAATGAAATAAAGAAACAAAAACAAAACAAAAACCAAACTCATGTGTTGCGGGTTATTAATATTTGTTATTGATTTATCTTTTAGTTAATCAGCATTTATTACTAAACCAGCTGTATACCCAAATCACCACACAGAGACTTGGATTTGTTTAATTAATCTAGAGAACAATGCTGGGCAATAGTTACTCCATCCTAAACCTCCAAGCCTACGTAGTTTCCTACCATTTAGATTTCATCTATCATACTTGCTTTTAGTCATATCTTAGGTCCGGTTCATCTCTCTTCGTCGTTCAAAGTCCTCTCCTGCCAATCTCTGCTCTCCTATTCCTCCCACCTGCTTCTTTCTCTCCTCTGGACCAGGATGTTCTACCCTATTCTCTCCACTGCTCAGCATTGTGGCTGGTTGTTTTATTGAGGGAGAACAAATGGTGGCATGTTTACACACACTTGAGACAGGTGATGCTTAGAATAAACATCACAATGCAATGTCTGGGTTGAAACCAGATAGTGGGGTAGAGAAATCAGCATTTGAATGAACAAGGGTAACTTGTATGCATTCCACGAGAACATTATACCAACATTCATCCAAGATTCTGGATTCTTGGATACATTCCCCTAGTTTGCAATTGTGGTCATGATCTACTTTGCTTCTTTAAGTAGGATCAGCCACTCCATCAAGTGCAGTAACATGTTTGTGTTTTCAACTTCTGGAAAAGCACAAAATGACCAGATAGCTTTCTCAATTCTTATTGTATCCCTTGGCGGAACTATTCCCCCATCAGGAAGCAAGAAATTTCAATCAGTGGGACTGTGATTCCTTCTTTTTCTCTTTATCCTCAGATTCATGTATTCAAATATGACTTCACATATCACTAAGGGAAGAAATTATGTGATATCCTGATCATTGCTTATTACTAAAAACATTCTATCCACTGAGCAAAATAAATACCACTGTTAAAATAATCCCTAAACCTCATGGTAATTTTCGATAGAAAAATTCCACCATCTTACCAGATCATCTGCTTTACAATGATGGAGTGAATGGATAAAACCAGATAATTCTATGAGTAAGTCTGGTGGCACACTTCATTGGAGTGAAATGAATACTTAATTCTGGGAAATGTGGTGTGAAGGAAAATGATGATTTAGCATCACCATGAATGGTAACAATGGAAGTATTTGGACATGGAGTGCAAATGTGTATTCAGAATACAGTCAGCAGATTCCAGTAAGAACAGTTATTTCCTCCTTAGTGGTAGAAGGTGTTCAGTGATGCGACTGGATTGTCCCAACTGATCAAGGTGCCATTAGTGAGCTTAATGTGTTCCAGTTAATGGCGGGATTAGACATTTGTAGTGGTTCTAGCCAGATCAGTCTTGGTGAAGGAAACTGCACATTATGGAGATGAAATGCTAGTTTTTATTTATGCCACCACAGTCTCTTTCTCTCTTATAAAGTTATTAAAAATACCTAGATGGATGGCCAAAAAGGAGGATCAGTTCGTTCACCTAGAAGGCATATCTCAGGTGAGAATGAGAAGTAGATGACATTCTTATCTCCTGTCTCTCTAGACACTAGTAAATACAACTAGAGGTGTTTGCTATCAGGTGGAAATTTCACATCTGCATGCACACTTAGCGTGTTTGTGACTAGGTGTGAGGTGTGAGGCAGAGTGGGTAAGACAATCTCTGAGGCACGCCCCCCACAAAGACCACATGAATATAAACAGAGATATAAATATTGCCACTATGCTCCTGTAAACCTCATTTTTCTGAGTGCAGTTCTGGGAACAGCTGCAGGTCCAGTACAGTGGGGCAGCCTGTGGGATCTTTCTTTAATGTCTCTTCTTGTTTGTCCTAATTTTTGTTGTTGTTGTTGTTATTAAAGTTTCTCATGTTTATAGTGGGAGAATTTATGATTTGAAATGTGTCTAATTATACTGTGCACTCTTGTATATTATCTTGATGCAGAAAAAAAAACATCCACAAGGCATCCACAGAGCCCCTTTCCATGCTTATTTCTTTCTTGAAAGACTATGTAGATATTTTTTAGTAGTCATGCTTCATATTTCTTCATATTACATGCTCATTTTAAAAGGCCCATCTGCCCTGCTCATTTCCATTTTTCCTTCTCTACCCATCTTCTCGAATCTCCTTTTCTTAATCCACACTGCTTGCTACTAATAATAATTTGATGATGACATTATAATGTGTGTATCACAATCACACATACACACACACTACATGCTAACACCATCTATACTCTCATTTTATTTCACACTACATTGCCTAGGACTGAAATAGATATAAATGCAGATGTACATATACATATTCTTATAAATATATGTATACTATATATATGTATATGTATAGTATATATATGTACATATATATATATATATATATATATATATACACACACACTATTTTATATAAGATAAAATAGCCAACAAAATAGATGACTCTGAGTTTTATTCAGTTGAATAATGGCTTCTGCCCAGAGTTTTCAGGGAGATTTCTCACTGGCATTGACTGCAGTAGCGCAGCTGCCCACTTCCAGTTGACATAAGCATAGCACACTGAACCATCTATCCTGAGTAATATATGGGGCCATATGTTAGAAAAAAAATCAGTGTAGAAGAAAAAGGCATTAAGCAGTTATATGAACTGAATTTTGTGTTCCCTTGAATTTCTCTGTTGATCTCCTTAGTGTGACAGCATGAGAGAGGCAGTTAGGTCAGTAGAGTAGATTCCTAATGAATGAGAGCACTCCTGAAATCATGGGGAGATCGCCCGGCTGTCTCACCTCCCTGCCCTGCAGCATGGGAGGGCACAGGTAGAAGTTAACCATCTGCAAGTGAGGACGAGGCCCTCCTCGAACATCAGATCTGTGGGTTCCTTGATCATGGGCACTCCAGCCTTAGAAAGTGTGGTAAACTAATGTTTGTTGCTTAACCCACTCACTCTATTAAATTCTGTCACAGAAACTGGAGCTAAGACAAAGAATCCAAGCCACCTGTTTAAACAAATTATTTCTGACCTCTGTTTTATGTTCCCTTAATTATCTCTAAATGGACTCAGAGAAAACAGGAGAAATACTCCCCTACACACAAATAAAGCTGGTTCTTCCTGTTGGCTATGAATGTATTCTAGTAGGCTATATATAAATACACTCCCAGTGTATGTTCCCTCTCATGGGTCTTTAAGGCCTTGTAGGAATACAAGGCTACAACATCAAAGGTTCAGAACAAGTCACTTTGTTGTCAGAGGCTAAATGCTTGTTTAAGAGTCTGTACATCTAAGGAAGCTAACCAAGAGGGAGGACTCTGGCTAAGATGCTCAATCCCCATTCAGAAAGGCAAAGAGGATGGACATCGGAGGAAAGAGAAAACAGGGAACAGGACAGGAGCCTACTACAGAGGGCTTATGAGAGGCTCTACCCTGCAGAGTATCAAGGCAGATGCTGAGACTCATAGCCAAACTTTGGGTAGAGTGCAGGGAATCTTATGAAAGAAGTGGGAGATAGTAAGACCTGGAGAGGACAGAGGCTCCACAAGGAGAGCAACAGATCCAAAAAATCTGGGCACAGGGGTCTTTTCTGAGACTGATACTTCAGCCAAGGACCACTAATGGAGATGGCCTGGAAACCCTGCACAGAAGTAGCCCATGTCAGTTCATTGTCCAAGTGGGTTTCCATAGTAATGGGGACAGGGACTGTCTCTGACATGGACTGATTGGCCTGCTCTTTCTTCACCTCTCCCTGAGGGGGGAGCAGCCTTACCAGGCCGCAGAAGATGACAATGCAACCACTCCTGATAAGATCTATCAGACTATGTTCAGAGGGAAGGAGAAGAGGACCTCCCTTATCAATGGACTGGGAGAGGGGTATGAGTAGGAGACAGGAAGAGAGAGTGGGATTGGGAGGGGATGAGGGAGGGAGGTAGAGGGGAGATACAAAGTGAATAAACTGTAATTAATAAAAAAATGAAAAAAGAGTTCTTTTAGTTTTGTGAAATAGATATATGCATGATTTAGCAAAACCTGAAATACCTTGTGTACCCAAATCTGCATTGCAAAAGTACTAGGATTAAAATGAAGTGTGGAGTACAGTGCTCTCCTGGAGTTTAGAAAGGAGTGACATGGAGATATAAGGTTTGTGACATACAGTTAACAGTGGCTTTTATATTTGCTTCTACTTTTAGGAACTTTGAGGAGTTATTGTAGTGCACCAAATGATGCTTTCTCCTCTGAAATTTCTATTCTAAATCAAGACAAAATAGATTCTGTAATTAAAAAAATACCTTATTTAAATTTAGATGCCCAATACTTCCACCTTACTCTCTAGTTGACCTGTGTAACCATGAGAAGAAATTTTAACATCTCTAGTTGCTACTTGATTTAAAATAGGAGTATTATCTGATGGTACAAATTTATTTCACTTTCCTGAAGTAGGACGTTCCTAAAGTAGGAAGGTCAAGAGTGAGTTTAGGACTAAGTAACTTGGTGAAACAATCTCAAAAGTAAAACAATGTTCAGTGTTAAACTGCTTGCTAAGAGGAGTGAATCCCTAAACTGTACCATGCAGTAGTAAATCTCTAGTACCAAAAGGGGAAAAAACAAAACAAAAAAACAACAACAACAACAACAAAAAAAACAAAAACAAAAAAGATACCGTTTGAAGGCTTGCAAAGGCTTCTTCTGTGAGCTGTGTGATGCACAGCCTCAACCTCCAACACACAGGCACTCGCACACACACTCTTACAAGGTGTCCTTTAAGAGGAAAGAGAAGATAACCTTGTCATAGCTGGAGCTGATGAGAAAAGCTTTATGGAGTGCTGGAACTGAAATAAACACTCGATTCTAACTAGTACAGGGAGGGAAAGGAAACCCAAGAAACCAAGAAGACAAGTGCCGAAGCATTGGTAGGTGTGGCAGATGTGGCACCAGTTGGAAAACATCTACACTAATTAGCATGAATGATGCATGCTAAACGCCACTAACTGATACAGCTTTGAATTCTAGATAACTCTCCTGCTTCTAAACCCTGGTCCTCTCTCTCACTGTAATTTGGGGTCTCCCTCAGTGCATCCACTATACCATCCCGTATTCTGCCCATTCACCACTGGTTCTTCAGCGACACTGGACAGTTTTCTGGTTTGTCTCTCAAGAAGAAAATGCAAGTATGTCAGTTTCCTCATTTGTGAAAGCAAAGACTCTACTCTCTAGGAAATGGAGCTATGACATTGATAAAGGGATTCATGATTTACCTAAGTGCTTAAGATTGTTTTTGATACATAGTACATGCTGTAGGATATTTTTAAATTTCTGTTTAAATTGATGATTTAATTTTCAAAATTGTACTCAGAGACACTTCACTGAAATAAATTGTTAAGTGCAGTTCTCTATTTGCTTTCAGTTCACAGCCAAATGGGCAGTTTATTGTGAAATGGGTATGGGTAAAAGTGACACACCTCCAAAGTTTGCTCAGGTACACAAAAGGGATATTTGCTCAACCATGTTTATAGCAGCTTTATTTGTAATAGCCAGAACCTGGAAACAACCCAGATGTCCATCAACAGAGGAATGGGTACAGAAATTGTGGTATTTTTACACAATGGAATACTACTCAGCAATCAAAAAGGAGGAAATCATGAAATTTGCAGGCAAATGGTGGGATCTAGACAAGATCATTCTGAGTGAAATATCCCAGAAGGAGAAAGACAAACACAGTATATACTCACTTATATAGACCTATATGATATGATAAACATAATGAAATCTATACACGTAAAAAAGATAATCAAGAGAGAGGACATGGGGTAAGATTATCAATCCTCGTTTAGAAAGACAGAGGGGATGCGCATTGAACATTGACAGGAGCCTAATGAGTGCATTTGAAAGACTTTAACTAGCAGTGTTTTCAAAGCAAAGACTCATGACCAAACCTTTGGCAGAGTACAGGGAATCATAAGAAAGAAGGGGAGTTAGTCTGATGGGGAAAGGATAGGAGCTCCACAAGGACCAAATATATCTGGGCACAGGGTCTTTTCTGAGACTGACATGCAACCAAGGACCATGTATGAATGTAACCTCTGCTCAGATGTAGCCTGTGGTAGCTCAGTAACCAATTGGCTTCCTATAGTGAGGGGAACAAGGACTATTTCTAACAGGAACTCAATGACTGGCTCTTTGGCCTCCCCACCTCCCAAGGGAGGAGAAGTCCTATTAGGCCACAGAGGAGGACTTTGCAGCCAGTCCTGAAGATACCTGATAAAACAGGATCAGATGAATGGGGAGGAGGTCCCCCTATCAGTGGACTTGGCAAGGGGCATGGTGGAGATGAGGGAGGGAGGGAGGGACTGGGAGGGAATGAGGGAGCGTGACACAGCTGGGATACAGAGTTAATCAAATGTAACTGATAAGAAAAAAATAAAATTAAAAAAAAAGTGACACACCTCAATAGAAATGGTTGTGTTTGGTCTTAGAAGTAATAAAACAAAATGGTAACATTATTTCTTTTCTATTGCTTTATACTTCCTTCGTCAAGTAGCACAGCTTTATTTTCCAACATATCTGAAATTATAGGTTCTATAAGCTTATTTCCCTGAACAAACATTCCAATGCCCCAGGGATGACTTGGAAATCTTTCAGCAAGCACACTCATATTAACACTGAAGCAGGGAAATTAGCCAGAGGCTACACCGCTCTACCTCACACTCAGTTTTCTAGATATGGAAACAGATTCTCTGAGTCACCACAGCTGCTGCTAAGACTTCTGTCAGCATGATAAGCAGAATTCTTTTCAAGCCTGTCTGTCACCTCATTAGCTTAATGTTACACATGATGACAAGCCAGAACCCTTGAGGACTAGAGCTAATGAAATAGGTGAATTATTCTAAGGAGACAGAACCAAAAGGCAGTGTTTGACGACACTGCAGTGTTTCTTTTCCATCTTGAATGTGCTACTGCTTAATTTTCTTTGATGACACCACCTTCTGTGTCATGTGCAGTGATGGTGGAACATACAGTCATGAGAAAAATTAACCCTCCAAATAGTGTTATAAACAATAGTGCTACCGTGTTTCTTCATTTCCCGTTTGCTTCTGCCTAATGATGAGTTGAAATAATTTCCTTTCAATTTAGTTTTTCTCCTCTCTTCCTCGTTAATTGCTCTATGCATTATTCTATCGGCAATTCTCTTACTTTTTAAATGTAAAACTATATTATTGAGAAAAAGCTTTCCTTAGGAGATACAATAAAATGAATATTCTTATCTCTTCAGCTTTCTGATCTTATACATCTTGTCATAGCATATTTTATTAATATAATTATTTTATACTAGTTTAAATATCATCACATAAGTGTCTTTGTAAGCCATTGAAAACAATATTAACTAGCTAAAATAATAATATGGAAAGTATTGAAAAAATGTCTTACAGCACATAGAGTCAAAGCAAAACTTAAATAGCTCTATCTCAGCTAGGGGTCCGAGGCAGAGAAACCTCTTTTGACATTGTTCATCATAATGAAAGCAGTTTCCGCCATTTCATTCCTACACTTGTCATTTATTCCAAAAGTTTAAATTCTAGTCAAAACTGCATCACATTGGCAGATTAGCTTTAGCTATATACCTCTCAGCCAGAACAGAACAAAGCACCTGTCTACTATAGTAGTTTTCTAACAGAAAAGTAAGTTTCTGTTAGAAGAAACAAACAACAACAAAACAAACAAACAATTCCCCTTTCTGGAAGGAGGGGAAGTAGAGTTTACATAAACACAATCCACGGAGAACCGTTCAAGGATACATGGCCCTTGTCTCTTTGGGGTAGGCATCATGACTGTGATGCCTCTATCCTTGTGCTTGCAACACAAACGCACGTTTAAGGTCACTGTAAACAATATTTACGGAGCATTATTTGTACTTATCATCTTATCATTCACACATCGCCACCAGCACAGACTGTCTACCTAACCTTTTACGATTAAGCACTACTTCTTGGCTCAGAGTTTTTCCTTTTAGTTACAATGTGGCGGTCAGTAGATAGTCTCCTTGTCGTCTTTGAAAAAAAGCTACCTCCTTTGATAAAACAAACGTTCTGGAAGTACTCAATGTCCAGTTATTGAGAGATCGAGGCAATGAGATAAAGATCGCGCTATTTCAGCCAGTTGTAGGGTGATTCTTGCCATGCTAACCTCTGAGCTAGTTGGTCAAAGCTGGGTGGATCTGCAATACATTGCAAGTTTCCCTCTGCACAGGTCCACTGCTACCTTTCTTTGCCAGTACTTGTCTCCAAAAACCATCTCTAATCTCTTAATCTCCCCACTTGCTCCAAACTAATTCAATTTAAAAGTTATTAGAAACTGATGCAACAATAGCATGCAATTTAATCAAAATAATTTCAGGCAAAGATTTAATTAGAAACACATGTTGTATGACCAAAAATCTAGAACTATTTCTATTTTGCACAGTGTCATGCATTTATAGATAGCATGATAATTTGGCTGATTCACATCTTGGAAGATTAATATAGTTAGTATAGCTGCCAGATGAACAGAGTCATCTTTTTGAATTTGTTACTGACATCAGTGGGACCTAATCTATCCAAGTGCAGGTTTCTGTTTCATCCTTTCACTTGTGTTAGCCAATCTACTTTTCTGTACAGAAAAGTACCAATGTGATGCAAAATGTTTTCAGACACACACGAGCAACATTAATAAAAATTGAATGTCATGTGTAAGATGTTCGTACAATCCCTATCCTAGTTTTTATTCCCAGTTATCTCAACAAGGTAATGTGTCATTTGTTATCTATATATTTATAGAAATATCAGTTTTTTTTTCCTTAATTTTCTCTGGACTCCTGGTGGGAGCCCCGACTCAGACAAATCCCATGTGGAATTATTTGTCATGAAGCCTCTGGGCTTATTTAGGATTCTAATTCAAGAATAGTGAAATAGATACAACTAAGAAAAAAAATTAACAACTGAAATCTCCAGCTGTCCTTTGAAATGAGAATTATATTATAATAAGCCTATTATCTATGTGATATGGATTTCAACCTGGTTAGTTTTTATTGAGGTAAGTAGGTGAGTGTGAGATAATTTTCAATTGGTTTTGAAAAAGATTTCCATCCATAATATTTATCCAGCCCACAAAAGAGGATCCAGTCAATCCTGATGAGACTTGATAGTTTAGGGTCAGATGGTAGGGAATACAAATTAGGAAAAGAAAAAGAAAACTTATAACAATCCTCACTATTTTCCCTCAGCATCTAAAGTAAACTCATGTGCATATTGCATTGAGGAACATTACCTTAAAGGGGTGTGGTGGCAAAAGAAGACAATGAAGCCAGTCCTGATGAGACCTGATAGACTAGGGTCAGATAGAAGGGGAAGAGGACCTCCCCTATCAGTGGACTGGGGGAGGGGGATAGGAGAAGAAGAGGGAGAGAGGGTGGTAATGGGAGGAGATAGGGGAGGGGGCTACAGCTGAGATATAAAATGAATAAACTGTAATTAATAAAAATAAAATAAAATTTTAAACAGGTGTAGTGTTTTGATTGGCCGAGCTTTTAATGTTCTGTATATTATCAATTCCAAACTCTACTATTTATCTTTATTGAACCATCAATTTATTCATTTTTGTTTTGTTTTTACTAAGACAAGGTACTTGTTATATGACTTGGACTGGCCACAAACTTTTCATCCTCTCCCCTAATTCTTTATGTATGTTGATATAGATGCAACTTAATTATGCAGTTTCTTACTGGACCTTTGAATCACACCCTCATGTAGCTATCCATAATTTATCCTATAACCTCACAGCCCTAACCCTGGTTTACTTTGCACATTGTACTTGCTTTTGATGTTCTTCCCAGCTAATGTTTAACCTATATAACTTTATTTAAGGAAAATATCAGTTAAAAACAAGAGCTCCAGTTCTCAGATATTGTGTATAGGGCTAATGTTAGTCAAACAAATAAGCAAGTATGTAGAATGAATAAATGTGGCTGCCTAATTTCCAACAGGAGGACTACAGGTAGTAACATTATAGGAGCGATTTTCATAGCCACCAGAAAACAGCTATGTGAGATTTTAAGTGTGAGCATCTGCTTTATCACAGCAGCCATCTCACTGTCAATACGAATCCTACAATATGGTGTTACATAGCTCAATATACACATTAAGGTTGATTTTTTAATGAGTATAACAACCTTTAAGGGAGTTCCTGGATAGTCATGTTCACCTCCCAATTTCTAATGAAATTTGGGTTGTATGAAGGCCTACCTAGAATCTTCCCATTGGTTTCTATTAAAGATCATGATTTCATTTATTTTATGTTTCGCAATAGGCTCCAGGTTGTATTAAGCACAACTGAACAATCAATAGTTATTAACCTAGTTTTCAGTAATTTTGCGTAGTCCTCAGGAAACTATGATTTCAATGATACAGAGATGTCTCAACCATCTTTAGCAATCAGAAACAATTCCATTTTCCATGGGATAAAGTTGTGTTATTTTATAAAGTACCTGTTAAATATCGCTGCAATGATTTGTTGAGAAGTTGCCTTCAGGACCACAAGAGAATCTTATCAAAATCCTTAAGAAAAATCCGGATCTGTTTCTAAATGCATGCTACAGCTACATAATTACAGTATTTGTTAAACAGAGGCAGCCTTTGCCTTCCATACAAGCTTATGGGACAAGAATGAAGGTAGTACATTGAATAAGTCGTAACTGCAGAGAGCCAAGGAAGCCCTGAATGAGTGAAGTCCTGAGTGCATGTTTATTATTTACAGAGACAAAGGACTTAGACTCCAGTGGACTTGAGGAGGGGCATTCGTGAAGAAGGGGAAGGGAGGGAGGGTTCGGGAGGGGAGGAGGGAGGAGCTTATGGGGGGATACAAAGTGAATAAAGTGTAAAAAAATAATAAAAAAATATAAAAAAAAGAAAAATGTGGAGTCTTGGCTGAAGATGTAGATCAACTGTCAGAGTACTTGTCTAGCATCCATGAAGCCCTGGGTCCTATGACATGATACCACATACATCCATGACTGACGTGGCAAGATAGGCAATGGACACAATAGCGGCGTGGTGGTTATGGGTAACCAACTATTTCTTTTTTTTCTTTTTTTTTTTTTGAATTTTATTTTTTTCTTATCAGTTACATTTTATTAACTCTGTATCCCAGCCGTGTCCCGATCCCTCGTTCCCTCCCAGTCCCTCCCTCCCTCATCTCCACTGTGCCCCTTGCCAAGTCCACTAATAGGGGGGACCTCCTCCCCATTTATCTGACCCTGTTTTATCAGGTTATCTTCAGGACTGGCTGCAAATCTTTCCTCTGTGGCCTAACAGGACTGCTCCTCCCTTGGGGGGTGGGGAGGCCAAAGAGCCAGCCATTGAGTTCCTGTTAGTCCTTGTTCCCCTCACTATAGGAAGCCAATTGGTTACTGAGCTACCACAGGCTACATCTGAGCAGAGGTTCTAGGTTACATTCATACATGGTCCTTGGTTGCATGTCAGTCTCAGAAAAGACCCTGTGCCCAGATATCTTTGGTCCTTGTGGAGCTCCTATCCTTTCCTCATCAGACTAACTCCCCTTCTTTCTTATGATTCCCTGTACTCTGCCAAAGGTTTGGTCATGAGTCTTTGCTTTGAAAACACTGCTAGTTAGAGTCTTTCAAATGTGCTCAGTAGACTCCTGTCATATGTTCAATGCGCATCCCATCTGTCTTTCTAAACGAGGATTGATAATCTTACCCCATGTCTGCTCTCTTGATTATCTTTTTAGGTGTATAGATTTCATTATGTTTATCATATCTTATAGGTCTATATAAGTATATAAGTATATAAGTATATAAGTATAGGTATATACCGTGTTTGTCTTTCTCCTTCTGGGATATTTCACTCAGGATGATCTTTTCTAGATCCCACCATTTGCCTGCAAATTTCATGATTTCCTCCTTTTTGATTGCTGAGTAGTATTCCATTGTGTAAAAATACCACAATTTCTGCAGCCATTCCTCCGTTGATGGACATCTGGGTTGTTTCCAGGTTCTGGCTATTACAAATAAAGCTGCTATAAACACGGTTGAGCAAGTATCTCTTTTGTGTACTTGAGCAAACTTTGGGTATATACCTAGCAGTGGTATAGCTGGGTCTTGAGGAAGCATTATTCCTAATTGTCTTAGAAAGCGCCAGATAGATTTCCAGAGGTAACCAACTATTTCATAAATGAATTTAAGGCCTGCTCCACAAAGGTAACCATGCCTGCTCTTCAAAGAGCCCATGGTGGAGGAATTCATAGGACCCAAGGATAAAACTGTTGCTATTCCTTTGCTAAACAAGCAGAGTAGCAAACTTCCCTCTAAATTCATGTCTCTCTACCAACAGGTTAGTGCTGCTTTCAGAGATCTCACAACTGGTCAAAGTTCAGTGAATAAGTAACTGTGAGTGGCTCCTCCACAGACACAGGGTCTATATCATACCCCTCGCTGAAGGTTCAGGGACCACTGCAGGAAAGGGAGTACAAAGACTGTAAGAGCCCGAGATCAGGTAGGACCAGAGCAAAACAGTGTCTTCTGAGCTCACAGACTCACAGCACTTTGCTGCCAGCACAAGACCTTGCCAGTCAACATTCCAGCATAAAGGAAAAAAAGGTCCAGGAGCCCTATCTGGTACTGAGGAGCTGTGGACAGGCTATGGTTTGGGGGGGGGGGCAGTTTTCTTTAAAGCTGTGACTCCAAGTTGGCCACGCCCCCATACCTGTCCCCTGTTGGATATGTTGACAGCCCAATTGGAGTAGATAGGTTTTTAAATTAAAAATAAAAAAAAAAGAGGACACAAAATTGAAGGGTATGGAGGTGGGGACAGATCTTGGAGTTAAGGGGAGGATTTGGGGTAAAAATGATCAAAGGTATTGTATGAGATTCTTAATAATATCTATTTTTAAAATATTTATTTTTTAAAAAAGTAAGTAAGTGTGGTGGCTCATATTTGCCATCTGAGTGAGCAACTAGATGGTAGAGGCTTAGGAAAGTTAGAAGTTCAAATTCGTCTTCGGTTGCAGAGCTAGTTCAAGACCAGCCTAGGTTGCATGAGAACCTGTCTTTAAAAAGAGAAAGAAAGAGAAAAAAAGAAAGAGAGAAAGAAAGGAAAGGTGAAAAAAAAAAAGGACTTGGACTCATGGAAAATTGGCAAAGCCATTCCTCATATGAGCCTGGAACAAGAGGCTTTGCAGAGCTTTCCTTTGGGGTCTAAATGGGAGTGAAGGACTAGTGTGTGCAAAGTTTAACAACTTCAGCTTCCTCCTACTCCTGATACTGCTAACCCACAGAGATCTCCTCCTAAAATACCTGAGGTTCAGGGTTGCTAGAGGCAGCATGTGCCCTTCATTAGATTGAACAAACCCCCAATTGATCTCAGCTTTTCTGTATATGTGTCTGTGTGTCTGCCCTTTTTTGTTCCCTCACTACCTCTAGTCAGGGTTCTAGGACCCAAGACACACAGCATAACAAGTAACTATTTGCACTTTAGTTATTGGACAGTAAGCACGTGTTCAATCTTAGAGTTTAGTCCTTTAGAAATCTAAGACAGTAACTAGGTGTCAGTTTATGGCACTAAAGGTGTGGTATCTTGTAGTAGACAGAAGAAATTGCTAGTGATTAACACTGTCCAGATCAACCTGCTTTTTGCAAAGTTTAGTTTCACCCTTTGTCATCTGAGTTACCTTTATTTAGTTCGTAACTATTTATAGTTTTCAGTTTCATCGCTGAAGACTAAAACTGTCCTGAAGTTATTGTTTAAGAGGACCGTGAACTTTAAAGTTTCTATTCTATTGCTTGCTTCTGAATTTTTATTTATTGATTTATGTTTTAATTTTTTCATTTATGTATTTAATCTCTTTGAAGACTGATCCCAGCCTCCTCCCTGCTCTCTACCCAGGCTCACCCTCATTCCTTCCTTCCTCCATCTCCCCTTCTTCTTTTTCTTAGAGAAGAAGAGGCCTGAAGTGTTACCAACCCACTGTCACCTCAAGTCACAGCAGGACTAAATGCATCCTCTCCTACCTGGGCCTGACAAGGCAGCCCAGCTAGTGAGAGGGGATCCAGGGGCAGTCAACAGAGTCAGAGACAGCCCCCACTCCCATAGTTAGGGGACCCACAGGCTGACCACACTTAACATCTATCTGCTACATATGTTTGGGGGGGAATAGGTCCAGCCCAAGCATGCAACTTGGTTGGTGGTTCAGTCTCTGTGAGCCTACATGGGCCCAGGTTAGTTGACTCTGTAGATCTTCTGGTGTCCTTGATCCCTCAGGTTCCCTCTAGCCTGCCTCTCACTCCATTTCTAAAGCTGTAATGTAAAATTCTACAGGGTGAATTTATCTGTGTCCAGAATTTATCTGTGACCACCACTTCCTCCCCAAATCATTACCTTCTTCACATCCTAATTATTAGTTCCTTAACATGTTGTGTTTTTTCAATAAAATCCATCAAAATCCTAGATGTTTGATCCCAATATCTCACATGGTAGAAGGAGCAAACTGTCTCCCATACTGTACCCACCCATGAACACACATATACAAATCATAAGAAATAATTAAAAAGTAATAATTAAAAATTAACACCCAGCTAATGTCTTCACATTCATATGTATGACATAGATAAATATAATGGCACTTAAACTAAATAATCACTGTCCCAGCATGGCATTATATAATGTACTTCATGATTTAAAGAGTCATAACAGTACTATTGTCAGGTGAAACAGTATCATGAACTATATTTCTCTAATCACAAGATACAAACTCCTAGAGTTTTTGATCTTAGCCATTCTGCTGGATATAAAGGTAAAAATCTCAGGGTTGTTTAATTTGCATCTCTCTGATGGCTAAGGACGTTGAACATATCTTTAAGTGTTTCTCTGCCATTTTATTTTCATCTACATTTAGCTCCATGCCCCATTTCTTAATTGGATTGCTTGGTTTATTGCTTTTTAACTTCTTTAGTTCTTTATATATTCTGGATATCAGCCCTCTGTCAGATATAGAGTTGGTGAAGATCCTTTCCCAGTCTGTAGGCTGTTTTTTTGTTCTGACAACAGTGTCTTTTGCCTTACAGAAGCTTTTCAGTTTCATGAGGTCCCATTTATTGATTGTTTATCTTAAAGCCTGTGCTGTTGGTGTTCTGTTCAGGAAGTTGTCTCCTGTGCCAATGAGTTCTAGGCTCTTCCCCACTTTTTCTTCTAACTGATTTAGCATATTTGGTTTTATGTTGAGATTTTTTATCTACTTGGACTTTAGTTTTGTGTAGGATGATAAACACGGATCTATTTTCATTTTTCTGCATGTAGACATCCAGTTAGACCAGCACCATTTGTTGAAGATGCTGTCTTTTCCCATTGAATGGTTTTGGCTTCTTTGTAACAAATCAGGTATTCATAGGTGTGTGGGTTTATTTCTGGGTCTTCTATTCAATCTGGCACTTTCTCAGATGATTAGGAATAGCGCTTCCTCAAGATACAGCTATACCACTCCTAGGCATATACCCAAAAGATGTTTAAGTATACAACAAGGACATTTGTTCAACCATGTTCGTAGAAGCTTTATTCATAATAGCCAGAACCTGGAAACAATCCAGATATCCATCAATGAAGGAATGGATACAGAAATTGTGGTACTTTTAAACAATGGAATTCTACTCAGCAATTAAAAACAAGGAAATCATGAAATTTGCAGGCACTAGAAAAGACCATTCTGAGTGAGGTATCCCAGAAGGAGAAAGACACATGATATATACTCACTTGGGCACTAGACCTATAAGATAGGATAAACATACTGAAATCTGTACACCTAAAGAAGATAAATCAGGAAAGAGGACCTTGGGTAAGATGATCAGTCCTCACTTAGAAAGACAAATGGCATGGACATTAGTTGTAGGAGAAAACAAGTAACAGTACAGGAGCCTACCACAGAGGGCCTCTGAAAATCTCTACCTAGCAGTGTATCAAAGCAGATACTGAAACTTATAACCAAACCTTCAACAGAGTACAGGGAATCATAGGAAAGAAGGGGGAGTTAGTATGACCTGGGCAGGACAGGAGTTCCACAAAGACCAAATATGTCTGGGCACAGGGATCTTTTGTGAGACTGTATCTCTAACCAAGGACCATGTATGGAAATAACCTAGAACCCCTGATCGGATATAGCCCATGGTAGTTCAGTATCCAAGTGGGTAACCTAATACGGGGAACAGAGACTATTTCTGACATGAACTCAATGGCTGGCTCCTTGACATCCTCCCTCCCCACCCAAGGAGCAGCCCTGCAAGGACACAGAGGAGGACTTTGCAGCCAGGCCTGAAGATACCTGATAATCTAGGGTCAGATAGAAGGGGAGGAGGTCCTCCTCTATCAGTGGACTTGGAAAGGGGTAGGGAGAAGATGAGGGAGGGAGGGTGGGAATGGGAGGGAATGAAGGAATGGGATAGAGCTGGGATACAAAGTTAATAAACTGTAACTAATATTAAAAAAAATAAAAATCTAATTAAAAAAGGAATTTACTGTTGACTATTTTTAGACTCTGTAATGCAATGGCTGATTCTTCACAAACATGAAACATGATTAAGAGAACAGCACAAGTTAGTGACAAGACTGTGTAACAAGTTGGCAAATATTTTAGTGGAGATAATATGAGCAAAGAAATTTAAAGCCTCTTTGAGCAGGACCTATTTTAAAAAGGGCTTTGGGAACAGGGTATTAGAATTCCTTATGGAAGTTACAAGTGTCTGTAGAAGAGAAAGACCTAGAACAAACAAAAGAGAAAAGTGCGAGGAAAATTTAAACATAACATGCAGAGATTTCATAACATGGAGATTTCATAAGACAAATCAGGGGAACAAGTGGGTGAAATATCAACACTGAATGGAGCAGCCAGCATACACCTGGAAATATCAGGGACCTGCACATCCTGTTGGGTGATGAATAGTTTTAATAGTGATTATTCTAGTAGGTTGAGGAATGAGAACAATAAACCTCAAGGATAAGGAAGGGCAGAAAAGACTTTCATCTAGAATCAACCTGACACATTCAAAGGCAACTTAACATATGTTTCCATAATGGCCCTACAATGTCCAGACAGATAAAAACAGACCATACAGCAAGGCAAAGAAACACACAAAAAGCATCATATCATATTCCTTGATGATGTTCTGAAACAGGACTTAGACTACAACTGAGATACTAGATAGAATAAAGAAAACTGTTCACATGAAGACAAAAGTTTAAAAGAATAAGAAGGAAAGTAGGGAAAGGCATTATTAGGCCCACAAGTAGTTGATTTTATTTATACTTGTCTTTATCATAACTACAGTTTGGTTTTTAATGCTTTTTATTAGTGACAGTGGCTCTTAATCTGTCACCTTTAAATTATCTCTCATCCTGCCTGAACTCTTAATAAATAGATGTGTTATGAAGATGTAAAAATTATGAGCAAGGGTTTAGGTCTGGACTAAATTAGGGAGAGGATAATTTCAGATATATTTCTTATGTAATTAAATAAGAATCTTTCTGATGGAGGAATGTAAAGGCCAATGTCAAAATCAAAAAGAAAAGCAAATGTCAGCCAATTAAGAGAGAAACTGTGTGTGGGTAGAGAGTAATTGGTAGCACTGAAGATGTCCCAGAGATGACAGCTCCAAGGGAGGAAAGATTGATCTCTAAGAACTGAAGAGTAGAGAGTAAGAGGAAAATAAGAAATTTAAAGGGACAAGGGGACCAAAGTAACTATAAAATGAAAATTAACATTCTCAGCTTGCAGCCTAAGGTTTCATGGGGAGGCCATTGAGATAAATAAGGAGAGCTTAAATACTTTGGGCTAGCATAGGAGGCATGCAGGAAATATGAGTATTCTTGATTGTAGCTCCCTAGGCATTTCCACCTTCACCATGCTATAGCTTAAGATCTGTTAGAATGATGTTTTCATAAGCAAGCTGTCTCCAGGTAACCATTTCAAATGTGCTACACACTGTGATTTATACAAGTCACTCTTCTGTGAAGTGACTTCCTACCTGTGCTTATGCATATCCAATTCTGTGATAGAATTTAACATTCCAAAGTACAGAATGTTTCTAACAGCCAAAGAAATAATTACTAATAGCAACAAAGATTCTTTTGATCTTTCACCTCCTTATGACTTCATGAAGAAATCTTGCTGTTCCATGCAGAAGCAAGAGGCCATGAGAAACATATATTCAAATTTGATGTTTCAGATGCAATCTTTCTTCCATCTAATGACTCAAGGGTGAATATTGTTTAATGTTACAAATTTTATCCATGTGGTAGTCTTTATACATTCTTTTCTCTCTTTATGTACTTTGGGTGTGTGGGTGTGTCTGTGATGTGAGTAGGCATGCACATATGTGTTCTGGCCATGTTTGGTGCGCAGAGGCCAGATGAAGACATCAGGCATCCTTTTGTCTTATTCTCCAATTTGTTCCTTTGGCAAGAGATCTTTCTTTGACCTAAAGTTTAGCATTATTTTTGATTGGCTGGATGCCCACTATACCCAGCTGTGTTCCTGTCTCTACTAGCTTGGGGATAGGTCACACAGACATACCTTGCTTTTATATAGGTCCTGGGGATGGAAACTCTGGTCTCATGTTTGTGTAGCCACTGAACCATCTCCTTGGGAGTTATCTCTTTATCCTGTGTAATGATGTACACAGTAGAAAACACTAATCTAAAGACACAGGGATCTCTGTCACGGCATTGCTTCTCTCATTTCTTCGTTTTAGCATTTGCTCTGGACTTAAGGGCAATGACTTTATATTATCATCCTGTTATACCGTATTAAGTATAAGGGATTCTTGAACAAATTAACAACTGAAAATGCCTCAAAGTTAAGCACATAATAAAAGATGAAACTGACATTTCAAGGAGAATGCGGCTACACTTACCAACAGGTTCACTGTACAACAAGAAGAGTTAATAAACTTTTTATTAACTCTCCTCGTGCATAACATGGTAGAGTTGGCATGCCTGTACTTGCACTAATGAAACATTCACCATTAATTGACTATGTAGCAATTAGTTTCAGGCTCAAATCCTGTGACTAGATATAATTTGCATATCATCTAAATAGTTATGTGACTTGTAATCTGCAAACAGCAATGCTGTACAAGGGACGCAAGCCCCTGTCAGCTATTTCCTTTGTCTTCTCTTGCTGCGCACTGCCAAGTCCAATGCAAAAGCTTAAATAAAGATCACTGATAGGAAGGGTCTGTTGAAACACTTCTCAGAGGCTTAGACATGCAGGTGAGCAACAATGAGATTTTTTTAAATTGAATAGAAATAGATGAATACAATGAAGAGTATAAAACAATTCATATTTTATCAGATTCAGAACACATTTAAAAAATTGTAGGGAAAGGGGAAGGCATATGAGCCAGGTGAAAGGAAAATGTGACAGCTTTAGGGAATTTAAAGCTGGTCATTCCTCCAATCTCTTCACTTTGCACCTATCTACCTTTTTTTTTTTTTTTGAGATTGTATTTTAACCCATTTCCCTTGATTCCGTGCCCTTCAAACCGTCCCACACATACCTCGCCTTCCTCTCCTTCAAACTCCTGTCCCCCTTCATAGATTGAGTTGTTACTGCATGTATATCTGCGCTGGTTGTACATGCACGTACACACAGTCTCCTTAAGTCCATAAAATGCAGATACACTTTTGAGCGCCTTCCTTCTCTCCCCAGTCACTTGCTGATTTTCATCTCAAGGTTTTAAACAAATATTACATTTTCAGTGACATCGCTGCTCATTTTCCTCTCAAAGATATCTTTTTCATGTAAGGCATATGATTCCACTGGCTGAGACACTGGGGCAGGGATATGATGCAAATGTCTCAGTTTTCCAAGTCTGACCGGGATTAATTACTCCGTCTATTCGCCGAGCGACTTTGGAGGGTTGCTCAGTCTCAGTTGTTCTCACATGTAGCTGCCACCCATTTCATGCAGGTGTGGTAATGATGTGATCAGGTGAAGCAGACACTGAGCTGTGTGCCATCTTCAGCTACTACCAGCAGTTTACTGAATCTGAGCTAGACATGGGGAAGGGAGGGCCCCACATGGTTGTGATAATTTATGATGGCAGAAATGATTGAAAATTAATAATAATTTTTGTGCAGTAATCTGCAAGAAGTCTAAAAGGAGGTGGGTCCTTTGAATGGTATATCATATATTCCATTTACTACAATTTTGCTTAAACTCATATAGATATTAGAATACAATGATTTACCTGCCCCCAAGAAATTTATATTCTTAAAAAAACAAATGATGTTTTGGTTTAAAATATGCCCACATGCTTCAGTGTTAGCTATAGAACTTGACATTTAAAATTCAATATCCAAAACTTTCTTGGAAGGCTGATGTAACAAGATTCATTCAGTCATTAAAAATACATAATCAGAAAGAGTGATGCTTAACGAGGTGACATTTAAAAATACTTAAAAGTAATTTCCCCATTTGTTCCTTGCATGTACTCAGGTAAACATAAAATGCAAATTTTAAAAGAGTGATAATTAGATACAATGTTAATCCCTTCTAGAACTTTAGTGTGGCCATATTGTATTGAATGGTTTCTTATTTTTTAAAAATACAAATAATAGTGATGATTGCATGATCATTAAATGCTTCCTTATAAAACATTAAAAAAAGGAAAAAATCTAGTACTAATTTAAATCCAATTTAAATCTAATGCTTCTGAGACTTGAGTGTGTATGTGAGTTACCTGGGGAAATTGTTACAAATGTTTGCTGGTTCAGTCCCTCCCAGGTGGTGTCGATCACTCACTGTGCAGTGAGGTCTAAAACTATGCTAACTTCTCACAGAGACAAAACCATTAAGCCAATGCCTTAAAATTAATAATTTTGCCCCTGGCACCTTGAATAAAGTCACCATAAAATTGTTTAATTTGATGCTTGGCTTGGAAATTTCAAATGACTATTATAGTGTTTGGAATTTTAAATACCAAGCTTTTTATAAGGAAATGCTTCAGTCTGCATTCAGAAAAGAGATTCTGATTTTAGTGAAAATTTACATTTCTCTGTAGGTTTGGTTCCATTGTGTTTCTCCTCTGTAAGAAATTGGTTAATTCAGATGGTGGAGCTAGGATGTATTAAGGCATATTTTTTATCTGTCATACTCAAATTTACTTTTGAGATGAGTTCTAAAAGGATTATGAATGATAGCTTTAGTTCCAAATATTCTTCTAATCATTATTAACTATCAAAGGACTATAGTGTCTAAGAGAAAGATTATTCTGAATGAAAAGTAGATGGCTTTCGAGAATGAGGTAATGATTGTCTAGCAGGGTCTGCCACATAATACAGAACAGGAAAGCAATAGGGCTCTGCTCTGAAAGATACAATGTTCAAAGGTTTTCACTGCTTGTGAAGCGAACACACCTTTATAGTGAAACATCTGAGGCTTGCTCAATCCAGCACTCCCTGGTCACTTTGTGTTCTCATACTCCTTTCACCCCACAGGGTGCTGCCAGTAACCAGTCTCTGCATCCAGTCTCTCCCCTTTGCACATGTTGTTTCCAGTTTTAACCAATGTGAACTGTCTATAGAAATCTCCATTGTGTTCATGATGACCTCATTTTATTTTAGAGTGGGTACTTCCCACTACGCATTTGTTTGTTATAAGCATTTGTGTAGTAGCTAGAAGAGTTTTGTTGTTTTTGTTTCTGTTTTTTGTTTTTATTTTACAATAGCGACTCTTTAGCAAAGGAATATTCTGCACATTCCTATACTGCAATGCCAAAAATAGTATTTTATAATAGAGGTTTTATAACAACTTTCAGCTTGTATAAAACATATTTGGACTTATAAGCAAGAAACTATTTGGACATTGAGTCAAAAATCTGAAAAATTGTCTTAGATGAAGACAAGAATATCGTATACAAAAATCCAGTCAGGGATCCTGGATTAGATCTTGGAGAGGACAATTAATAGCACTGAAATTTTGGTGGAATCTAAACAAGGAGTTGAGTAAATAAATGCAAACAAACATACAAGCAGTCCATAGTCAACACTGAACTAACATTTATATTTTAGTTTTGATAAGATAATATTCAAAACAAGAATTATGTGAAATATTGACCTTAAAGAAAAGCGTGTGGTGGGTCTACCACCAAACATTCTATTGTCTAGATAATGTTTTCATAAATCCAAAACTTCAAAATGATAAAAAACGTCTGAACAAATCAAGGTCTTCAGCCAGGTACCCTAAACTCAATTGAGCATTCTGTAAATGTTTACTAAGCATGCCTAATATGGAATAGGAGCTCAAAAACCTTGACACGAACAACATAATACATGATGGTTTAGTATTTCGTGATGGTTTAATATTTCATGATGGTTTAGTATTTCAAAAATTCTGTCACTAAAGTCCCTGTTGAAGTGTCTGAAAGGGAACCTGTGCTGCTGCGGGAATACAGAAGTCTAAGACTGGCCACACAGTGAGTTCTCTTCCCATCAGTGGTAGGATTGTCATTTGTGAACTGTTTCCTTCAGCAGCAGATGTAATATTAGGGAGAGGATTTACACAAACAACAGAACTGAAAACATCAGTAGACTATAGAAGATATGAAAATTTACATCTACCATTGAATATCAAATAAATAATACAAAATTATTTTAAAGACTACTTATAACTCAGGTATTGACATTACATACAAGTGGTTTGGGAGAAAGTCAACAGAGAGCTGTGGTGAGCAGAGACAACTTTCTACAGGCCTCATATACAGAAGCAAAACAAAGGTGTGTTACCACCATTTAGTTTGAAATGACACCCTAGAAAGTTGTGTCTTCCTCGGAGGACAATAAAACTTTTATTATGAGGGCTATATATGTAGCCAAGAGAGTCTGAATATTCATCCAACAAGAATTCCCACTGCTAACACATCCTCACATATCCAGGGGGGGCTTATTCATATTATCTTGAGTATCCATCCAACAAGAAGCCCTGCTGATAACGTATTCTCACTCATCCCAGGAGACTTATTCACACTACATCTGTAATATTGGAAACCTCAGAAAATGATTTTTTTTCTAAGTGGAAGAACTTAATATGATTTTTACTACTTTAATAACAACTTTTAATTGTAAATATAATGGTTTAGGGGTAAATAACAGGATCTATTTATGTTTCTA
The DNA here is from genome assembly GCF_907164565.1 of Psammomys obesus. NCBI lineage: Eukaryota > Metazoa > Chordata > Mammalia > Rodentia > Muridae > Psammomys > Psammomys obesus. The sequence continues at coordinate 4,697,026 of NW_026594377.1, forward strand.
AAACATTTTTCATTTTTGAAGATACTTGCAGGAAGTTTGCAGATTTTACAGTTTTTCTTTGGAAAAAATAGCACGGTTGTTTAATTAAACTAATACTAAATTCTAAGCCATCTATTGAATTCTCCAATAATCATACTAATATAACTTACTTGCTTTAAAAATTTTTATGAGGGCATTGCTTGTAATAGGAAATTAGTAAAGGAAGCAGTTTCTTTGTTTCTTTTAATTAAGTTTCTACAACAGAAATCAAACTAGCCTATGACCTGGTCATAATGGTAATATACGTCTGTTGATACCACGTTTGCTTCCAATGACAGAATGATTCTCTTTGCTGTCAACTCAAGAGCTTGACTTCATTACATTTTTTTTTCCCCTAAATGATACCGCTTAACATACTTTCACCTACAAAAATGTAAAAGATCGTTTATTTATGTGCCAGATCCAGTGATGGTTTCCTTGGTTTTGAAAGGTATGCTTTATTTTTTTTTCTTGTTTCCTATTACTAACTCTCCCTGATGTTCATTGAATTGCTGTAAATCATTTCTTATCACCAATCTGTTTTGCACCCAAACCTTGAATCCTTCAGTTAACGTCCCCCCTTCCCTCAATGTGCATAGTGGACGTGACCGTTCCTGGGAACATCCACAGCTTTCACCCAAGTATTGGTATTCACCCAAGTATTCCCTAGCACTATGTGTTCCAGATCTGACTCTCTATGGCTACAGATAGCTCAGTGATTCGCAGTCTCTCTGGTAAACAAATACTGAGCAGAGAGTAGCCTGCAATAGTTGACATAGATACATTCCTACTACAGCTTTTTGCCACTGTGCTTCACAACATGGAAGAGCATTCTTGGGTTAAAATGAACCTTATTTTTCCAAAACCTTTTTTTATTACTTTTTGAAAAAGAGTCATTTTAAAAATAGTTTTAAATTATTTAGAGCTTAGAATTTTTCTTTGCTCCTTTGGTGAAATTTTAATGAGTTTCATCCAAAGACATGACATCTGGCTTGATCCACCTAGGAGACAAACACTCTGAACAATAGAGCTTGGATAATTTAAGGGTTTCTTGTTTTGTTTTGTAAAGTTAAAAGAGAGAGAGAATAAAGAGAATGAAAAAATGCATTTATTTTCGCTCAACTTAATTTTCCAGAGGGTACTGCATATCATTTCAATCTTCTTGAACTTACCATGTGTAACACCCATTCACCCATGACTTCTCAATGCCGAGAATGCTCAAAAAAGCCAGAGCCTCACTTGGGATTCATGAATGCTAACTAAATGAGTGATCTTGAGGGTATACTATGTTGAGATTACGATGTCATTCTAATAGCAGACGTGGCCAGTGAAGTGCCTGCTGCCTAAATCTATGGGGTTATGCTTTGAAAAGTGCAAGCATGTTGACCTGAGTTTGGTGCCCAGAATCCACATTAAAAAGCCCTATAGAATCACCTACACTTACAGACTCAAAGCTGAAAACGTAGAAACTGCTGAGTCCCATAAGTGTTCTAGCAGTGTCTATAAAAATTAGAGACATTGGCTCTAATGACAAGTTAGAAGCAGCCTCCCATATTTGACCCCTGGCCTTCATATGCATGTACACATACATTTACAGGAACCTGCACATACAGGTATCCATATGCACATAAATACACATACAAGCAAAGAAACAAACATTTTGAAAACATCATAGGCCTCAAGACTGTTAGCACCTTTGTGATAAAACTGGTGAGGATGAGAAATGGGCTACAGTCATAGCACCATACAGACTCAAAAACTGGAGGAAGACAACTGGACAGTGACATTTTTCTCAGTGCTTCAAATGCAGCGCTGGTATTTCATTAGGAAATGTGTCATATAAGGACAGAGATACTTTGTTCCGGGTCTTTGCATGGATTCCCTGTGCATTCTTGAAAGTATCCAGCATAGGAGGGATTATTATCTTCAGTTTGTAAAGATGAGAAAACTACCTATAGAGCAATGTCCAATAGAATGAACTTGGGCAATCTAGAGGATGGCCTTCTTAGATTTGGGATGTCTCTCTATGTTTTAAGCTAATGAAAGAAGAAAATTCTAAGAGTTCCAGATGCAACATTTAGTGGTCAATGTCCCTGAAAATAAATATGCTTAAAAACAAGCCTGATAACAGGAGTTCAATCTTCAGGACCCAAATAATGTAGGGAGAAAACCAGTTCCTATAGATTGTCCTCTGAATTCCACATATGCTCGCAAAGTTTCAATGCTCCAAACAAATAAAACATTAAATTTAATTAAAATTCATTTTTAAATAAAGGTCTCAAACTTATCTCATTCCTGACTCCAGATCATGATGTTTTTATTAGAATTATTGACAGATAATCAGAATCAAAATATCACTCTTACAACTGCATCATTGTTTCTAAACCTTCTGACAATACACAGTAAAACCAAGTTAACATATGTCAACTATTCCCAGGTGGATAGATTCCTGAATCTGAAAAACACATCATCAGGGAACTCTTAGAAAAGTTTTTGTTTTAATACTGTTTAAATCACATTGGTGGTGATAGATTTACCCCTAAAGCCCTGTATTTCATATCAAAGGATTGCATACTTTTTTAACAGAAAAGACCCACTTTGAATTGTCCTTATCACATTTTTGAGTGAAAGTTATATGTCAGAAACTGGGAAAAGATAGGCATGATTAGATAAAATTATACCTTTTAAGTATATTTAGGGTATTATTTACTTTTCTATTGCTATGCTAAGACATGACCAAGATAACTTATAAAAGAAAGAGTGTGTTGGGTTTACTGTTCCACAGGATTAAAATCTGTGATGAAAGAGTGAAGGCATGGGGTCAGGAGCAAAACACTGAGGGTTCACATCTTAAACTGGAAGTATGAAGCAAAGAGTACTCACTAGAAATGGTATGAGTCTTTTAAACTATCAAAACTAGCCTCCAGTAACACACTTCTCGTAAAAAGGCCACACCTCCTAAACTTCCCAGAGAGTGCCATTAATTGCTGATCAGGTATCCAAATGTCTGAGACATTGGGTGTGGTGGCGTGTCATTTCAAACTATGCTATTTAGGGTTATAGGTTACAGGTTATCAATAGCAACATTATGTATTTAAATATACATCATTTTTGCAGGATATATTTATTTTAAATAGTTATTTTGTAATAAATGTGTTTGTATTTATATCATATGTGTTCTATAATATATAATTTACACGAATAATTTGTATAACATAACTTACATGATTATATATTTGTAAATATATTTTTAAAGAGTTGAGGTTATTAATAATTCACAGGGAAACCTACTTTAATTATATTAAAATTTGCTATATTACATTATGACAAAAATGCATAATCTGAACATTTACAAGTTGGTGCATCCAATCTAATTTCATAATGCATTGTCTTTGTAAACAGTTATTTTGCATATAAAAGAGACAGTATTTTGCTTTAATTAGGTTATTTAAATTCTCCACCATTAAGAGAAACAGCTTTAGGGTATGAAACATAGCTGTAAAATTTCTAAGCTGTAAAATTTTACCTACTAAATAGGAATAGAGCCACACATTCAGTTTCTAAGTGTTTAAGCCTAATTATCAAGTAGGTCTATCAATAGACATCCTCCGAATATGTATGTGATACTAATTGAAATAGATGCTAATAATTTACAAATGACTGGGAATTTAATGGCGGGAAGAGTGACAGTGATGAACAATAAAATTGTGTAACTCAACAGGTACTCAATATTTTTTGAAAAGTCAAAATATAAACGAATTGAAGCTATTATTTTATGGGTCTTTCTACATACCAAGGTCTAATCTAAACATTTTTATAGACTGAGTCATTTGGTTATCTTCATACTTTTGTTTATGCTGTTTTACAGGTAGGAAAATTGGGTCTCAGGAAATAATTTCCCCAGTGTACCAGCACATTTTCTAACACAGATTTTCGTCTATTTTGAAGCTCCAGCAGGAGGCAAAGAAGCATTAAGCAAAGCCAGCTAAATACCGATATGGCAGCATGACAGCTGTCATGTAAAACAAAGGCTCTGACCCCATGAAAAGGGTTCATTTTCCTATACAATAACAAATATCTTTGATATGAGTTCTTTTTTTAGTATAGCCTACAAAATCAAAAGTGCTAGAGAACAGGAAATGAACAGTGCAGGCAAACGGAAAATATGGCAGCGTAGCTATATATTCACACAGTGATAGGCAGATCAATGCGTCTGCAGCAATTCAGTTTTAAGAAGCCTGGCAGGGAAAATGTATTTTGGGGAGTGAAATCCTGAAGGATCTTGCAGACCAAGACAAGGGAATGAGATTTGGCAGTGAGAAGTAAGCAACAACGTCACTTAAAGCAGAGGAGGGATATTGTCCAATTATCTGTTATTAAGTTAACCTGTGAACAGAGTTAAGATTAGCCTTTGAAAGGGATCAACAGGAAGACGAAGAGCATTGAATGAGGAAGAGAAGTGATCTGTGATGGATGTTGCATCTGGCAGAAAGTTTCATGTGATCGTTTTCATTTAGAAGTGGTTTAAGAAAAGAAAATCACACCTCAGTCTGCGTACATACAGCAATAAGGGCTTAAGAGGAGTGCTGGTTCAGACACTAATCAACGGCTTTCTTGCTTTCACTTTTTGCTCCCAGCCCCTGAATTCTTTCTCACGTCCCCATAACTTCTGCTAGTAAAAAAAAATGCGCGCACACACAAACACATATGCACACAAAACAAACAAACAAACAAACAAACAAACAAAATTAAAAAAAAACAAGGTGACAATCAAAAGAACTTTATGGCTGTATTATTCCAAATTACCAGAGGAACAGAACAGAACTGATTAATTGCTCTAACGACCTGTAAACCTGAATCTGTACCAAGCTCTAGATCTGTATCTGGCTTTATCACTATGGAAAAGATTTATAAGAAAGAATTAGCTCATGGGATTGTGTCCTGAGCCATCTAAATTCTGCCCTAGGCTCAAGACCCAAGAGTAGCATACATGGACTTCAAAGGCAACCTTCTGGTAAATCTCTGTCATCTGGCTTTCCAGGCTTCCTGTTGCATGTAGGCTGTCTGCTCACTGGAGACCCATTCATATAACAAAGGTTCCATCTTTTTACTCAAAGCCCATTCTGTAAAATCTTAATCTAATAATGTCTTCTCTGTTGACACACCAGATTATCCATTCTTTTCATTGCTGCTAAACATGTGTCAGAAAAATTACTATCCAAGTAATTTACCTTTCTGTTTAGTCAGTAGGATATAAATAATTAAGCATTCACAAGAAGCTTCCATGAATGTTTTTCAATGCCTTTCAGCCCAACATCAAGAAAACTCTCACAGTAGCATTTCCTTAGTGGGAGGTTCAAGTTCAGGACTCCTGGATTGTTCTGGATGAAAATGCTTCCTTCACAGCAGTCTCTTGTTCATTATCTGAATGCCAGATAATCTATGCTGCATACCCAGGCATTAGGAAAGTTTTGGTAGAAGGTGTTTTGCTATTCTCATTACTTAAGGAAAAGAAAATAAATTAAACTGAAAGAAAAATGTAAATTCAAATGTCTATATGGACCAATTGCAGAATCAGTATTTGGAGACGCATTTTACTATTTGTTACAAAACAAATAAGTACTAGAATGTAATTTCCTATGATGCAGAAAAATGGGAATGATCTTCATGTACTACTGTCATCAAACAATATTTATAGAATTTAATTCATGCAAAGAGCATGTATGAAAAATGCAATTGCACGGAGGGACATTTGCTGAGCCTTCTCTATGCTGAGCACTGAAGAAATGAGCTTTCTCTCCTACAGCTTAAGAGCTTCCTTTTCAGTTGGACACAAAATACTGTCTGCACATGAGACAAGTATGGATGATACACAGAGGCAACCATAGCCTAATCCTTGGCAACCATTCCTTCCTTTAGCACCACTCCTCTTCCCTCTGACCCTCATTTAACTTAGGGCTCTAAAGCACAGTCAGTTTGGGAAAATAATATGCAACAATACAAAGAGTAGCCTTCCTGGCTGAGGAACTGTTTATTCAAATTAACTGTCTAGCCAGTGTGCATTAATGAGGAGAACCAGATTAAGTGCTCCCCTGGCCTAAATAAGGCAGGAAGGAAAGTCAGTGCTGCTCCAAGGGATTCAGAGGATATTCAAATATCCCGGATTTCACAGCAAAGGAACAGTGGTGTGTTCAGGCAACAGTCATGGATACTTGTTGGAAGTTTTCCTATTTATTTATTTTGCAATAGTTTCACAGGAGATCATTCCTTGGGACCTTTTAGAGTGATTAGCTGCTTTTCTTTTCTTTTTTTTTTTTTTTTGACAAAGAAATTTTAATAGACCAAATGAAGTCATGTCCATGTGTATAGAGTAAGAACAGACAAAAAATTCATTATGAATGCATCCATAGATTTAGGCTTTGAAAGAAGTTAAAGAACACTGGGATAATTTGAAAATATTGGTAGTGAATATTTTTAAGTACAGTGGCTGCATTTAACACATAGGGTGTGAAATTATTTATTGAGAGGCTTAAACCAACCTAACCTTTTCTCTTGAAACTCACAATGATAGAACTTTAGATGAGATTACTGACGAGACTCAGGCAAATGCATATGCTGACCTCTCACCTAAAATATAGAGGTGGCCAACACGAAGCAAGCTACTGGTAGTTTTGTTCATGGATCATTCTGTTCTTGTATTGCTAGCTGTTCAATTTTCAGGACACTCTAACAGTGAGATCATGGTCCTGTCATTACTCACATCTGTCTAGATGTGAGCTCTTTCAGACTCAAAAAATATCACAGTAAATGGTGGCCACTGGCAAATGTTTAGGTACCAGTAATCTAAATATGCTTCCTCAGTGATTATTGGTTGATTATTTCTGTACAATAATGGGCCAGCTGAAAATGAACTAATAATAAATGAGGCAATATTTTACAAGCAAATAATAATGTTTAACAGGAGAATATGTCAACTTTATTTTGCTATTCAACATAGCAGCTATAGATAAGGCATTTTGATGTTCTACCTAAAGTTTTAATAGTACTCTTTAGTTTAAAGAATCACCAGAGCAATGAATCAGCGCCTGTTCTGTAGTGTTTACCAGTTTCCACAGGTAAGTGCTTCTATTCTGTCTTTCAAAAGTTTATTCCTGCTTTTATAGGTTAAATCTTCTAATATGTGCCTGTTTGTGATATCAGAAGGTCTTTTTTTTTATTAATTACACTTTATTCATTTTGTATCCCCCCATAAGCCCCTCCCTCCTCCCCTGCTGATCCCACCCTCCCTCCCCTTTCTGCATGCATGCCACTCCCCAAGTCCACTGATAGGGGAGGTTCTCCTCTTCTTTCTGATCTTAGTCTTTCAGTTCTCATCAAAAGTGGCTGCATTGTCCTCTACTGTGGCCTGGTAAGGCTGCTCCCCCCTCAGGGGGAAGTGATCAATGAGCAGGCCAATCAGATTATGTCAGAGGCAGTCCCTCTTCCCATTACTATGTAACCCACTTGGACACTGAACTGCTTTTCTTAAGAATGGGATAGAAAGTATTTCTGAGAAGACAATGTAGCTCACGTGCTGCCAGTGAAAGAGAAGCACATTTTTCCTCTTCACATGCACAGCTGGTACACTGTATTTGCATATTCATATTTGTACTCAGCTCAATATTTCAAAGTACCATTTCAAGTAAGAAAACCATAAGAGCAGCATCACGAAGCTCAGTGTGTTCCCTTAAGCTTTTTATTTTTTTTTTTTTCAGTTATGGCAAATTTCTGCTAGAATGGTGATGTTTTTAAATGTGTCCAAGGAGAGCTCTGTCAGTGTGGTGATATATTCCAAGGGAAAAAAATATGCTATTGGGGATACTGATTCTTGCCAATAAAGTTGGTACATGACAGGACCAAATAATATTTATTTTAATATGGCTCTTACTTTTACAGAAAATTAAATTAGATTTAGTACAAAGGTAAAAATGATTTTCTTAGAGTGTAAGTTTATTCTTCCCCTATTTATCTCCAGTGATATGCATAGCATATGCTGTCGTCCATCTGGATGGAGAACAGATCAAAATAAATTACATGAAACAGAAATATATGCCATTACAATATGTTCCTTTGAACATTTTTTTTCTGAAAGTTGATGGAGTGCATCTTATTAATCAATACATTTATCATTCAACAGCAATATGTAGATTATAAATATGGAATGGAGTAGGAAAATGATGCTACTCAAGCAGTAAATCTTTAATCCATAACACATGATTTAGGATGTATAGAAATAAATTTGAAAGAAGATAGCCATTATGGTTGGAAAAGCTTTCCTCAGAAGTGGTGGTTTATTTAACCAAAGGATCTAGTTCCAGAGGTGGTATATCTCCTGTTTCAGAGCTGTGTGACGACACACCTACACCAACACAGTACAGTCTCCGGCCATTCTCTCATTTTTCCAACAGAACTAAACAATAAAAATATTTTGCTGAAGAGACCACACATGCTGGTTTCATGATACAGAGAAATTGATCTGGAAGCTTCCTCCATGGTAGCTATCATTTCCATCCCCAAGAGAAACCAGGAAGGTCACCAAGATCTCACCCTGATGTAAGTCCTATGAGCTATGAAATCACCCTACCAGCTAAGATGTGTCTGCCTGTACAATAGTGGCATCGTTAGGAGGTTTGCCAACTGCTAATTGGATTTGGACCTGCTCTGTCAGAAGGAATCCATGCCTTGTGCTGTAAACCTGGCTTAAAAAAATCACGGTGGAGGGGACCATATATTGTAAGCCAATGGGTAAAGTCAATAGTGTTGTTCAGCTAAATTGACAGAGTATCAAACTACTTTTAAAATATTTCTATTTATAACCATAAAAAAATTCTCTTCTCATCCATAATCTAAGAAATCTATGTTTTTTTTCTTTTGAGTAGTAGGGAGTGCACAAGCCACAGTGAATAAAAGACAGATGACCGTTCAGTCCTAAGCATATCACTTAGAGAGTCTTTTATAAGATTCAGGGAACATTACAGACGAGGTGAGGCAAAATTAAAATTACAAGAGAGAAGGCAGGGATAAAGGATCTGAAATGGCATCTCTGGGCAATATTCAGCCATTGTAATCATAGATGCACAGCGGCTATAGATGCCTGGACTAAAGTTGTACAAGAAGAGGCCCAAAGAAGTGCTGATAGATGAGGGTCTCACTGCTGAACCATTTGCTGCTGATAGATTCAGGAAATGTGGGTCATTGCTTTTAATTTTGGCCCCCACCAAGCTCTCAATGGATAGTTCTAATTAAGTAGTCACACAATAGATGAGTCTGATTAAGCTAGCTGGCACAAAAAACAAAACCCGAAGTCAGGAATCTTGGAAAGAACTGGGTGGGGTAGGATGATAGGGAAGGTTGGAAGATAAAAGAGGATCACAGGAAAGAGTCATACTCTATTACATGCATAAAAAAAATCCTCCAAGAAAATAAAACTTAGGTAATTTTTAAAATGTACTTGTTCAGAAGTATCCTACTGTTTGGAAGACTATATTATATTCTGAGCAATCATTTTTATATAATTTGAACACAGACAAGCTGGGAAGTGCCATGCATAAAGTAGCCTGAACAATAAATTTTCAAGGGTTATTTTCTTTGTGGTCTTATAGGACCTTGGGCCAGTCAGACCACCTGGAGAGAATGGAGTAATCCACTAACTCCTTCATAACAGAATGTTCAAGGATATAGATAAGTGATTATGCAACTAGTGTTGGATGCAACAGAAGTATGGATAGGTAGATGGATGGGCCTTTTAAGTATTTGCGAAAAATAATGGTGTCAACAGGAACAGAAGTAAATTGCCTCTTACAGAATAATTTAGCATTGTCTTTAGCACTAGGGCTTTGCCATGAGGTGGTGGAGAATAAACAATAAGCTCATGAATAGCCTGTAACATTGGGAGAGGGGTTCGATGGTACCCTTTTGGCCAGTGATGTAACCCATTCTCAACACTGGGGGTTTATTTGGTGACATAAGATGTCTAGTTGAAGTATTCTCCCTCCTGTTATATTGTGATTCCCCTTAAATTTTTAAATATGTATTTAGGAAGCTTCGATAGTAGTTTTTCATAGGCCTTTCAAAAGGCCTTAGTGTTAGTTGTTCCTCCCATATTCCCTCCTTTACCTTGTTCTACCATACCCCTTCTTACTTGTCTTCCTACTCTAGTTTCCCTTTATCTCCCCATAGCACTAGGTTCTATTTCCCCTTCTTTGGGAGACCTTTTTCTGCCCTTTGGTCTTTTCACTAGCTACCTAACCTCTGTGGTTAGATTGGCATGTATAACATTTAGAAGCTAACTTCTATGTCTTTTGGGGCCTGAGTTACCTCACTCAGGATGAGTATTGCTGGTTCCATCCATTTGCAGGACACTGCAATGGGAATCAGAACATCCCAACTCTAATTTTACTGCTATACCCACAATATCATGGGGAGGGCACATTTTTGTACAAAAACTCAGCTAAGCTTTCTTTTTTCATCTGACTACTTTTAATATAGGTTATAATTATGTTCTACCCCTCAGTTTCCTTTTGATTTTAGATTATATAGTCAGTGTCTCATAAAATATTCTCTCATCTTTTTCTTCCTTTCCTCCACCTCTCCTTCCCTCCCTCACAAAAGAAATATGCTCTAGTGTATAACCTCTATGCTCTACAAAGTATGCTCCTAAAACCATTTTTAAGGGAAAAATCTTTTAAGCCTCTTCATTTACTTGGTTGTCATTTTTTTAGTTTGAAATTTGTGTTCTTTTTCCCATCTTAATTTTTACATTACAGTTTATTCATTTTGCATCCCAGCTATAGCCCCTTCCATCATTCCCTCCCAATCCCACTCTCCCTCCCTGTTCTCCTCCTATGCTCCTCCCCCAGTCCACTGATAGGGGAGCTCCTCCTTTCCTTCCATCTGACCCTGGCCTGTCAGGTCTCATCAGGACTTGCTGCACTGCCTTCCTCTGTGGCCTGGTAAGGCTGTTTCCCCCTCAGGAGGAAGTATCACAGAGCCAGCCATTGAATTCTTGTCAAAGACAGTGCCTGTTCCCCTTACTCACACTTGTAGACAGAGCTATCATGGGCTACATCTAAGCAGGGGTTCTAGGTTATCTTCATGCACGGTCCTTGGTTGGAGTATCAGTCTCAGAAAAGACCCCTGGGCCCAGAGTTTTTGGTTCTGTTGCTCTCCTTGTGAGCTCCTGTCTCCTCCAGGTCTTTCTATCTCTCTCTTCTTTCATAAGATTTCCTGCACTCTGCCCAAAGTGTGACTATGAGTCTCAGCATCTGCTTTGATACACTGCTGGGTAGAGTCTTTCAGAGGCCCTCTATGGTAGGATCCTGTCCTGTTTCCTGTTTTCTCCCTCTTCCAATGTCTGTCCCATTTGCCATTTTGAGTGAGGATTGATCATTTTACCCAGGGTCCTCCTTCTTGCTTAGCTTCTTTAGGTGTACAGATTTTAGTGTGTTTATCCTATATTATATATCTAAAATCAACTTATAAGTGAGTATATACTCTGTTCTTAAAATACAGCTATTAGAGCTGAACACAAGACCCCTCTCAAGAACAGTAGGGCCTAAGTGCAATGATTATTTCGCTGGAACTAAATATGATCTCACATCCAAATATTCACTGTGGAGCTTCCATGAAGGAAAGCTGCTCTGGATATCATGACTTTAACAGCAGAGAGACAAAGTGTTTCCTTGAGAGGTAGCTCACTTAGACCAAGTTGGACAAAAGGGGTGGTTTTTACTGTCAAGTTGCAGGGCTTAGAATCACCCACAGAACACACGTCAGACTTCAGGACATTTATCTAGGAAATTTCTAGAGAAGCTGGGTCAAAGGAGATGACCCACACTCAAAATCTGTGGCACCTTCCCAGATATAGAGAAGTCTAAGGAAATACAGTCTTGCGTGCTTTCTTACTTCTTCCTGAGCAAGCACATCTGTCACTGTCGATACCACCTTCCGCTGACATCACAGTCCAATTGCTTCTGCTTTGCAGTGCGGATTGCATGCCAGCAACTCTCCAGGAAAGTGACAGGCCTTCAGGGCCTGAATCAGACTGCTGAAGCATCCAAATTTATAGGCTGAGCAGCTGTAGAGCTGGACTACTCAGCACCTATGAGTGAACCAATTGAATAAGTCACTTTTTTAACATATGCGCATTCTATCTCTCGTGTTCCTCTTAACAACCCTGCCTAATAGTGTAGGTGATTTCAAGTAGTGGTCCCTAATAATTAGGAAAGGAGAGCTAAGGAGAGGTAGAATGTGGCAGTGCTATTTCAAATAAACTGACAGGTGGGGAGAATTATCTACATGAAGAACATGGAGACAGCATGCACCTAAATGATAATCTTCTGCAAGAAGAAGATTACTATGCCATGAACTGCTTATGAGTATTGTCCATAACAAAACCATTGAAGAGCAAGGGAATAGCTGTGTTGCATATAATTAAACAGTAGTGCTTCAAAGCAATCTAGTTCAAGTTCATTGGGTTAGATTTTTCCAGTCAATTTAGCTCTGTTAGTGAAAGTTTTGCAACATGAAGGACTGTAAAGGGTAATGAAACAAGGAAGTAGACAGAACTGAGAGTGAAGCAAAGATCTGGGGTTTGCACATCAAGAAGTGGGGCCAAATGGGTGATATGACACCCAGGATGAGAAATAAGGAAAAAAAAATATACATTTGAACAGTAAATAGAAAGCTCAAGCAAGGAGATAACAGGGCAAATAAAGATACAACACAAATTCATAGTTGTTATTTTATAACTTCATGTGTATGTACATGTCTGTGATAGGGTGTGTACACATGCATAGAGTTGCTTGCAGAGGATGGAAGTTTTAGAAGCTTCTAGAGTTCAAGTTGCTGGTGTTTGAAAGCTACTCAGTGTAGTGCTGAGAACTGAACCTGGGTCCTCTGCAAGAACAGTACATGCTCTTAACCACTGAGTCATCGCTCCACAGCCCAGATTCTTGGCCCACATATTTAGGCTCTCTGTGATTAGATACATTATTGTGTTACTAAATTTGAAGGCCTAGGGCAGAAGGGAAAAAAGGAATTCTGGTAGCTGTGAAAAAATAAAAATAAAAATAAAAAAATAGGAATAGAGAAATAATGCTCCCAGAATAGAAAAATGCAGATAGAGCCATATTTATCACCCTGCGCAAAGTTAAAGTCCAAGTGGGTCAAAGACCTCAACATAAAACCAGACACACTAAATCTGTTAGAAGAAAAATTGGGAAAGGTCCTTGAACTCATTGCCACAGGAGACAACTTTCTGAACAGAACACCAACGGTACAGGCTCTAAGATCAACAATCAATAAATGGGACCTCATGAAACTGAAAAGCTTCTGTAAAGCAAAAAATCATTGTCAACAAATCAAAACAATAGCCTACAGACTAAGAAAAGATCTTCACTAAAAGATCTGACAGAGGGCTAATATCCAGAATATATAAAAATTCATGAAGTTAAACATCAACAAACCAAGTAATCCGATTAAAAAATTGGTCACAGAACTAAACAGAGAATTCTCAACAGAGGAATACCAAGTTGCAGGAAACACTTAAAGAAATGCTTAGCATCATTAGTCATCCTTAAAACACATATCAAAACAACCCTGAGATTCAACCTTAGAACCATCAGAATGGCTAAGATGAAAAAATCAAGGGAAAATACATGCTGGAGAGAATGTGGAGAAAGGAGAACTTATACAACCACTTTGGAAATCAACCCAGCGTTTTCTCAAAAAATGATGGATAGTGCTACCTCAAGATCCAGCTTTACCACTCCTGGGCATATATCTGAAAAATGCATATCCATACAACATGGAGTCTTTTAAATACAACATTACCTTTTAAAGAAGCTTGATCATTAACCTTGATTGTCACTTAAATTAGACTGAGAAAAAAACTCTAAGGTTATTAGTAATGTGTTCTTCAGGGTATGTCTGTGATGGTTTATCAAACACATTAAGTGTGGAAGACCTACAAATATAGGTGGCATTGTCTAGTCAACTGGGAACAGTGATTGATCAAAAGGGAAATAGGAATTCTGCTAGCACAGGGTTGCTATGATGTGAATAGCTCTCCTTCATTACAGCCCCTACCACAGCGTTCTGACTCTCCACAACAGAGGCAACTGATTATGGAGTAAAACCTCCGAAATCATCAGCCAAGGCATGGCCTCTTTTTAAATTGATCCTTTCATTGCTGTAGAAACAGAAATTAAAACAATAAGCAATGCCTTTATGTGGCTATTAAAAGCCTGGATGAAAATACTGAGCTGTGAGTACGCCAAAGTGAAGATTACTGCCATTTTTTTTTCAGACTGCATTAGAAATAATTCAATCTTAAAAACCTAAAGTACGTTGAATGCTGATGTACTAGATTTCTTCATACTAAGGTGTCTTATGTATTTAAAAGTTCTGGGAGGTACAGAAATCTCAAAAGACTCAATTTAGAAGAAACAACTTTTCATAGATAGTGCAACTTTTAGAATTGTAAATTAGCAGCTGAAATCAGGAAATGGTAAAAATGATTTCTTCGTGTAAATATAGTATTAAAAAAATTTTCAGATCCTTTCAAACATTGTATAGGGGCAAGCATAAGATGTGATGATGACTTGAGAGATGACCAAGGCCAGATGCACAAATTTGTCAAGTCAGCTCTAGAACAGAATTCATCAGCACACATTTTAAGGGAGATTAGTGTTCTGTGTTAGTGTTCTGTTGTGTCATAATCACCTATTCTCAACTTTGTGATTTCAGTGATGGTTATTTAGGTCTAGATCATGTTCTAATAGTCTCAGTGAGGCTTATTCATACAAATATCATCACTGAGGACCATTTGGCTCTACTTTCACTCACATGTTTATGAGTATTATCTATGTACTTTAAAGGAAGGACCAGCTTTTGCGATTTTTCATTAAATAGCTGTTCAGCTTATAAGAAAACATAAGGGACAATCTTAAATGGACAATTGCATTTTAAGACTTACTTTGCATCATCTTCTATTGTCTCCTATCATCTAAAGAAAGTTTCATGGGAAAGAGAAGGAAGCACATCATCTGAGCTCTTCAGTCTTAAGAAATAACTACAAATCAGTGATTGCTGAAATGAATGCACACAAAGGAACCGATGTTAAAAATAAATTTTCACATTTAAAAAGTCAAAGACATAGTGTCAAAAATATCAAATAAAGATTCTGATGAACATAATAAAAATCTTAGATTTTATAAGAAACAAGAGCTTGAACAATATCTTGTTCAATGATATCCTCAGCCCACAGTTTGGTTCTTATTGAAAAAATAAACATATTCAGAACAGATAAATAATTTTAAGTAGAAGCTGGCTTTCCTCCATAAGCTCTAGGATGCTAAAACATATCATCTGAATAGCATATTTGAGGAACAGTAGGGTAATGCTATCTCTTTGAATGGCTTATACCAGAGTTCTTCTTGTTACAAAGTATCTTTAAAGACAGTATCACAGATTGTTAAAACTTAAATTTGTGACCTTCAAAATGAAAGTACTTCTATCTAGTAGCCTTAAACATAACCCTAAGCTCTTTATTATTACTTCAAAAGGAAGTATCTTTAGCACTTCTCTTTTGATAAGGTAGCCTTGTAAATATTTTAACCAACGGGCATAGTGAAAGCACGGCTCTATACTTCTAAAAGCTGAACATAAGAGCTGATGCAACTCAGTTTTGATTATGGCTTAAATGTAAAATGTTACCATAGTCAAGACACTGAGTCCACAGCTGGTGGTGCTATTCAGAACAGGTGTGGCATTACCTCACTGGAAGAAAAGGGTTACTGGGTTGTTAACCTCAAGATTTTTTTAGCCCAGCCTCACTTCCTAGCCTCTTTTTACTGTACTACTGTGGATACCGTGTGGCAGTCTGCCTCATCTTTCACTGTATGACATTATAGACTGTGTATCATAAAACTGTAAGCCTATATAAACTTCCTTCAAGTTGTTTATTGCTATGCAGTTAGCCATATCAGTACAAAAATAACTAATACAGCCTTGATTATTAGAAAAGTTATGCTCAAAGTTATGAATCTCCACCAAGAAGTTACTTTTAGCTTGAGATGATCATGTTTTGGGGAAGCCAAGTGACACAAAACAGTTATGCATAGATCTTCCATTTGACATCCTTCTCATTTGCTTTTTTTAAACCATGTTCTATAAATGTGAACAAACAAACTATCAGATGCAGATGATTGGGACTTTCCAGCTGAAGCCCCATCAACATGGGACAAAGATCCCATCCTTGCTCTGCCATTCTCACATTTCCATCACACTGAAATCATACACATAGGAGTCCTTGTTTAATGGCACTGAGATTTAAATTTAGCTTTAACAAAGCAACAATAATTGCAACAGAAATGTAGAATGGCAAAAAATGACACAGGTATCTTGATTTTGAAGCAGATGTCATACAGATGCTCAAAGGACCTTTGTGAATGTCAACATGGAGTCACTCTATGCCTGGGTGCTTGGACAGACTCGACTCTGGGAGTATCTGCATTTCTAGATGAGACAATTAATTGCGGTAGTAAACTGAGTACAGCATATTATCCCCCCTTTCCTCCTAATACAGCTAGCCCTTACCCAGTGAGCTGAGGATCTGAGTAGAACAGAAAGCCTGAGTGAGAGAGAATGCTTCCTGTTTTGGTGCATGAGATGACACATTTAGTTCTTTGTAAAGAAAGAAAAAAGAAGAAAGTAATTGGGCTCTTCTTTAAAGGACAAGTTCTTGGACTGAGCGTACACTTGCTTTTGGCTGTTTCAGATGTCCGCATTGCCAGCTCAACACTTCAGAACATCTGTGTGAATTACACATGTGAGTCTACAATTGTTCTAGTGTTTCTGGGGAACCATGGCTAGCACAGATCTGAAAGACACAAGGAATTAATAGATAGTTGATAAAGGTGAGAAAATAGAGAAGAAATGTTCAGGGCTGACCAAAAATATAACTATTGTTAGTTGTAAAACCTTTGGCAAGAATCCCTTGTCATAGTTAAAATAATCAAGAGGATTATTGATCTAAAGAGATGAATATGAAAGATACAAATGAAGACAGAAACTGTGAGAAAACTTAAATTTTCAGATACTATGCACATGGAACCTAATCTTGCTAGGGATGAAAATCAAATTATTCACCTTCTTCAATTTCTATCAGCAGAAGAATATCAAATGTGGTATGCATCTCTTATGATGAGGTCATGGGA
The DNA here is from genome assembly GCF_907164565.1 of Psammomys obesus. Classification (NCBI taxonomy): domain Eukaryota; kingdom Metazoa; phylum Chordata; class Mammalia; order Rodentia; family Muridae; genus Psammomys; species Psammomys obesus. The sequence continues at coordinate 4,714,302 of NW_026594377.1, forward strand.
ATATCTGTAGTGCATCATTCAGTACTATTTAGAAAGAGGCTGGGAAGACAGCTTACTTGATAAAATGTTTCCTGTGTAAGCACAATACCTGAGTGAAACCCCAGAATCCAGATGAAATAAGTGGGCATGTCCACTTTTACAATCCCAGCACTGATGTAGCAAAGACCGGTAGACCAGTATTAGTTACTGATCTCTTGCTGTGAAGAGATACAATGACAGAGATAACTTATAGAAGAAAACATTTAGTTGGTCGTTTGTTCACCGTTCTAGAGAGTTAACCTATGATCATTATGGAAAGAAGACATGCATAGTGATGAAACTGTAGCTGAGAGATTTGCATCTGCCCCATAGACAGAGAGAGGGAGAGTGGGGCTGAGTGGGCTTTTGAAACCCCAAAGCTCTGCCCTGGTGACACACTTCCTTAATAAAGCCACACCTCTTAATTCTTCTCAGACACTCACAGTTCCTTGTGACTAAGCTTTCAAATAAAGGAGCTTAGAAAGGCCATTCTCATTCAAAGAACCACAATCCCTGAGATGCTTTGGAAAGGCAATGTAGTCTAGCTTCAGGTTAGTAAGGGACTCCATCTCATAACTCAAGGGTGGATGATGCCTGGAAATGAAACTCAAAGTTGACCTCTAGCTTAAATACACACACACTCACACACAACACACACACACACACACACATACATACACACACGGAAAGATTAGGGATGATGGTAATAGTATCTCATAAAGCCTTTTGAAGAGATGAAACTGTTACAAGAATATTAATAACACTGTGCACAGATCTTAGGTTTGTTAAACAATTATAGTCCAAGAACTTTTAATGGTCTGAATTCTAGCAACCTCAAAGAAGGCCAAAATAGAAAAAGAGAGTTTAGTTTACAATGATTTATAGGTGTGAAGAATATTTTAAGTTGATAACACTAGAGGTATATTATGTACATAAAACTGGACAGACTGATTTGGAAAGGACAATATCAGCTCGAAATGAAAAGATACTATTGGGCATGGCACCGTTTGGAACAGGAAGAAAGCTCGAGTGGGATTCTTATTTGTTGTATGTCTCATGTATATAGAGTAGAATTCGTGAGTAAGGAGAGTGCTATGAGGTAAAAGGCAGAACTAAGAGAATTTCTTGATACTTTAGAGATAAGTGTCAATTGTCCTAGTAAAAACCTTGAGATAGCATCTGGACTACACTCGTTAGCTCTTGGGAGTCTCTCATCATCTCATTTTTAAATGGGAGTTTATTCAGTTCTTCTGGTGTTTAATTGTGTACCTAATGAAAAGTCTCCTCTTTTGAAAGGAGCTAAGCTGGAGTGTATTGCAAATGCCTCTCTAGAAATTGCAACAGTAAATTTAGATGACAAGCCCTGGATTTTAGATGATGGGAATATAGAATGTCCCATTCAGAGGCCTTGAAGAAAGAAAGAAATATATTCTTGATCTTGGATTCAAAGGAAGAGGGGTGATTACAGCAGCAGCCTGTACTGAGGCAATTTAAAAACAAATTATTTCCACAATGTCCATCAAAAGATGTGTTTTCTATCCACACCCTTTATATCAGAGTCTGTATGAGACAGATTTCTTTGACCAGCATTTGCCTAGGAAATACTGGCTGATTTCAGAGACTGGTGGTATAAAAATCAGTGGGGCTGCTGGTTTTGTTGTTGCTGCTGCTGCTGCTCCTGCTGTTGTAGAATTAATTCTGGGAATCTTGAGTCTCTTGTTAGACACTCACTATGTTGAAATACCTTACTGTGAGGATAAAAAGACACAAAAAAGATAACATTCCATCCTATGGGTTGGAACCCCAATCTTTAAACTTTTCAGTCTATATGTGTCCAGCATGAACAAATTGGCTTCAAAGATACCATCCTTAGCATTTGAGCCACTTCCAAAATAACAAGTCACAAACTAGATATCAGAGTCAAATATAGTTAGGTAAATCCTTGTCAACTGTTTGGATTTTCCACCAGCAGAATTTACAGGCATTATAATGTAGCTCCTTCAAATCACTAAGTTTTGAGCAAATGATTATGATGGGAACTAACATACAGTTTCATAAAATAGTTGTTGAGTCATAACAAAAAGCACATAAAGCAGAATATACAGCATATACTTAGTAATTATTAGCAACAGTAATGTGAGAACATCATTAACATGTTATATACATATAATAAAAAACCCTATTATTACTAGTGTCAGTATCACAGGAAAACCACAGTTACTTTAAAAACACTTACTTTAACAAGTCAGTCAGAGAGATTACCCATGAATGCTGATTGTCATGAATGTAAATGACAAGCACAGTCAAAGAAAATAAAACCTGATTAGCTTTTAATGCACAGCCCATCTATGTTTAGGACCAGTTTAATTCCAGGATTTCCATAATGTGAGTTGCCTGGAGAAATGGTCATCTGCCTTTCTAATATAAAAAATATAAAAAAGAGACTATGCCTTTGACTTCATCTATTGGTTAGCCAACCTAGGAAAATATGACCCCAAATATCTATATTCAGCTCTTTCGATTCATATTTATTGCAGTGTTTTTGTTTCCTTAGACATTTCTACTCTTTAAAAACATTTAAAATGAGAGCTAGAAATATAGTCTTGTATTCATAAGGCCCTAGATTAAGTTGCCAGTGATGTAAAGCTCTTTAACTAATACCGTGAAAACAGCTTCCAAAGATACAATGCAAAAAGTGAAAGAAGGAAAAGGAGAGAGAACTTCTTGCAGAACGATTTCTGCCAAAGCAAACAAATCAGTACCTTAGGATTATCAATGTAGGTTGCTTTAATTCTGTCAAAACAATATTGTTTATTCATATAAGTTTTATTGTGTTTTACTGCCTTAGTTTCTGTTGCTATGATAAAATATCAAGCAACTTAGGGGAGAGTTTATTGAACTTTCTTTTTCTTCTTTTTAAAATTGATTTATTATTTATTACGATTTATTCACTTTGTATCCCAGGTGTGGCCCCCTCCCTTGTCCTCTCCCAGTCCTGCCCTTCCTCCCTTTTTCCTCCCCTGCCCCTCCTGCAGTCCACTGATAGGGGAATTCCTCCCTTCCATCTGACCCTAACCTATCAAGTCTCACCAGAACTAGCTGCATTGTCTTCCTCTGTGGCCTGGCAAGCCATGTTGCAGAATCATCATTGGGGAGAAGTCAAGGCAAGAGGTTGAAGCACCTGGTCACATCCACAGTCAGCAGCAGAGAAAATAAATTCGTGTGTATGCATTTCTGCTACTAGTCAGCATATGCTCTTCCCTCTTACTGACCCAGGAAGCCAAGTCCAAAGCTGCTGCTGCCCACAGTAGGTTAGGTCTTCCACATGCACTAACACAATCAAGATATTCTTCCATGGATCTGTCTCCAAGAAAACCTAGCGTAGACAACTCCTTGTAGAGATTCTCTCCCAGCTTGTGGAAAGTTAACTGAGCTAACTTTCACAACTATAAAACAATTTTATCATTTCTCTAAGTTCACAATAATAATTTTATGAATAAACTTCATCAGAAGTTTTTCTAACTCAGCATCGTCATTTTACATTTCTGTACTATAGTTATTTTAAATAAAACCTGAATAAATGAGGGGGGAAAGATGATCAAGAACATAAGAAGTACATATGAAGACAAGTAATAAGAATTATCAAAGTAGCAGATATTTATGAAACAGAAAATTTAAAGAATAGATGAATAATGTTATCATAAAGAACACTTTATAATAGGTATATGCAACTGAAGAAAATGGTTGTATGTATGTCTAAGAATATTCTTGATTCTAGAAAATTATTGGCTCTACATCTGAGGATGATGTCAAGTCACAAGGAAAAGCCATCAGAATAGATTTCCCTTACCTAACATGGTCTGTTCAAACAGAGGACAGTTTAGCAAACTTCAAATGTTAGTGACGTAATCTTTTTATTATCATTCACCTTTGTCATCTTAATTCAAAAAAAAAAATCACAACGTATTGGGAGGGACTGAGGATGAGGCTACAGCTGGGATACAAAATGAATAAATGAATAAATTGTAATAAATAAATTATATTAAAAAAGAAATAGATTAAACTAAGGAATGTTGATTGAGGCAATTTCCACAATTTTGAAATGCTAGCCAAATCCAATAATTTAAGAAACAATGCTCAAAATTCAGTTTGTAAATTTTTGTGTTGATTTCCAAAGTGTAATAAAATGGTCAGATACATTAAATAAAATCACAAAGTGTGGAGCCATGTAATAAAAATAAAATATTATTTAATAAGTCACATTTATTAAGAATAAAATAATACATACATAAAATATAATCAAAATAGAGAATTAATTGCATTTCCATTTTTTCCCAAAATTAATCTTTGTTTTCTCCAAGTGAGGACCCTGAGTTCTTTGGAAATAGCAACTCAGTTGAGTTTTCATATTTTTAAAAAATTATTATCTCTTATTTGTCAACATGTTTGTGCATGTGTGTGCATCCCGGTGTGCATGTGCTATGGTGGGGTCAGAGAACAATTTCCACCATGGGCTCCAGTTGACAAACTGGGGTCATCAGGTTTTCATGACAAGCACCTCTCAGGGAGACATCTGGACAGTCTGCTTTTCTTAATTTTATAATGTAGTCTCATATCTATCATTATTTAACATCTGTGGAAACTGAGGCCTAGAGATGTGACCCTGTTTAGGTTCTACAGGTAATAACTTCCCTTCGGGTGAGTCTCATGAACTGTCTCACCCCCTTGCCTTTCAACACATGCAATCATATAACAAGTATAATTATATAACAATCATATAACAAGTATAACGTTGCTCTTCAGCTCCCTTTGGACTCCCTAACAGAATACCTAAGTAACAATGACAGCGACAGGTAAGGCTTCTACTGAGTACCTGGCCAACAACAACAGAAGTGGCATCTTACAAATATAAAGGAATTCTAATTTGCTGTGGATAGTTAATAAGCATACATACCTGAGAGTCAAAACAAAACTTATTGGTAGAGTTCAAATTGTTAAAATATTGAAATACCATGACAATAAATATCTCAGATTTTTTTGCCTGTTTACGATAATTAATCTTGTGTAAAGTTAGAAAGCAAAATTACACTACACACCTAAGCTTGCAAGACCTTCTTCAGCCTCTGAGCATTCACAACCATCTACCTCACCCACTCCCCAGGGACGACGTTCCAGTATAGACCTGTTTAGATTCACAAATAGGAATTATTTATACCTATAGAGACTATGAACTTGTGCAAGCATAAAGCTGTGCCTCACTTTGTCAGTGTTTGTTTTCTGAGTCTCACAGGAGCCTCACTTTACAAGTGCCTGCTCAAAGGCTTCCTGGTGCCAGTTTTTCCCTAAATATAAAATCCCCCTTTTGTTCATGTTAACATCAATAGCAGAAATCCTGAAGACTGTTCTTTGTATCAGATAGAGTGCATTCATGGATACTGGCCTGGTGGAGCGACCCCGCTGCAGTGCCATTCGTGCTTTTGTTACCCAGATTTGCAGAATTTGATGAATGGGACAATCAAGGTGAAAAATGAGAGGCTTGTCACCCAGCATCCAGGAGCACTCTGTCCTTTTCTTCAGTCTCCTTTAACTTCTTTAAGAGCAAGGTCTTATCAGCAGTTCCGCCCTCCTGTCTCACCTCTTTCCATTATTCCCCAGATTGCAGAGACAGGGAAGAGAATGGGAATTGGATAGATGTCATTCCTCATCCTCACCTGGAGGTTATGAAGGCTGCAAAGTAGCCCAGCATGATATTCAAGGCATGAGCTGTGGGAAGGCAGTGCTCAGATTATGATCCCTTCCCTTCATTGAGCCCTCAATGGTAAGATTCTAAATCTAGATTGGCATTGTCAGTATTTTCTTTGTATTGCAAAGAACTGAGGTGAATGTTATCTAATCAGCAGGTTCTGAAAATTCTTATTAATAAAACATTCATAGCAGTAGCTGCACCTGCACTTCCTAGGTTCTAAGACTCTTCTACTTAAAGATTTTTGTTCAACAATCTTTCTTGCAGAGACCACTTGGTGTCTCATTAAGTGAACTGTGGATTTATCATCAGATTTTTAAGATTCACCCCAGGGAAGTGTCCAAACAACCTACCTGTCACTTGAGGCCACAATTTCAAAACTACTGACTAGGGTATGTCAACAGCTACTAATTGCTCTCATTGGACAGTCAATAAAATGTGTTATTCAGTGTTACCTATTAATGTAATTATCTACAACAGCTGCTTAAACAAGAAAACTTAATGTGGATTATGCTGATTTCATTGCTGAAAGCAAATAATAATATGCAAATTGGCTGGTTTTCATTATATAGAAAGTATCTTAGCACTATTAGTATTAGAATACACAGTAGAATTCATTCTAAGCACATGGGAGTCTAATACCCAGTTTAGACTGGGATAGTAGTTGGAAAGTGTTCATCTAGAAAAATGTGAAAGAGAATTAACCTCTCTACCCCCGGGCAGTCTCCCTACAGTGTCAGGCTCAGACCTGCGAACACGTATTCCATTTGGTGAATACAGAACATTAACCCTAATGCTCCAGTTAAATGTGCTCTCAGCATACACTATTCATAAATTAATGTTTGTGGAAATTTCTCCCAGATCCCAGCTATTACTAAACTTGGAAGTCAGTCACCTATGTGTTACAAGCAGGAAATGACTGCAAATGCATTTTGGAAAACTCCTGTTTAGAGTCTTTTCTGCTATAAGCAAGTAACGACAACTTTTTAAAAAATGACGATAATAAAGGACACATTTGAATCATTCCCTTTGGAACAAGAGTTACTTTCAGGAAACTACTAGCTCAAGTGATGTAACCCAGAATGACCTTCTCACCTCACCCTTCTCCCCTATTCCTCTCCCTGTCCATCTCATTCCCATTATCTTTAGCAAATGAAAATCTTTCCTTGAACTTCTTTACAACATTCAGACCCAATGCTAAATTCTCCACACAGGTCATCCATAAGAAGAGAGCAAATTCTATTCCAGATAGAGGTGTGTTTTAAACACAAGACCTTCTTCACACCAAAGTCAGTAAACCTTCAATGTTTGTCATTCTTTTAATGGATTGTAGGCTTATGTACCCATGCCTTAACCAGCTATCACAGCAATGTATTGGAACATAACGATTGTTTTAAATTGATCTAGGCTCATCCCAACGGCTGAGAAAGAGGCAGACTGGCCCTCTCGCATCTGCTGTTACTATGAGGGAGAAAGGATGAAACATAACAAAGTCATCAGATGTCCAGGAAAGGTGACTCTTTACTGCTTCCGGTATTCGCATTGTCTGGGTACACACAGGAAAGTCCAACAATATGATCCTGTCACAGCAGCAAAACTGAACCTTGAGCTCAGATCTCCTGCTGGCTCCCTGCAACCTCATCCCAGTTTGCCTCCTATTGTAATCAAAGGAAGAATGTTTTCTTTCATTACTATGAGGTAGGTGATCAGCCTGTGGGCCTCAAGGCCCCTGTGCTCTCTTACCATGTAACATGTTAAGAATTTCAGGTGAACCAAAATACCAACCTTCATTCTCGACATTTGCACAGCCAAAAAGCGTTTTTTTTTTTAATTTTTTTCACAATTTATTCATTATATATCCTATTAGAAGTCCCCTCCCTCAACTCCCCCAGTCCCATCCTCCCTCCTTCTTCTCCCCTATTCCCTTTCCCCTAGTCCACTGAAAGGGGGAGTTCTCCATTGCCATCTGCCCCTAGCTTGTTAAATCTCATCACCTGGATCCTCTTCCTCTGTGACCTGGCAGGGTGGCATTACCAGGGGCAAGTGATCAAAGAGCAGAAAACCGAGTTCATGATAGAGGCAGCCCCTGCTCCCCTCACTCAGAGATCCCCATGGAGACTGAGCTGCTAATTGGCCATCATCTATCTGGGCAGGGGTTCTAGGTCCTTTCCAAGCATGGTCCTCAGTTAGGGCATCAGTCTCTGCAGGACCCCCTGGGCTCAGATCCTTTAGCTTTGTTGGTCTCCTGTCCTCCATGTCCCCACCCCCCTCTTCCTCCATTAGACTCACTGAGCCCTGCCCAAAGTTTGGCCCTGAGCCTCAGCATCTGCTCAATCAATCATCTGTTGGATGGATCTTTTTAGAGGACCCTCTATAGTAGGGTCCCATCCTGTTTCCTCTCTTCCACAGCTTCTGGTGTCTGTCCTGTTTGCCTTTCTGAATGAGATTATTTTTACATTTTTTATTTTATTTCAGTTAATTTACTTTACATCCCAAGCGTGCCCTCTCCTTCCTCTCCTCCCAGTGCCCTCTCCTCCTTCTTCTCCTTTCCCTTGTCCCTTTCAGTGGGCAGCTTGGTCTTCCTCTGGTTCTCTTGGTGAGTAGAAGAGGGTGGGGCTGTTTCTAACATGGACTCTATTGCCTGCTTTTGGATGACTTCCCCCTGGCTGGCTGCCTTGCCTGGCCTCAGGGAATGAGGATATGTGGCATACCTTTAAGAGTAGTTAGTTTCCCTAGTGAGACTCCCTTGGAGAAAACTAATTTTTTTCCTTCACAATTTATTCATTGTATATCCCAACTGAAGCCCCCTCCCTCAACTCCCCCAGTCCCATCTTCCCTTCCTTTTCCCCTCATTCCATTCTACTAGTCCACTGAACGGGGGAGTTCTCCACCATTGCCATCTGCTTATAGCGTGTTAAGTGTCATCAAGACTGCTTGGATCCTCTTCCTCTGTGGCCTGTCAAAGCTGCATCACCAGGAGAGAGTGATCAGAGAGCAGTCAGCTGAGTTCATGATAGAGGCAGCCCTTGCTCCCCTCTCTGAATCAGACTTAAGCATCTTCCCTAAGATTCTCCTTTTTGTTTAGCTTCTTTATGGCTGGAGAGATTAAGAGCACTGCCTGTTTTTTTCCAAAGGTCCTGAGTTCAATTTCCAGCAACCACATGGTGGCTTGTAACCATTTATAATGAGATCTGGTGCCCTCTTCTGGCCTGTAGGTACACATGCAAGCAGAATACTGTCTGCATAATAGTAAAATAGATCTTTGGAAAAAACATTACAGACCCAAAAAAGCATTTCTTGACTAGCCATTCTGATAGGCACAAGCCAACAGCTGTAAGAAGGCACTCACCAGCTTCGACCGCCCATTTCCCCAAAAGCAGCTTTCTAGCAAGATAGGTAGTAGACTCCCAGAAATACCCAAAAAATGAAGTCTGTTTTCTACACCCTTAGCCTCTCAAACGATTGCCCTTAGTGATAAGTAAACCGAGCATGTGAAGAGTAACAGGACTAATAGCAAGGGGAAAAAATAAACTTATTTTTAATGACACAGTACAACTGGGGATTTCTTCTCAAGGGGGACAAAGCTCTTTTTTTTCCTCTTCTTTTTTCTTTTTATTAAGAAGACTAAAGTTGAAAGAACAACAGTTTTAAGGCTGTGTTTGATGAAACCAGCTCTTTGTTTTGTTATTGCTTCATCTCAGTGTCCTCACTGCTAGTCCACTACACATTACTACTTCCCTTTACCACATTTCCTACATTTTAATAAAATAAATATTCATCACAGCTTGTGAGCTTTATATTTTATTCGACCACAAGACATACACACACACACACACACACACACACACACACACACACACACACACA
>NW_026594377.1:4723939-4769667 GCF_907164565.1 Psammomys obesus
ACACACACACACACACACACACACACACACACACACACACACACACACATATATATATATATATATACACACACACACACATTAGCAAGACACCAATTAGCAGTTCCCTGTTAGCTCCTGTGCTAAGGGTAATATAAATATGAAGAGGCAGTGATACAGGTATAAATAGCTTCATGTGATCATACTGAGCATCCATGCCTGACACACCTAGTCCAAGAGATATAAGCCTATAAATCCCAGAGAATTGTGGGTAAAAGAGAACATACCTAGAACTTAGATACATATCAATGAATACTAAAGTCTATACAGTCATTGTAATTTCTAGATATACAGAAGGAAATTGCAGTTAAACATTGGGCTAATGAAACCTAATATACCTGTAAGAGACAGGGACAGTAGAGACCAGATATATAATGTTAGTTAATTAAAATTTAAGAGGACACAAAAAGATGTTAAGAATTAGAGGACCAGGAGAACTGCTGCAAAATACTATATTCTGGACATGATATGGATGCTGTGCCCGTAAACTCTCAACAATATGGTTGCCTGAACAGATCCACAGCACTAAAAATTCCAGCACAGAAAGGGAAAGGTTCACAAGGCATGGCCCTGAGGAAAAGAGCTGCAGGCAGTTGGCTTCTGAGAGAGGAAGAATCAGCTTTCATCAGGACTAAGCCTCCTGATAGAGTGCCCATGCCTCAGTGATCCCATGCCCAAGTGGCCAGGAGTACATCCACATATACATATGGTCAACACTAACTAGAATACATATGTCATATATAAACACATATATTTTTATTTAATTTATTTATATGAATACATAAATATATTATATATTTACTGTGTTATTTATATATTAATAATATTTACAAAAAAAGGGAGCATTAATTTAGAACGGAATGTTGGGAATACCTAGAGGAGGTTGGAGAAAGGCAAATGGGTATGATGAAAATATATTGTACTCATATATGAAAGTCTAAAAATATTATTGGTAGTAATAAGAAAACATAAGTAACCTTAGTATAAGGAGAAAGAACAGATTAATAGACAGTTTTAAGGAAAACTTAAAGCATCAATCTCTAACATCAAGCGGAGCAAACTACATCTGGATACATGTACCTCTTCAGCAAGGCATCTTCTTTTTTAGGGTCCTCCAGGGTCTTGGTTTCCCAAAGGCATTAAACAACAATGACTTATCTCCAAAGCAAGGCACTTATTACTAATCATATGCGGCTCAGGGGAGTCACGTCATTGGCTTCCCTTCTAGAATTTTCTGGAGTTTACACACATGCATTCTGTTACTAATTTTTACATATCTATCTGGTTGTCCAGATGTAAATTAGTGAAGTTCACAAATTAAATATATTAAATCTGTGATTTTTATAATCTGTGTGTATCTACTTCATAAGGAAGGATCTGTGCTAGTCATGATGAGTGTGCTAATAGAACCTTAGTTGTATTAAAAATATCAGGTGCCTGGAATGCAATATGAGACACTGCTCTTTTCATAAACTATAATTTTTATTTAATGTATATAATTGTATTGCTTATTATATATATTTTTGTTACTTAAACTATATTTTATTTGTTCTTTGAGAATTCCATACATTCATACAATATATTTTCATGAAATTCAATCTCCCTCCCCTTCTCCACGTCCTGTCCTCTTCTATACCCTCCCAGCTTTAAATTCTATTTCTCTTCTTTTTGGAAAACAACCTACTGAGTTCAATTATAGCACTCACTTTTAAATATCCCAGCAACCTAGAACTGTTGCTTCAGGAAGATAACTATATCTACACACTGACTAAAACTGGACATATATTATTTTTCTTTTGTATTTCCAGTGTTATTAACCAAATTGATAAAACTTGGAACTTTATGTCATGTAAAACCTATCAAAACATAGATTCCTTATAGAAGTTGAAGTTAGAATTTTTAAAACTCAATCTCTTAATTAGTTTTCACAACTTACGTCTCCTGAATTTGAACTGTTAATGACCTATTTCAATACTTATTTTATCTTTTCTGACACAAAATGAAGCAAAAGTGTCAGTAACAACAACAAAACAAGAGAAAAACCAAACTTCTGATATCAAGTTAAATATTAATTGATTCTAGAATCATTGAGCATTTTGTGGAAGGAGGATTAAGTTGAATTACATTTAAGCAAATCACTAAATCTGAAATGATATCAGTTATCTAATATTCAAATGGATCCTTTGAATAACTTTAAGATGAATAGAAGCATTCAGGGAATCCCAAAGGATTCTCCTCAATTGTCAACAATCAGGAAATATTCAAGGGAGGCCTGTCACTCTCTGTGAAGAGGAGCTATTGCTTGAACTTGCAGAAATCATTGTGTAGCAATAAATAACCTTACTTTTTAAAGTGTAGAATGGAAGTAGCTTAAATTACCCAACTTAAATGGCATTTGTGGCCCTTTAAGATGTCTTATTTCATCAAATGAAGCAATTCATGGCCTCACCATTTAGAAGAGAGTTTAAACATGCTTTTATTGAAAACCAAAAAGTGCCTTTCCTTCCAATATTCAGGAACATCTCTCTTTAAAATTTCATTTTCTTCTATCACCAGTTTCCTTTCAAAATACTTACTGACCCTCATTGAAAAATACTGTTAGCACACTTAGGGACAGGTGCTTTAATTTTGTGGGGTAGAGGTGTTCCTGTAAAGACCGCTAAATCCAAAAACTATCCTTGCTTTAGCGAAAGCAGTCTAGAGAAAGTCAGAATGAACTAGCAAATATCAGCTACTTTTACCTAATTTTTAGGTGACTCAATATAAAATTTTCTACGTATGATAAAAAAATTATCTGTGGAGAGGCACTAGTGCCCACCAATTTTTAAATGCATGGTTATAGCTTTAAACTGAGATGCTCAGGATGTGCCTGCTGCTCCATTTGATAGTTCTTCTTTGTAAGAATGTAGATCATTTTCTTCAGTGAAAGTCCTTTCTCTGTTTGTTAGAGAATACCACTTTACAAATTATTTCCAATAGCGCTTCTTTTATAGATTGCACATTGCGAATCTCTTTCCACTGCTTTGACTCCTGGCTTTGTTTATTACGTTGGTATCTAGCCAGTATTAAGGTATGCCAATTATAGGCAATGACGATAGTAAGGTGATTTTGTCCTAGAATGAGACACGGGATCACAAATTGAGGTTGGGAAAAGGTGAGATATGGAAAAGGATATGAATATTGGGACTGTGAGATAGAATAATTACATTTATATTTATTACATAGAAAAATAAAACATTTTGATTCTCAAAAGTCATATAAGTCATGCTAGCTATTCCAACTCATACCAAGGAGAAATCAACAGTAGATTTCTGATGGAGTCAAAGAAATGAAACACTGCTGTTTCTGAGACTCTGTAATTAGGTTGGCCTGGAACTTAACACACAGCCCAGCTGTCCATAAACCCATAACAATGATCCTGCCTCCACATTTTTCATTTCTGATCATTCTGAATTCCAAGCAAAATTGCCATTTAACATCATTACGGAAACTTTTCTTCAGTTAACCTCAAACATTATCCATCAACTTAGATCCTAACTAGTAACATAACATTTTTGTAGATCTTGGTTTTGACATGTCATATTTTTTGGAATTGATCACCATCTTCTCCTTCCAGTTCTCTACTCCCCAAACCTTAGAAAACAGCACTGGAATCCTACAATCACATTACCATTTCTTAGGAAGTCATATTTCCAAGTGATACTAGACTGAAAAATTACTTTACCAAAGATAGTTCAATTTTAGGGACACGCGATTTGCATTTGACAAGGCAGCTGCTAAACAGAAAGCATCATGTACAATGAACTAGCCAGAGGACCCCTGACGTTTGCTCTAAGTTCTGATGATGTCACTGCTTGTGAATGGCACCTTTAAAACCAGGCCACATTGAGTGGGCAGGGGCCGTGCATGTTCTTTCCATCTGAAGACATAATCAAGCTTGTTTTATTCCCGATGCTTTGCTCCCATTTTATTTACTTTTTGTTTTATGTGTGTTTGTTGCTTCCTTTGTCCTCAGCAAGTATATTTAAAGAAATACAAATTCTAATAAATTATAAGTAATAATACTTATAAATAATAATAGTAATATCTGCTACAAACCTGGAACTAGGAAATGTGCATGATATCTGGAAATTAGATAACATATGTTCAAAACAGCCTAGAGGGTTACAGACCTTGGAATTCTCATATCTTCTCCTGCAGCCCAGACTAACTTTGAACTCAGAAATTTCTAGTCTCAGCCTCCCAAGTGCTGACAGCTTTGGAGCATGCTTTGCCCACTTAGCCTTCTGCCTTAACACCAATCATGAATGTATGTATAATAATTTCATTCAATGTCTTTGACTCTGCTCAGTCTATTTTTAAAACCCCCTTGAAATAAGTTTTCAGCATCAGATTTTTCAAACAGTTTAACCTTATAGGAATAGTGCTAGTTCTACTCCAGAATACAGCCTAAATGTATTACAATGAATATAATAATCTGTGTTAAGTTTTAAACAAGTTCTTCTCAAATAAAATGCAAATAAACAGATACCAAGTCAAAATCCCATACCCAAGGCATAAGGAATGGAGAACAGTGGATCCTTAAGCACTAATTTAGTGTGTGTTACATGGGAGAGCTTTCTTAGCCCAGGAAGAACACTGCTTTATAAAGAAAGTTATTTTCAAACCCTCTAGTTGAACACTGAACAAAATTAGCACCAGCAGTTCCAAAAATGAACAACAGCAGTACCTGTAACCAACCCAGGACCTCCTGGTTGTGCCACACAAATGAGAAAAGGGATACTGTACAGTTCAGCAAATAATGGCAAAAGTTTTACCTCTATCAAGCAGCAAGTATCTTTATAAATTTGGTTCATTGCTTCATTCAGAAAATAGACGTTAAGTTTTATAGGCTCTTTAGTCACACACGAAATGATTCTCTCCGAATCCCCTAGCACACAATGAGAGCTGGGAGCCAAGTGCTCTTCAACTCATACTGCACAGACAAGAGTGGAGGTGGCTGCTGTGGCTTATTGTGTCAAATCAAACCTCCTCTTACCTCGATTTCCTTGTTCTTCTCTTTGTTTCTGCCCATTGAACTTCTCCCATTGCTGGCAGTCTCCCGGGCTGGGATTACAGAAATCTGATGGAGGGGCATATTGGCAGGGCTGCAGGTGGCCAAACCCTGATTGGATGCCTTATGGCTTCACTTGCCCTGAGAAGCCCACCTGCAGAACTGTGCATAGCCTTGCTTTGCCAAACTTGGATCTAAATTTAAAAAAGAAAGAAAGAAAGAAAATAGTGTTTGAGACACTGTATAGCAGCAACCAAACCCACTGAAAGAAAAAAAAATGAAAATATGTAAGAGAGATAACCCAAGTATTATTACATTCTCAAAAGGATGTTTTACTGCAAGTCATAACTGCACTGCTTTGTCACTCACGCATCACTCCCCCCAAGAGCATCATGGGAGACAATTCAATTTCTACGGTACCTAATAACTGTCATGGAAACCAAGGAAACCCAGGTCTCACGGGCCCTTATTAACAACTGCTCCTTTTCATGGCAAAGACTCCCACATTTGCAGGAACTGACACAGGCTTTTGTTTCTACTGGGATCCCCAGGAGTCTGTGAAGCACCCAGAGACATGTACCCTGCTGACAAGGTAAATAAGCAGAAGGCTGAGAAGCTTAGTGTCCGATTTGGATACAAATCTCTTCTTTGAAAGGCTGGGCTAACTGCGTTTGTCAGGACTGTGTCCTTCATGCAGCTACAATAATCTGCTTAGGTCAAAGGAGCTGCCAGGACAGAAGAGCATTAGATGAGCTGTGAATTGAAGGAAATGGGGGAGAGGGGTAGAAATAGGAAAAAAAAGGAAAGAAGGGAAGAAAAAAGAAAACGAGATAGTGAGATGACTGGAGGGGAGAGAGAAAAAAATGAGAAAGTGATGGAAAGAAGGCGAAAAGGGTAGTGAGGAAGAGAGAAGAAGGAAAAGAGAGTGAGAAGTAAGAAAAGGGAAGGAGGGGAAGAATTAAGAGACTTATGGAAGAAAGAAGGGGAGAGATGAAGAGAGAGGAGAGGAGATAAGGAGAGAAAAGAAGAGTAAAAGACTGGGGAGCAAGGAGGAGTGCAGGGCACCAATGAGGATCAGGAGCGTAAGAGGGAAGGCAGGAGATGAGCAGGTAGAGCAATGAAGGAGGTGAGCACATCTCCGTAGCCTAAGCCAAGAATGAGAAAGCTGCACCCTGCTCTTTCTGTACAAATGTACCACACAAGTACTCATTTCTGCTTACGGCATCTCCTGTGCTCTCTGAAGTACAATTTGTTTGATTCAGGGTTTGTTTTTGTTTTTGTTTTTTTTTTTCATTCTTGCTAAGGACTGCAGTGTCTTCTTATGAGGATAAAATTATTTGGGGAAAATAAATCAGGATTTCTGCTCTTCAAATTACAAACAAACAAAAGTTTTGAAGACGGTCCATAGGAGATCATCATAGTTGGTCACTGCAACCCACCTCCAGCTATCTTTGTATTTTATATCAATAATAATACCATTTCCAGTACGAGGTTGCAGCTTGTTTAAACTCGTGACAGAGATAAAGTATACCAGAGATATACTGTCATCGACAGTAATATAAAAATACTCATGGAAAGACTGTCAAAATTGGCTTTAAATGCAAACATTTGCATATGAAATAAAACTTCTATGTATTTTCAAATTTGGACCAAGCACGCATTCTTTTTACCAAGTTAGTCACCTTTATGTGCTTCACAGTCCTGTTCTCCATCTTAAAAGACTTTAAAAGGCATAATTAACCTTTGGCTCATTGACATGGATTTAGATTTGTCAGGGATACAGTGAACATCTGAAATGGATCTTTTGTAAAACAATCATGACTCCTATACAACAAATCTTTAAAAGCATCTAGTCTAGCACTGCTGAAGCCTTGCCGCAATCAGATGAGAAATGCATGGAGACTAGCCTCTTGCTGTAGAATCCTTTCTAAAAGTGGAGGCAGCCAGTACTGAACTTGGATTTTTCATTGCCAGTCTCAGCTTGCAAAGTTGGTAAAAATACAGAAATTTGAGTGAAAGGAATACGCAAGGGCTAGCCTCTTCCAAACCATCTGGGCCTTATTTCCATCACTTGGGAGGCAGAGGAGAAAGGAGCTTCGAGTCCTGCTTGGTATGGAACAAGAAACTGTCTTAAAAATTAATCCATATGAAGTTAAATTGATGTTGGTTAAGCATCTCTGTGGTTTAAGAGTCACATCTGTGACCTGCAACTACGAAGAAAACACATCCTTAACTTTAAAAGCAATTTCTAATCCCTTTATCCAATACAGTCTTAATTAAGAGGAGGTTGGAAATTGAAGTTTATAAATCTAATAGTCTGTGACAAATACTAAAATGTAAATTATAAACTTTGTTAGGAAAAATCATATTGCAAGTGTTTACTCCAGAGAAGCTTCTCGCAACAGTCAAGGCAATTTCCCAGATAAAGTTAGACTTTAGTGCTTTCCTCTAAAATATTCATTAAAGTTGCAGGAAGGGAGATTTTTAGCTTGAATTAACGAAGTGTCTGTCTTAATCCTGTACTTCATTATGCATGTACAGTGATCCTTTGTTTACTGTGAGATTTTGGGGGGAACTAAGATTTAAATTTTAAGTTAATTTGACTTACATGGTTGAGTTACTTCAATTTGCTATCTTTTATCCTGAAATTTAGATTGCAAATTGAATTTCAGGAAAAAAACGTTTATATTTTAGACTAGTTGGCACACTAGACAAGAGAATGTCTGTTAAATCTTTTTATTCAAATATTTAGAGTTAAGAAAAATTAATATACAGCCATCAAAGCTTATAGTAAGAATTGTGATAAACTGAGATTGTTTGTGACTGGAGCAGAGAAAACGATGTGTTTCAACACCTCATTTTAACACTTATCTCGCTTGGAACATCGGGACACTCACAGTTTGTGTCTGTGGTTCGTGTTCACCCAGACCGTTCTTCTGGCCGAGCCTGAAACACTGTCCTACCAGAGTATGAAGTCTCAGGGACACACATGTCATGATAACAAGTTGAAAGCTTAGGGAATGCTACGGATTGCAGCTCTCCTATGGGAGTCTAGGGAGAGTGAAGGAGGAGCCATGCGCCCAACAGCTCTGTGCTGAAATAAACAGACAGCGCCCCCCCCCCCCCCCGTTATCAGAGATGAGTCTCTCAGCTGTCTGGTATCCTCACAATAACACACACTACGGATTTATAAACTGAAATCTTCAGAAACTTTGGACTTTGACTATTGATGATGCCGTCCTGAAACTCTCAAAGATACCTAAGCACAGAATCATAAGGACATCTGAATGTTAGTATTACTTCTGTGATCTGACTTCCAAGCCTCTGGTTCTGGAAACAACATAGCATTGCTCACCTCTACCTCCTGAGTGTGGAACTGTAGTTATTAATACTCAGGACCTCAGCCTCTATCCCCAATGCTTACCCTGAGACTTCAGCTTTTTCTATGCTCTCAGCACAGCTTAAAATTAAAAAAAAAAAAAAAAGACATCCTCCCTAGGGTCCTCCTTGTTGTTTAGCTTTTTTAGTCTGTAGCTTTTAGTATGTTTATCCTATATTATACGTTTAATATCCACTTAGAAGTGAGTGTATACCATGTGTGTCTTTCTGCTTTTGTGATACCTCACTCAGGATGATCTTTTCTAGTTCCATCTATTTGTCTGAAAATGTCATGATTTCCTTGTTTTTGATTGCTGAGTTTTATTCCATTATGTAAATGTACCACAATTTCTGTATCCATTCCTTGCTTGAGCTTGGTCATACGAAGCAAAATGGTCAATCCTGAAATTACAAACACACAAGCCTACATCTAGCTTGGGTCTTCCCACTTGAAATAATCTTCTTAAGAAAGTCTGTCATAGACACGCCCAGCAGCTTCCCTTTTAGCTCCTAGACTCAGTCAAGTTGTCATTGCATATGACATTGTATAAAGTTCCTCAAATAGGAAGTTTTGTCCACTTAGTGGAGTGAGTGAGCCCCAGTGAGCAGGAAAATTGCTAGCCCCCTGCAGAATCTGTGTCTAGGTGGGATTGTAATTGAATTGACATTTCCTAGAAAATCAATACATAACAACTGCAGAGGTGACTTGGTTTTGCTTCTGTGTTGGAAATGCTTTTGTATTTTAACTACGAAAAGGACAATAGAAGCCACGTGACAAAGAGCAGAATCTGAACTTTATTTCTTCCAATTCAGTTCTTGTTGCTCACTTTTATGTTTCCCATACTGGATTCTCTGAGAGGCCTGCTTCTCTGGAACAGACAGCCCAGGAACCTTGCTTGCCCCTTCGGCATTCCAGATGGGAGCTTAGGAAGGTGGTAGAGTCTGTTGAGTAAGGTGAAGATTTTATTCTCTGAGAAAGTCTTTCCTCCCAATGGTTTTGCTGGGCACCATCATTCAATCATTCATTCCATTTCTTCTGGTTCATGTGCTTTTGGTTCATGTGCTTTTTTTTTTTTTTTTTTTTTTTACGCTGTGCTGAGAGCATAGGAAAAGCTGAAGTCTTAGGGTGAGCATTGGGGATAGAGGCTGAGGTCTTGAGTGTTAATAACTACAGTTCCGCACTCAAGAGGTAGAGGTGAGCAAAGATCCATGGTTCATGGATCTTTCCTTGACTCTTTTGACTTAAGATATTTGCCCAGGCCGAGGTATATAAGGCAATTATAAAATTAAAAAGAATACTTTTGAATACCAAATGATTTAATATCAATCACATGATTTGTTTTTTTTTTTCTTGACTGTACTTTATATATCATATAAAAAAAAAATAAAAACAACTCCTGGCAATACAAAACAGAGAAACAAGCTAACAAAATTACAATTTCTTACATGGTTTCTTACCATGTAAGGATTTTAGTTTTATAGTTTGTTTAATACCATGATCTCTTTTGAGTTAATTTTCTGTAAGGTGTGATGTATATATAAAGGTTAATTTGATGGGCATTGTACATGTAATTATTCCAGCATCTTTTGTTTTAGTAAAAGATATATTATCATAAAACAATTTTTTTCACAGGGAAAAAATGCCTTAGCATTCTTCTAATTAGTCTCCCTCATCCTTGACACTGATATTGTCATGTATTTTACTCTCCATATGCTATTTAAAAACCAACATATTGCTACTGTTTATTTTCAGTTAAATCCAATTAAAGTCGTGTACTTTGTTGACTGCTGGGAATAAACTAGTACTGTGCCCTAAGGCCACTTTTTCCCATAGAAGCCCTAGGGGCTGCTTCAATGGGACTGAATGCACTTTCCCTAGTTCCTCCAGCCACACGTTCAGGAATTATCTGATCTTGCACTGTGGGACAGAATCTACTCCTTGTCCCAGAGTGCTGCCACACTGCCCTGTTAAAATGTGTCTGCGGTTGTGTGTTCCTGAACACAACAAACTTTAAACAATTTCATCTTCTATTGAAAATGACAAGTGATAATAGTTGTTTAAACATAAAACTCAAGGCAATTTTCACATTACTCTAAGATCTGGAGGTAGTAGTCATCAATCCCCTATGAAAAGTATATCAGAAATTTATAATGTTGCTTTAAAATCCATATTTCTCTTAAAATTTTATTTGTGGTAAATGTGACTCTTTAAAAATTATGTTCTCAACATTGTATTTCTTTAAGAAAACCATTTATGAAAACATCTTATTTTCCCCTGGGGGTTTCTATATTTAATTTTTCTACAAATGAAAAATAGTAGTACTTTTCAACACAAATATGCCTAAAAGAGAAAACAGATTAATTGATAGACTTCTAAAAATAGCACAAGACAAGCATGTGGGCCTGCGTTTCCTCATGTTTGTTCTCGGTTATTTTAATCACTGCCTACAAGTGACTCCATTTTGAGAAGTCAAAAACAGGGTATGCAACTGAGTGCTAGGGATGTAGGGCAGAAGTGGGGCGTGTGAGGCAGGAAGGCCATCTCCAGAAAAGAATGGGAAAAAGAAGGAAAGGAAGGGAGGGAAGGAGGGAGGAAAAAAGATGGCTGTTAGGAAAAATAATATGAATTTTACCTGTTTTCAATATTTAAAACAAGAGTTGATATAACTCTGTATCTTTTTTAAACCTCCCGAAGTGAAGCAAGTCCAGCTGGAGAGGTGTTGGTTACCGCCAAGTGTGCCTGCCACTTTACCCTCAAGCGGTGCCATGCTGCTCACTGCCGCACCTCGCAGGCACCAGAGCTGAGCAGAACTGTCAGTTGCCTCCTTCCTTCAGGAGCGTTCATGGTGCTCTCTGGTACCAAATTAAAAGAAAAAAAAAAAAAAAAGAAGCGAACATCTTTTTCAAGTCTTTCTTCTGGGAAGAAGTTTTCCTCCTTCTGTCATCTGCTGAAGAAGAAGCAATGCGGCTCTTCACTCTATGTGATTACGCTCAGTAATTTTCCGTCCACTCCCTCTTCCTTCTTTAGGATCAGACTTGCTGTTCATTTAAACATTTCTTGTGAGGGACTCTCCCCAGCACAAAAGAAGCATCCTAGCCCCCGGTGACATATGCGAGTGCCACCCTTTTTAATTATATGGAAGCTACTTCATGGTGTGTTTACTGAGTTGCAGAATGCTATTAGGCCCTGCGTGATAGGCAAGGAAGCACGAGGAAACAGCTTTACAGAGGAGTTAAGATTGATAGACCAGGCCCTACTCGGTGATTAGGGGATAAACTACGGCCCGTAACCTGTGCAGTACCGATAACAACTGCACCGCAATTTTCAGCATGAATGAATCAGTATGGTTTTGTAACAGAAAATTTCACTGTGAATGTCAGATTACGGTGGGGGCTGCCAGGACGAGAGGGAACAGAAGTGCTTAGAAGAAAATGAGTAAGAAAAGAAATTCAAGACCTGAATTTCATGAGCTATTCTTTGGTTTATCAGAAAAACAACAATAACAACAAATATCGAAATGAGAGCTGATACAAACAACCTTTACAGCAGCGCGGTTTTTGTTGATCTTTTCTTTTTATCCCGTATAAACACAGTTAACTGGGACTTTTTATACGCCAGCTTCAATAAATGACTTTGAAGAGTGTTCGGGGCTGGGGAGATGGTGCGCTCACTGCTTGCCATGCAAGTATGCGGTCAGGAGATCAGAGCCCACTGCACACCTGTAAAAGCCAGCAGGTGTGGCGGCCCATCGCTATCCCAGTCCTTGGAATGTCAGGTTCCCCAGCGCACTCTGGCCAGCTCAGGCAAAGAGAAAGGTTGCCTCCTTCAGTGAGGTGGAAAGCAATGAAAGAATACATTCAATGTGTACCTGGGGCTTCTCGCATGCGTGCTCACATGGGTGTACCCACATGTATGCCTATGTGCATACAGCCACATGTTCACCATACACACACCTGAAAAAATATCTAAAATACCAAGTACTGTAGAAAACATTTTGAAGTTAACATACTCATGACTTCTGCAAAAGAATGAAATAATTCTTCAGAGCCCAAATGTTAATGTTTTGTTTATATTGGGCGGGTCATTCTAGGGTACCTCAGCTATCATGTGCGAAGTTATCAAAACAAAACTATGAAAAAAAGAGTAGCAATAAGCTCTTGTTGATCTCTTTAGACGCATCAAGTGCCTTGTTATGATTCTAACATTTTAGTTAACTTTCACAAAATTCTGGGAAATAGGCAATACAATCACATGCTCCATAAACAAACTCTAATAAATAGATTTAACAGTAACTTGATAACTACTGTAAATTATTAAATGGACATATAAATACATATTTCAATAATCATAGTAAAATTATTTTTTGAGATTATTATAAAATTAAAACATTTCTCCCTTTCTTACCTCCCTCCAAATCTTCCCATGTACCCCCCACCACTCTCCTTAGAATCCATGGCTTCCTTTTTCATTAATTATCATATACATTATACTCCTATATACAACCTGCTCAGTCCATTTAATGTTACTTGTGTGTATGGGAAGCCTATGAGTCCTCAACCCTACACAAAGAACTACATGTAACTAAGAATTGATAAGAAGAGCACACAAATTAGTTATCCAACACCAAATAGTCACTCCAGAAACATACAAACAAGTAACATTACACAGACTGAGCAGGTTACCGTATACATATATGCATGTAACAAAAATTAATGAAAAAAAGAGATGAATTTGGAAAAAAAACAAGAAGGAAAAATGTGGAAATGTCTTGAGGGAGAAAAAGAAAGAAAGAAGTCATGTAATTATTTTATAATCTCAAAAGTAAAAGAAAAAAAACAGAAATGAAATAGTTTGTTAAAATGAGTTAGAAAGAACAAGTGCTTTGATTTCGGTTAATGATGCTGAAGTACGTAGAGTTTAAACAAATTGAGAGATAGTCTTACATGTTGTCATTTTCTATCCTGCAGTTGAAAAGGAAAGTTGAGAATGATACGAGCATCTGTGCTTATAATATAAAGAGATAAAAATTACTCTCACAGCTAGTTGGGAAGATCAAGATAGAACTGCACAAGGTGGTTGACACGTGGAGTACAGATCAGTGGGATATCAAGTGAGTGTTTCATTTAGGACGCAAATCCTGAGTCCTCAAGTAGAAACTGTAAACATTCTGGTGTTGGTGTATCTCTAACTATTATTTAAAAAGAAAAGGAATACACGTGGAAGTATATTTTCATTTCATCAGTCTCAACAAGTGATGTGATTCCAGACAAGTCATGAAAAATGATCAGTGAATGGCTTATTATAAACAGATTAAAAAATGCTTAGCTTCTGTGATCCAAAATTATAAATTAAAACCACAGTGAGTCGTCACTGCATGATCACCAGAAAGATTACAGTTTAAAAGATTATTCATAAGAATATTGAACAAGGGTTTTTATTTCATTGCTATACAAATTGTACTTTGGGAAGTATTTTGGCAATGTCTAATAATGAACATATGCATTCTAAAAGACCAGTAACTTAATAGTGAAAGGTTTGACCACAGAGACAGCAGTGGAGTTTATGGTATATAACTAGATTTGGGAGCTACAACATTTCCTGATGAGTTTAATACAATACAGAATTGCAAAGTATAATTTTACAATTTGGACCTTGAATGATGGATAGGTGGTGTGTTGAGCTGCGACAGTGAGGACCAGAGGTCGGCCAGAGAACACTATTCGAATCTGTGGTGGTGATTTGGCATTCAGGCAGGGGTGTACAATGAGCTATTCTTGTACAAAGAGCTGAGCTGTGATTGGAAGTATGGAGTTGCTGCCTAGATGATTTTTATAGTTATCCCACCAGCTTGAGCCATTGAGGAAGCAACTGTAATTAGAAACAATGGAAGAGAGTCCACTGCCTGATTATAATTACAGTAAACATCAAAATGTGAGTACACTACGAAAATGAAGAAATGAATTGATAGGCAGTGCACCCCAGGTGCTTCCCAACTGCATGGAGCTCTTTCCTGGCACCTACCTACACCTATCTATCTCTGTCTACAGTCTTCCTTACTCTCAGGCTCTCTATCCTACTAAATTCCTCCCTAAATCTCCCTCATTCACCCCTTGCCCTCTAACACCTGCTTTCCAGGAAACACTCAAAGTTTGCAGACCTGATTATCGTTGCAAGTTCTCTACTTTCTGACAGAGAGCAGTGTAGAGTGCTTGTGTAAGTTTCCTTTATGGAGAAAAGACCTATGCAAGTCTTGAGATTTCCCATATGATTATATAATGATGCAATGAAAAACAAATGCATAAATATAAAAGACAACAATATTTTGTTCAGAAAACCAGACACAAGACCCATTGCTTTCTTGAGATTAAAATGCTTAATCTTCATGCTGTTGTTTTGTCTGGAGGAAATCACGTAAAACTGTAACTTGTAAATTAATAAATAAAAGCACATTGCTTTTTCATTTTCATGTAGGTGCCTTGTGTGTGTGTGTGTGTGTGTGTGTGTGTATGCATGCATGTGACTGCATGTGTTCAGATGTGTGTAAGTGCACAGCGGGTGAATGTATCAACTCATGTAAGCACCCGAGTGTGTGCAGCTGAACACTAGTGGAAGTTTCCCTCTCCTTGCTCTTGATCCATTCATAAATGTGGGCTCTCTAAGTTGAATCCAAAGCTCTGTGGAATTGCTGGCATAACTAGACAGCTTCTTACGAGATCCTCCGTCTCTTGCTTCCCAGTTCCTGAATTACAGATGGGCTGCTATGATTTCTGGGGTCTCAATGTCTCTTGTCTTCAAGCATGATGCTGTCATGGCAAGGCTTTAAACTGCTGAGCGATCGCAACACTTTCTTATGAATTTATCATTTTATTAAATACAATTTATTAATTTTGTATCCCAGCTGTAGCCCTCTCCTTGTGCCCTCCCAGTCGCACTTTTCCTCTCTCTCTCCTTCCAGGCCCCTTCCCCAGTCCACTGGTAGGGACAGTCCTCCTCCCTTTCTATCTGACCCTAGACTGTCAGGAAACAGGAGCTTCACAAGGAGAGCAACAGAACCAAAATATCGGGGCACGGGAGTCTTTTCTGAGACTGATATTCCAACCAAGGACAATGCATAGATATAACCTAGAACCCTTGCACAGATATAGCCCATGGCAGCTCAGTATCCAACTGTGCAATTATACTAGCAAAAGACAGTATAACCATGTGGTGTGAGAAGCAACTACCCTATCATTCCTTGTTTTGGTTTTCTATATTCTATTTTTAAATTTTATTTGCCTTCTCTTCCATTATAATAGCCACAATGCAGTTTTATTTTTTTGTCTGGCAAGGGAAACACACAATGAATAAGGTAAATGGAGAAAAATAGGTAATGTATGTTTACTAACGAAATCCTGTGTCTTGGCTGGGGTTGGATGAACAAAGAGTTTTCACTGTTTTAAACAAAGGCAAAGAATTTTGGAGAAAGAGAAAGAGTGTGAAGCAACTGAGGTCCCAATGGGAAGGGGATGATATATTCAAAATTCAGCTGAAGATGGTTTGTTGACAGGACTATCAGCAGAAAAATGGGCAGTATCCAGAATGTCTGCAAAGGCTGGCGAAACATCCGCAGGACTATAAGCAATGGGAATTCATTACTTTTCAGTATAAAGGAAGAAAGCGAAGGTCCTGAACTGCAAGCCTGCTCTATAAGGGCTGCCCAGAGCAGTGCAGCACTGGGATAATGTAAGTACCAGCCACTGTCCTGCCGCACTTCAAATCTCTGCAAACCGTGCTTTGTTACCCAGTCCTTTTGTCAGCCACAGGGGGAAGGGAGCTGGAATGTTACAGTTCTCACTCTTCTAAGCATCTCAGCTGTGTTCTGTCTCTGTGTAACTAATTGTGAAACGTACAAGTGATACATTCATCAACCCGTCCTATTAATAATAATTACCATGAGCAAAGATTATGAAACATTAGTTATATTGTCAAACTATGATACCATCAATAATTCATATAATTAATAATAAATAAAACAATATAAAATGAAGGGAAAATAAAATGCAATAACAAGAAAATATAAAGCTGAAATAAAGTAAATAGTTAAACTTCAATTTAATGCATGTTTTCAATTAAGTAATAAATATCAATTTCTAAAATATGTATCATTGGAGAGAGACATGGGGCAAAAAATACACGGACATACATGCATATGAAACTAGAGTTTAAAAACCTATTTGCCTTTCGGGATGGGGATTGAGCATTTTAGTCAGGGTCCTCTCTCTTGATTAGTTTCTTTAAGTGTACAGATTTTAGTAAGTTTATACTATGTTATATGTCTATATGAGTGAGTATATACCGTGTGTGTCTTTCTGCTTCTGGGACAGCTCACTCAGGATGATCCTTTCCAGGTCCCACCATTTACCTGCAGATTTAATGATTTCCTTATTTTTCATTGCAGAGTAATACTCCATTGCTTAGATGTACCACAATTTCTGCATCCATTCTTCAGTTGAGGGGTATCTGGGCTGTTTCCAGCTTCTGGCTATTAAGAGGATGGACATCAGAAGAAGAAGAAAACAGGAAACAACCTAGAAACCTACCACCGAGGGCCTCTGAAAAGCTCTGCCCTGCAGACTATCAAAGCAGATGCTGAGACTTATGGCCAACGGTTGGGCAGAGTGAATGGAATCTTATGTAAGAAGTGGGAAATAGTAAGATCTGGAGAGGACAGGAACCCCACAAGGAGAGCAACAGAACCAGAAATTTAAACACAGGGGTCTTCCCAGAGACTCATACTCCACCAAGTACCAGGCATGGAGATAACCTAGAACCCCTGCACAGTTGTAGCCCATGGCAGTTCAGTAAGGAACTGCCTCTGACATAATCTGATTGGCCTGCTCTTTGATCACTGCCCCCTGAGGGGGGAGCAGTCTTACCAGGCAACAGAAGATGATAATGCAGCCACTCCTGATGTGATCTGATAGACTAAAATCAGAAGGAAGGAGAGGAGGACCTCCCCTATCAGTGAACTTGGGGAGGGGCATGCATGAAGAAAGGGAAGGGAGGGTCGGACCGGTCGGGGGGGAAGGGAGGAGCTTATGGGGGGATACAAAGTGAATAAAGTGTAATTAATAAAATTAAATTAAATTAAAAAACCTATTTACATTAATTGAAATAGCTCAGCATGAGGCAATGTTTGTTAATCCAGTGATTGGCCATATTTCACAAAATAGTAACAAAAACCATAAGCATGGTGCAGAGCTTTACTTGCAGTACAGTATTTCTTGCATCAAGAGGCAACATGTATTGCTCTTGACGTGGCAATAAAGTTAAGCAGAGAGAAATTGGGTTGAAATTGCATTTGCCATGTAGCAGTCAAAAACTATGCGACAAAATTAGGTGAGTAGCGCAGTGGTTCTTAATAAACACCCGCAAAATACTTTCTCTATTCTATTACTAAATAAGACAGAGGCTCGTGTAATTTCAGCCAAAAAAAGTATCTCTCACTTCCCATTCCATATACCAGTGACACCCACTCTCTGAAAGTTGGATTATCAGAAAGGGTTGTGAAGAGAAGAGACTCTGCAGTATAGGCTTTCATCTATTATTCAAGACAGGTTGACTTAATCTGCAGCTCAACACACTTGCTCTCCAACACTTACAGTCTGCTTAAAGATGAAAAAAAGAAGCAGGTTCACGCCTGTTCTTCATCATGACACCATGCCACTTTACTACAGAGTTTAAGATCTATTAAGTGAGTATTTCAAGAATTCTTGATATCTGATTTAAGAAAACCAAAGGCTTTCTGGGAAGTTCTGAGTAGGTAAATTTTTACCTACCAAAGTATTTAGATACTTCTGTTCTATGTTATGACAACCTAATATTTTCAGAAACATCCATGTGAAACAGGATAAGAATTTACGTTTCCTTTGGAGATATACATATGTCCTTAGAAATATACATGTCTCTTTAGGAATATACATATTCCTTTATGCTCACCCATGAAGTAATAATAACATTTCAAATATATTAAGATTTTATGGATTTGGAAAATGTAAAGCTGTTTTTGCATGTTGGTGCTTTGATTCATCTTCTGGCATTATGTACTGGTGAGTGATACGGAATTTCAGAGAAAATTCACATATCCTAAACATCAATGTGGCTTTGTGATTGTACTAACTATGCAAATGACAATGTTTTTATGCTTTCTCTTTAATACTCTGTATCTTGTTTTATTAAATACAAGCAAATAGGTTTGATGTTACAAACTTCTCATGTCTTCAAAGGGAAGGGATAGATTTAATTATTTTGCACTTTGCTTGCAGTTTAGAGAAGCTGTTGATAAAGAAACAGTGACCACATTCTAAATTAAATGTTTAAAAATGTATTCTGTGATTAATGATTTTATCTAATACAAATCCACAACTTAAAGCTATGGTCGATTTTAGCAAACAACATACCTGTAATTACTGACAGTGTGCCGTTTTATCAGATCTCAGACAATAAATTTGGTTTGAGATCTCAGGTGTAACTATAAAACACTATTAATAGGAACGTACATAAAAATAGCCAGACCAATAAGTTTTAGGGTTTACTACATAACGAATCTGCCTTGCTATTTGTCACTTAAGTGAAACAGACATTTTGGGGAGCAACGGCATGTGCAAATGAAAATTTTTGTTTGGCGCCAAGAATACTTAGTCCTGGAACCCGGAAACCACTGTAAACCATCAGAATGACCACACTCTGCTGACAGCGCAGAAAAATCTTCTTCCTTTCACTGCTGTAGTGCGATAGCTACAATTATTTTTAGTGCACAGCTTTACCCTCAGAAATCTTTCTTTTTTTAACTTTTTTAATTATTTTATTAATTACACTTTATTCATGTTATATCCCCCCATAAGCCTCTCCCTCCTCCCCTCCCTATCCCACTCTCCCTCCCCTTTCTGCATGCATGCCCCTCCTCAAGTCTACTGATTTAGGCAGAAATCTTTCTTTAACGTATTATTCTCATCCTATAGCCTAGACATTCTCTATTGATAGAATTCCCACCTACTTCATTCACTTCTCTGCCACAGCTACAGCCACCATAATTCTATGGACATACCTGCATATAGAAACTCTTTGTTTAGTGGACAAAACAGTAATTACAGAGCCCTGTTTCTGCATGTCTTATAACAAAGGCCATTTGCTTGGAACATTTATACTTATTGTTGCAATTTTTTTCACAAATTGCCAATAATTTAGTTGTAGTTCGTAAAGTGTGGAACTCAAACAGGTAACATAAACATACCTACAAGTTCATTGAAAGTAATGATTTCATATCGTGGATAACAGTAAATATACACCTTAGATACACAGATTAGAATTCTAGAGGTGGATATTTATCACCCTGTACAAAATTCAAGTCCAAGTGGACCGAAGACCTCAATAGAAAACCAGACACGCGAAATAAAATAAAAGAGAAAGTGGGTAATAGCCTTGAACTCTTTGGCATGAGAGACAACTTTGTGAACAAAACATTATCTTAGGCTCTAAGATCAACAATTAGTAAATGGGGTCACATGAAACTAAAATGCTTCTGTAAGGCAAATGACACTATCAATACAAACAAACAAACAACAACAAAAAAAAAACAAAATCACAAAACAGCTGCTTACAGATTGGAAAAAGATCTTCACCAACCTTACATCCAACAGAGAGCTAATATCCAGACTATATAAAGAACTCAAAAAAGTAAATTTCAACAAACCAATAATCCAATTACAAATAGAGTACAGAGTTAAGCCAAGAATGCTCAACAGAAGAATCTCTAATGACTGAGAATCACTTAAGGAAATTTCCAACATTAGGCCATCAGGGACCTAGGGAAATATAACTGAATACTAAATAATTGAAATGATCCTGAGATTCCACTTTACATACATCAAAGTAGCTAATACCAACAACTCAAGTGACAGCACAAGCAGGTGAGGATGTGGAGAAAGAGGAATACTCCTCCATTGCTGGTAGGAGTGCAAACTTGTACATCATTTTGGATATCAATCTGGCACTATCTCAGGAAATTATGAATAGTTCTCCCTCAAGACCCAGCTATACCACTCCTGGGCATATACCCAAATGATGCTCCACCATACTACAAGGACATTTGCTTAACAATGTCCATAGCTGCTTTATTAGTAATAGCAAGAAACTAAAAAGAACCTAGATGTTTCTCAACCAAGGAATGGATAAAGAAACTGTGGCACATTTACACAACGGAATACTATGCAGATATTAAAAATAAGGAAATCATGGTATCTTCAGGCAAATGGATAGAACCAGAAAAGATTATCCTGAATGAGGTAACCGAGAACCAGAAAGACACATGTAAGTTAATATTAGCCAAGTATTACAAGACAACCACACGACAACACACAGGCCCAAATAAGCTAGATAACAAGAATGACCCAAAGGAGGTTGCTTGAATCTCACTCAGGGGAAATTGAATAGGTATTGGAAGTGGATGAAGAGAAGGAACTCTGTAGGAGATGGTATGAGGATGGAAACTAGGGTGGGGACCATGTGGGTGGAGAGCGGAGACAGAGGAGAGAGGGTTGAGAGAGAGAAGGGGAAATGAAGGGGGAATCTCTGAGGTAAGATGGAGATCTGTTATAATGTAGGCTCCTGGGAGGATATTAGTATGACTCTAGCTGAGACTTCTAATAGTGGTGGACATGGAGATTCAAGTAGCCACCTAACCACACAGGACTTCTAGTGGTAGGAAGGGAACACCAACCAACCTATGAAATCTTCAATTCAAAATGTACCCTGCCCACAAGAATTGCAGCGATAAAGAGGGGGCAGAGATTGAGGGAGTGTCCAATCATTGACTGTCCCAACCTGAGACCCACTTCATGCGAAAGAGTCAACCGTGACACTATTAACAATACTCTGCTATGCTTGCAAACTAGTGCGGTGCCTAGCCTAACTGTTCTCTGAGTGGTTCTGCCCAGAAGCTGATAGAAACAGATGCTGAGGCTCACAGCCAAACATACGGTAGTGCTCAGGTAGTGATGTAGAAGTGTTTGGGGAAGGATGGAAGGACCTAGAGGGGACAAGAAATTCACAAGAAGACCAACAGAGTCAACAAACCATGGACCATGGGGGCTCACAGAGACTGAAGCACCAACCAAAGAGCATGTGTGGACTGGACTGAGGCCCCCTAAACATATGTAACTGATGGGCAGTTTGATTTTCATGTGGGTCCTCTAGCAAGTGGAGCTGGAACTCTCTCTGACACCGACTCTGTGTCCTGCTTATGGATCACTTCCCCTTAGAGGAGGCTACCTTGTCTGGTCTCAGTGGAAGATGATACTCTCAGTCTTGGTGGAACTTAATGTGCTGGAGTGGGCTGATGCGGTTAAGAGGTGGGAAAAGGGGAAAAGGTTTGGAGGGTGAAGCCCAGAGAAGAGAAGGAAGGGGGCTGTGTTCAGGATGTAAAGTGAATAAATAAATAACCTGATTGAAAAAAAAAAAAAGTCTGTCCGTTAGGAGGGTGACTGTGTTTACTACTGACTCTATTGTTTGCCCTCAAAGGTTGATTATCCTGGGACAGGATCCTAGAATGAGACCATGCTATTCATCACATCTGAATCTGTACATATGAATCAAGTGGAGAGTTGCAACCCACATAAAATTCATTATCCAGGAAAGAATAGGTTAAACTCCAAGGAAATGGATGCTAGGTACTTGGAAGTATGCCAGGAGATCTCTCTGATCATTTCCTGTTTTTTGCCTCCTCAAATCATCCCATCACCATATTTTTCATAATATTTCCTTCTCCCAATCCAGACAGAGATGCCATAGAGTTACCAGGAGTGAGATGGGAGAGGACCTGAAGTTCTGGTGCTCTGTCAGGGCAAGAAAACAAAACCTTCCTATCAAGAAATATTCATTAAAATCAAGGAAATAAGAGCAAGCACAATTGTTTCTAAGCATCTGGTGAGGTGATAGAAATGATGTAGCTAGGGTATATAAAAATTATAGACTTTATCACCAAAAATTTTATATTGCTATATAGCAAATATAGATAAGGTATTACTAAAATCTCTGAGCCAAGGCAGCAAATTAAGCAAAAAACCAAACAGCATAGACTCACTGAAATTCCTAAATTTGCTCAACTTTTATTTAAAATTAATATTGTTTTAGCAAAATTTAAGGATTAGGTAATGTTGCTTTAATTAATTTAATTTCTATTCTTGTTTATCATTTAATGCAGTATGACATGCATAGAAAGAAGTATTTTGAATCAGTGAAAAAGAAGTAATATATGTAGTCTTATAGAGATAAAAAGGAAGAGTCATGAGTTAGCTGTCCTGTTCCTGCATTTCTCTACTCACATATTGTTTCAAGCAAAAATAAAACAAACGAGTTTAAGTATAAACAACTGAGACATACGCCCAGTATCTGTGAATACCATGTCATTTTGCACCATTTAGCCAAAAATCGGGCTGCCCTGGTTTCATGGATATAGTCAGAGAACAGCCATCTTCAGTCTCAAGCAAAAGAACTTTGTCACTCACTGCAGTAAGAGTAGGGTGAGTGTGGCTGTTTTCCAGTGCCAGTCCTCAGGCTTGCAGTGTCCTCCCACGGCTTGACACCAAAGGGCAAGGGAGCTACATCTATATGACAGGACTCTTCCTAATATCTGGTAATGGCCTGGGCGCCAAAGGACACATAATTTCTGGACAACCAGAAATCTACCTTCTACCCAGATTAAAACATTACTTCAATTTGCCATTCTGGTCACTCTACAAATATTGCTAAGCAAATAGTCCAGAGAACAAGCTGTGACTACTTCGTTGTATAAGTTATTAAAAAAAAAAAACCGCAAAGGTCTCTTGAGGAATGCATGTGTGTTTTCTGTCACATAGTAGGTGATACTTTGTTTAATAAAGGGAAGGCATATGATCCATTTATAAATATTATTTTTAGAATTACTTGATAGTAAATATTCATATATTATAATGTCAAAGTGAATGCAACTATTATAACCCTTTTTTCTAAAATCAATCAATAAACACTTAAATGTGGCTTTCACATATATTAAGAATTAAGCTTTTATCTGTCCTGTAATAAGTTCATAATTCAATATCAAAATCTTAATAAAGCCACAGTGTACTGGACCTAAAATATGCAAGTGAATGCAATATAACTTAGCACACTCTTATATGACAAATGAGTTGAATTATATTTTAGTGACCCAATTGTGTATAACAGAGTGGTAAAGACAAGCTCAGTTATTTAAAAATGAAAAAAAAAAAAAACTTCCTTGGAAGAAGATATGACTCTAGACTTCTTAAAGGCAAAGGACTTTCCTGATAGAGAAGAAGGAAATGCAGATTTAAGACACATTATTATTTTTATTTTTTATATTTTGTTTTTTCAAGACAGGGTTTCTCTGCGTAGCTGCGGCTCTCCTGGACTAGCTTTATAGACCAGGCTGGACTCTAACTCAAAGAGAGTTGACTGCTTCTGCCTCCCTGAGTGTTGGGATTACAGGCATAATCCCCCTCTTGGCTAGATTAATTTTTTAATAAATAGATTAAAATGAATGTTAGTGTTTGAAGTACCAACCCCCTAATCATGTCAAATATATGAATATTGTTTTAAGAAAATATAAACACTTAGAATTGTTATCAAATTTAAATAAATACATTTAAAATAAAAGAAATTTGTTTAAGAGTGTATAGAAAAAAAATTCTAGCATGGATTTTATCATTCTATTTCTAAAACTAGTGATGTCCATCTAAGTTAAATGTTATCCCAGAGAATTGCTCTACAAGCTAACGGGTATCAAGGCCACAGGGAAGTCACTCCTCTAAAATCATGGAGTCAAGAAATACCAATGTAGTTTTTCACAGATGTTGAAAGAACAATTCTAAACATCATATAGAAAAACAAAAAAACTGAGACTAGCCAAACAATCTTGCACAATTATCGAACTTCTGGAGTTATCTCCATACCTGACCTCAGGCTGTATTACAGAGCAATAGAAATTAAAAAAAAAAAAAAAACTGCATGGTACTGGCAGAAAAGTAGGCTGGCTGATCAATGGAATAAAATCAAACACCCAGAAATAAACCTACACACCTATGCACACCTGATTTGTGATAAAGGAGCCAACATCTTCAACAAATGGTGGTAGTCTAATTGGATGTCGATATGTAGAAAATGTAAATAGATCCATATTTATCACCCTGCATAAAAGTAAAGTTCAAGTGGATCAAAGACCTCAACATAAAAGTCTGATAGAGGAGAAAGTGGGTAAGGGCCTTGAATTCACTGTCATGGGAGACAACTTCCTGAACAGAGCACCAACAGCTCAGGCTCTGAGAGCTACAATACCTTAATAGGACCCCTTGAAACTGAAAAGTTTCTGTAAAGCAAAGGACACTATCAAGAGAATGAATGGCAGTCTACAGGTTGGGAAAAGTCCTTCAGCAATCCTTTATCTGACAAAGGGCTAATATCCAGAATATATAAAGAACTCATGAAATTAAACACCAACAAACCAAATAATCCAATTAAAAAAATGGGATACAGAGCTAAGCAGAAAGTTCTCAACAGAGAAATATCAAAAGGCAGAGAAACACTTAAAGAAATGCTCACTGTCCTTAGTCATAGGGAAAATGCAAATCAAAAGGACCATGATTGCACCTTACACTTGTCAGAATGGCCAAGATCAAAAACTCAAGTGACAATATATATGCTGACAAGGGTGTGGAGAAAGGGGAACACTACTCCATTGTTGGTGAGAGTGCTAAATTGAACAACCACCTTGGATATCAAACTGGTGTTTTCTCAGAAAACTGGGAATAATGCCACCTCAAGACCCAGATATACCTCTCCTGAGCATATATCCAAAAGATTCTCCACTATACATTTGCTCATCCACATGCATAGCAGCTTTATTCACAAGAGCCAAAATATAGAAACAACTTTAGATGTCCCTCAATTGAAGAATAGGTAAAGAAACTATGGTACATTTACACAGTGGAATAGTACTCAGCCATTAAATACAAGGAAATCATGAAATGT
This sequence comes from Psammomys obesus, assembly GCF_907164565.1. Classification (NCBI taxonomy): domain Eukaryota; kingdom Metazoa; phylum Chordata; class Mammalia; order Rodentia; family Muridae; genus Psammomys; species Psammomys obesus. The sequence continues at coordinate 4,749,472 of NW_026594377.1, forward strand.
GTAGGCAAATGGATGGAACTAGAAAAGAGTGAGGTAACACAGAACCAGAAAGACACACAAGGTATATACATATTTATACACAGATTTTCGCTATGTAATACAGGATAGACATACAACAATGCATAGACTCCAAGGAGGTAAGTCCAATGGACATCTTAGGCTTCATGTCAGCCCACTAGTTAGGGCCATGGGAGTATCTCTGACAGACTATGTTGCCTGCTTTCTGATCACTTCCCCCTGATGGGGAGGAAGAGGAACTCAGTCTTTCTGACTACAATGAACTTATCACTGCACTGTGTGATAAATTAAATTAAACTGGTAAAAAATATTGTCTAAATTTCTCTAAATTTTCAGAAACTGAAGAATTATCAAATATGATTAAAAGGATTACAATATCATGTAATTCTTCGCACAGATTTGTTATGCACAAATACCCTCGCAGAGACAAACGTGTGAGACATTCTATGTTTATTTCCATAGATTCTTTGTATGTTTTCACAAATTAACATACAGTGAAGTCTTAATAGTGTGTGTCATTGTCTGAACATCTTTCCTAAGCTCTGGATTTCCATTTTCAAGTGCTACTCAACATTTTCATTTGGATGTATAATACTAAATATGTCAAGCGTTATGTGTTCAAGAATAATGAGATAAAAGCCAGTATGCCCAGGTGTTTCCTTGTGTTGTGTCCTCTGACTCCACTAACATCCTTGCTTCCACTGGAACACCTTATCAAAGTTAAAAGGTGGCATTCATTTTTCCTCAGTATTGAATCAACTCTCTGAAACTTTATCATCACAATACATCAGACAGCACAGCTACTATTGCAAGCTCTGATTATGTCACCATGACCTCTCTTGTACACTCTCAGAATGGCTTTCTAACTTCTTTCTACTTATCACCAAAAACCATCAGGCAGCATCACCAACATCTGAGGTATTGTTGGGCATGCGGTGCCTAGTGAACAGAGAAAAGCAAGCCAGATTTGCATCTGCATTGGACTGATATTGATGAGACTTTCAGCAAATTACATTTAATTGCTGTTTTAACCCACCTTTCCCTTGCTTGGATATTGCTACATAACAATCTGAGTCATTCTTTGGAGAGATGACCTCAATACTACTCGTCACTGGAGGACAATTTGCCACCACACGTCACATGCTTTTAAGATGTTCAATCCCTTTAACCTACTAACTCGGCTCCTTAAATTTCCATCTTATACATGATGTTCATCTCAATGGTATGTATAAAATTATGGAAATTTATGTACGAAAACAGATTCAATGTCTGTTAGCTGAAATTTGATCCACCTTCATGATGTAATAATGTTTAGCCGGTGATGTGAATATTATTTACAAAATGTGTAACAAACCTGAGAAATGCACTTGACACACTGTTTAAGAATGAAGAATGATTTGGAAAGCAGTGTAAGAAATAAACTGCTTAAATGTGTCCCATATGCTCATCTAGTAGAAAAGCCAGAATGCTAGCAATTTTTTTTTACTTATGAGAGAGGCTTTCATGATCTTATTTGTGTATTTCTGTATTTCCTAAATTTGTATTCATTTTTAAAATATTTAATTATATGTGTTTGAATATTTTCCATGAGTATAAGTGCCGGTAATTCTTCCAAAGGCCAGAGAAATATGTAGGCTGCCCTGTACCTGACATTATAGACAGTCTCGTGCTTCGTGAGGAAGCTGGGATCAGAACTGGGTAGGGACTGCGCCATGACCCAGATACACTAGTAATCACTGAGTTATCTCTGAATCCCCTTCACTTTGTGATTTTTCTTTGGGTTAGTACTTTTTTTGTTCTTGGTTTTTGTTGTTGTTGTTTTTGTTTTGTTGTAATTTTATTAAGGATTTAAGTATTCTTTTTAAAAATTATTTATTTTTTAAATTCTATATTAACTACAGTTTATTCACTTTGTATCCCACCTGTAGGCCCCTCCCTCCTCCTATCCCAACCTCACCTTCCATCCCTCATCTCCTTCTATGCTTCTCTCCAAGTCTACAGATAGGGGAGGTGCTCCTCCCCTTTCATCTGATCCTAGCTTATCCAGACTCATCTGAACTGGCTGCACTGTCCTTCTCTGTGTCCTGGCAAGGCTGTTCCCCACTCAGGGGAGGTGATCAAAGAGCTAGCCACTGAGTTCATGTCAGAAACAGTCCCTGGTCCCCTTACTAGGGTACCCACTTGGATACTAATCTGCCATGGGCTACATCTGAGCAGGGGTTCTAGGATATATCCATGAATAGTCATTGGTTAGGGTATCAGTCTCAGAAAAGACCCCTGTACCCAGATATATTGGTTTTGCTGCTGTCCTTGTGGAGCTCCTGTCCTCTCCAGGTCTTCCTATCTCCCACTTCTTTCCTAAGATTCCCTGCACTCTGCCCGAAGTTTGTTTATGAGTCTCATTATCTGCTTTTATTCAGAGGCCCTCCATGGAATGCTCCTGTCCTGTTTCCTGTTTTCTCCTTCTTCCAAAGTCTGTCCCATTTGCCTTTCTGAGAGAGGATTGATCATTTTATCCAGGGTCCTCCTTGTAGCTCGGTGTTCAGATTTTTCTAAGTTTATCCTATATTATATGTCTATATCCACTTAGAAATGAGTATATATCGTGTGTGTCTTTCTGTTTCTGGGATACTTCACTCAGGATGATCTTTTCTAGATCCCACCATTTGCAAATTTCATGATTCCCTTGTTTTTAATTTCTGAGTAGTATTCCATTGTGTAAATGTACCACAATTTCTGTATCCATTTTTCAGTTGAGGGACATCTGGGTTGTTTCCAGGTTCTGGTTATTATGAATAAAGCTGCTACAAACATGGCTGAGCAAAAGTCCTTGTTGTGTACTTGAGCATATTTTTGATATATGACTAAAAGTGGTATAGCTGGATTTTGAGGAAGCACTATTCCCAATTGTCTGAGAAAGCACCAGACTGATTTCCAAAGTGATTGTACAACTTTACATTCCCACCAGCAATGGAGGAGGGTTCCCCTTTCTCCACATCCTCTCCAGCATGTGTTGTCACTTGAGTTTTTGATCTTAGTCATTCGGATGGGTGTAAAGTGAAATCTCAGGGTCGTTTTGATTTGCATCTCCTTGATGACTAAGGAAGTTGAGCATCTCTTTAAGTGTTTCTCTGCCATTTGATATTCCTCCACCAAGAAGTCCGTGGTTGACCTATATCCTATTGGTCTCTGTTCAGGGTTTTTCCCCTTTCTACCCAGAAGCCCCGTTGTTGTTGTTTTGGGTTCAGCTGCCCCTCCGCTCACCAATTTCAGAGTTTCAGATCCTCTGTCCCTCAGATACCCTGTGTGCTAGTCGCTGCCATCTTGGATCTCCTTGTTCTTGTTTTTTGAAACAGGTTTTCTCTGTGGAACAGTCCTGGGTGTCCTGGAACTTACTCTGTGAACCAGGCTGACCTCAGACTTACAGTGATCTACCTGTCTGTGCCACCTGAGAGTCGGGATTAAAGGCATATGCCACTACCTTCCAGTGGCAGTTTTTATTTTTTATACTAGCTAATGTTTTGCATAAGAACATGCCAAATAGACTAGAATGTCTCAAAAATTGTTACGAAAATTTTCAATACTTTCCATTTGAGCACTTCTCTACAACTTACAAAGGTTAGGTACCATTCAGAAAAAACATGACTAAAAGTGCGTGTCTCGGGACAAATTCTATAGTCCTGATGCCCAACTGTCCTATGACTAAGAAATGTCCCCAGAAAAAGAGAGAAGACACTTCGCCAGATATGCAGAGATCACACATGCGGAATTTGAGAGAATTATTTTTAATAATTAATATACAGGACAATTTTACCGTAACATAGATGAAAGAATATCTTTACTTTTTCACACATACCATTCTAGAAATACAAAATAATTTCATTTGTATCCAAGTGAAATTAATATTGTTACAATACTACAGTGAAATTGTAAATTTTGGAATTGTACGTCTAGTCTACTTGTCAGTAAGCTATCACCTGTGATGTATATCTATCGTCTGGTCTTTTATATATCTACATATTTCTATTTCATCCTCTATGCACCATCTATATGACTATATTATCTGTCTTTCTGTCATCTATCTAAATATATAAATAAAAAAGTCAAATGACAGTATTTGATAACATATTTATACTTGTATTTCTAAACTAAAAGTCCTAGTCTTATGAATGCATTTTGTTTTGTATTACTTTTTGAACGATTGTGTTCCTGTAAAGTCAGAATGACAATACTGCTTTCCTCTAGCTTTCTGTCCTGGAAGACAACTTTCATGTTTTCAGTGTTTTTAACATTATCAGTGTTTTTTACATTTTTACATTTTTTTACATTTTATCAGTGTTTTTAACATTATGTTATCAGTGTTTTTAACATATTTTAACATTGTAACCTAGAATCCCTGCTCAGATGTAGCCAATACCAGTTCAGTATCCAAGTGGGTACCCTAGAAAGGGGAACAGGGACTGTCTCTGACATGAACTCAGTGGCTGGCTCTTTGACCACCTCCTCCTGAGCGGGGAACATCCTTGCCAGGGCACAGAGGAGGACACTGAAGCCAGTCCTGATGAGACCTGATAAGCTAGGGTCAGATGGAAGGGAAGGAGGATATCTCCATCAGTGGACTTGTGGAGGGGTATGGGAAGAAATGAAGGAGGGAGGGTGGGACTGGGAAAGAATGAGGGAGCAGGCTACAGCTGGGGTACAAAATGAATAAACTGAAATTAATATAAAAAATAAAAAATTAATTAAAAATGAGTTTGCCAAGCATCAGGTTCTTTGGCTTTTGCAGAGACCTCTTGAATTTGCCCATGTGGTCTTTTCTCCGCATTGTTATCTGAAGAGTGAGCTGGAAGAGAAACTAATGTCCAGAAAACCAGACACTTTTTATACTATGAATGTCAGGCTGCTGTGGGTTTTTGTTGTTGTTGTTGTATATTTTTTTGTCACTGACTCAGATTCCTGTATCTTCTGCCAGCATCTGTAACCGACACACTAATATGTTATTCTGCAAGCAATGTAACACTTGGATTTATATTAGTTCTTGTCTCTTGTGTTGCAAATCAAAGTGGTCATTATAAGGGGCTAAAAAGGATCAGAAGGCTTAGAAACAAGGTGTGATAAGTATATTGGAATAAAACTATGAGATGAGTCAACTCATTCTCGAACTTTTCTCAGAATCACTGTTTCTATCTATGATACAAATTAATAATATCTCTTTTTAGAATGTAATGTGTATTAAACATATTTTTTCCACTTTTCTGTTGATTTTTCTTTTAATTCTCCTGAGGCTGGGGATGCAGATCACTGGTTAGATATTTGCATAGCATGTGCGATACCAGGTTCAGTTGCCAGTATGAGGAATGGATGGGGGGCTAGATAATTAAATCTTAAAACCAAATATAAATGGATATAATACGTTCATCAATTCTCCCAAATATTTCATAAAGAAAATGGAGAGCAAGTTTGTCTCGAAAAAGCAAAGCATGTGGTTTATAATATTCAATATCTTGTTAATAACAATGCTATTTTGAATCAGTTAGAGAAAGGTCTACGTGAGAGGGCTGCAAAGATAGCTCAGCAGTTAAGTGTGCTTGCTAAATTTGCAAAGTTCCCACATTCAATACCCAGCACTCATATGTTGACCTACAATGATCTGTATCTCTTGTCTTTTGGGATCTGACATGTTACTCTGCCCTCTTTGGGCACCTTCAAGCACATAGTGCACACAAATTCACAAATGCACACTCATACAGTCATATAGAGATAACAAACAACAGCTAAGTAGAACTTAGTTCTAAAAAGAGAGAAATGTTTATTTAAGTGCACCAGAAAGATGAGGTATTCTTTTTGATGTGGTTTCATATTAAAATACATTATACTGTTCACAGGTGGTCTCTGTTTAATTGGTAATGCTGTGTCATATGGGATTTGAGAGAGAACATCATGAGTCTGGTGTTTCTTCTTCAGTGCTGCCATGTCTGAATCCAGTAAAGGCCCTTGAAATGTGTGAAAATGTCCCACAAGATGCAGAGAGTGACAATGGGCAAGGACAAACAAACAGGCAACGATTGCCAGGGATAGAAAAGATGCCAGCATCACCTACCTCATGGTTTTCTAGTTTGTGTAAAGAAAATTGTTTTGTATTTGACTAGAAATACTTAGATCTCAGGTTTGTTTTTAGTCCCAGAACACGTTAACTTTGAAAAAAAGGAAGCATTTTCCTAGCTGTGCCTAGCCCACAGGAGACATTTAAGGTAGTGTGCTTCACTGCAATTTCCAAGTGTTAGTGCCATTACATGAAATAACTTCATTTCAGTCCATAAAGACACAGTTCAAGTCAAACATCAGCCTTCTTTTCCAAACTTATACTCTCCTTTCATGTTGCACATATTTGTGTTGTGTGTTTTAGTTTACATTCTGAAAGATGAAAATTATAATTAAGTATGCTTCATTCATTTTCCTTTTGTAACACTGGACTCATTTCCTCAACATTTTGAACAAGCTGTTATTCAGGCTCTGAAAAAAGATACTTGTGCATGTTCCTTTGTTGGAATATCAGTCTCAGAAAAGACCACTGTGTCCAGATTTTTTATTCTGTTGCTCTCTTTGTGGAGCTCCTGTCCCCTCCAGGTCTTTCTATCTCCCCCTTCTTTCATAAGATTGCCTGCACTCTGCCCAAAGTTTGGCTATGAGTCTCAACATCTGCTTCCATACCCTGCTGGGTAAAGTCTTTCAGAGGACCTCTGTGGTAGGCTCCTCTCCTCTTCCCTTTTTCCCTCTTCCAATGTCCATGCCATTTGCCTTTCTGAATGAGGACTGATCATCTTACCCAGGACCCTCCTTCTTGATTAGCTTCTTTAGGTGTACAGATTTTAGTATGATTACATTTTATTATATGTCTAATATTCACATATGAGTGAGCATATACCATGTGTGTTTTTTGTTTCTGGGTCACCTCACTCAGAATGATCTTTTCTAGTTCCCACCATTTGCCTGCAAATTTCATGATTCCCTTGTTTTTAATTTCGGAGTAGTATTCCATTGTGTAAATGTACCACGATTTATGTATCCATTCCTCAGCTGAGGGGCATCTGGGTTGTTTCCAGATTTTGGCTATTACAAATAAAGCTGCTACAAACATTATTGAGCAAATGTCCTTGTTGTATACTTAAGCATATTTTGCATCTATGTCTATGAGCATATATATGAGCTGGATTTTGAGGTAGCACTATTCCTAATTGTCTGAGAAAGCACCCAACTGATTTCCAAAGGGCTTGTATAAGTTTATATTTCCACCAGCAATGGAGGAGGGTTCACCTTCCTCCACATCCTCTCCAGCATGCATTGTCACTTGAGTTTTTTGATCTTATTCATTCTGATGAGTGTAAGGTGAAATCTCAGGGTCATTTTAATTTGTATTTCCCTGATGACTAAGGACGTTGAACATTTCTTTAAGTGTTTCTTTACCATTCAATTTTCCTCTATTGAGAGTATGTAAGTGGGAGGAATTAAAAAATAAATAGGCGTGATAAAACAAAAGCTATAGTAAGCTAGTAAATCCACAGTCTTACAAAGTTACAAGTTTTAGTGAGAGTTTAAGGGTTACCTATATTTGATTGGCCACTTGACTATCAGTCAAGGCCACACTCACTGAGGTTTCTGTCTTTGAATTTTCTGCTTTAGGTGCCAGATTAATACTTAAAATATGGATAAATAAGTGACATAAAAGATAACAGTCATTTTAAGTACAGATTTATACTGAACCTTTTGTCATTAAAATACATCTTACTTTGCATTAAATCACATTAACTATCCTAGACTCAGGAAAAGAATATCACGTGCAGCCACTGTAGCTTGACTAACCTGCAGTCAATCTAAAGAAAACGTTCTCATGCATATGAATGCAACACTATCCACCATCATTATTTTATAGCTCTGTTATTTGACATTCAATATTCATCTTATTACCAAAAGACACCTGCTTTCTAGAAGATCTTGGAAAGTTGGATTTTTGCTTACGTTCAAGTTAGCCCATCCTTCTGTACAATCAAGCATGTATTATTCACCTATCTCATCTTTATATCAACCACCCCAATGAATAGCTGAATATAACTTTGTGACATTCCCAAGTACTTAAAAATATTTGTAGCAAGAAAAATAAGCAACTGTAACACAGAGAAGAGCTTTGGTTTAATATAGATTTTGCTCTTGTGTTATTGGCGTTCCAGTCACACCTCATCAGTTTCCTTTGCCATTATCTAACACACTGCTCTTCTGACCCTGTTTGCTTTGTCTCCTACAATAAGCCCAGAACCTGCATCTTTTTGTGGAAAGGCCCTTCTCTCAAGTCTACACCATCCAGGTACAAATGGTACCCGGAAATTTACTTCCTGAGTGTATCCCATGATTAATTCAGACAGCATAGAACACATTGAGCAGTGGCTCACTCTGGCTGGAAAGATTTCCCAAGACTAGTTCCCATGAGAACTTTTAGACTCTTGCTTAGCATCCTTCACATCCTGCCTTCCTTCTTCCTTTCCCTCCTATACACTACTGGGAAGACGTCCAAGCTATTGCTTTCACAGGGGCATTGATATGAGGCCTGTCTCCAGAAAACACATCCTAAAAAGGCCAGTGTCAAGTGCTTCTCACCAGCTCTTTCACAATAGCAGTTTTCATGGATCTCATGTTCATGGCACCTTCAGAGACTGTGGTCCACTTATCACACTAGGATCGTTCCTCAGAAGCTAATTTCATGCATGCCATCACCAGATTAATTCTCTTTGATTGTCCTTAAATTTTATCCTTAAGTTTGTATTTTGGCAGTAAAATCTGATGGAGTAAAAGATCAAGATTCAAAGGCTTGTTGCCTTTGAGACTGCACAAAACTGCATAATGTCATCTCCTTATACCATCTCCACCAAACAGGAAGGTCCTCAGCCTCTTAGTCTCACACTGAACCACAAACCACCATCTGCCAGAAGCTTGAGTGCGAACCTTGAGATGGTTACTAGGAATTCCAGTACAAAGATGCATGTATCTCTGAACTTCTCGACCCACCCCAACAATATAATATTGAATTGAAAAGAAACAAAGCCTCAACACCACAGCTCCAGAAAAGATTACAGAAAATAACAAAAAGTTTTCTGAGTTTCTTCCTGAAAATATGGCATGACCCTGACCATTAACAAAGCCTTTAGCAGATTAAATGAAAAGTATTACCTGGGTTTCTACATCAAGGAGATATAACAACTGAAACAATAAAACACACTCAACTAGTCAGTTCTCAGCCTTGTAGCAGACTGCTAATCGCTTAACCCAACTTCCATTTTCTTCTTCTCACTTTAATCTAAGGAACATAATCATCATCCTAGTCATATCATTTGATGTGAATCAGAGGAGACTTTTCCAGCCTCATTCATGTCTGGATATGGTAATAGAACTAGGATTGTTCAGTGACATGTGAGGAAACATGTCCATGAAAGCTACTTAAGCAAACTCATGAATGCTTTTCTAATTTATCTTCCATGCACACTAGTGGATCTCTTAGATGAAACATCCATTTTGGTTCATAATAACATTGAGGATAAAAAAACTCTGAGCTAAGCTGGCAAAATAGAGACAGAAGGCTAGATTCCAAATGAAGAAAGCATACCTACCCTGGTTTGCCTACAACCCTAAATTCCTTTCCCTAAGACAGAAATTCAAAGTTTCTTTTCCTGTTATATGTAGGCAAATTTAACTAGTTAACAAAGTCATTGCAATCATTTTCTTTTTTTATTTTAATTATTTTTAGTTTTATTAATTACAGTTTATTCACTTTATATCTCCCCTCTACCTCCCTCCCCCTCCCAATTCCACCCTCCTTCTTCTCCACCCATGCCCCTCCCCCAGTCCACTGATAAGGGAGGTCTTCCTCCCCTTTCCTCTGATCCTGGTCTATCAGGTCTCATCAGGAGTGGCTGCATTGTCTTCTTCTGTGGCCTGGTCAGGCTGCTCCCCCCTCAGGAGGAGGTGATCAGAGAGCAAGCCAATCAGTTCCTGTCAGAGACAGTCCCTGTCCCTATTACAGTGGAACCCACTTGGACACTGAACTGCCAAAGGCTATCTCTGTGCAGGAGTTCCAGACCATCTCTCTCTCTTTTTTTTTTATAGGGCATTTTCTTTTTTTTTTCTTTTAACTTTTTTAATTTTTTATTAATTACACTTTATTCATTTTGTATCCCCCCATAATCCCTCCCTCCTTCTTCCCCTCCCTATCCCACCTTCCCTCCCATTTCTGCATGCATGCCCCTCCCCAAGTCCACTGATAGGGAGGGTCTCCTCTCCTTTCTGATCTTAGTCTATCAGTTCTTGTCAAAAGTGGCTGCATTGTCCTCTTCTGTGGCCTGGTAGGGCTGCTCCCCCCTCAGGGGGAGGTGATGAAAGAGCAGGCCAATCAGATTATGTCAGAAGCAGTCCCTCTTCCCATTAGTAGGTAACCCACTTGGACACTGAACTGCCATGGGCTACATCTGTGCAGGGGTTCTAGGTTATCTCCATGAATAGTCCTTGGTTGGAGTATGAGTCTCTGGGAAGTTCCCTGTGTTCAAATTATCTTGTTCTGTTGCTCTCCTTGTGGAGTTCCAGTCCCCTCCAGCTCTTACTATTTCCCACTTCTTACATAAAATTCCATTCACTCTGCCCATCAGTTGGCCATCAGGCTCAGCATCTGCTTTGATAGTCTGCAGGGCACAGGCTTTCAGAGGCCCTCTGTGGTAGGTTCCTAGTTTGTTTCCTGTTTTCTTCTTCTGGCTTTCAGAGGCCCTCTGTAGCAGGTTTCTAGTTTGTTTCCTGTTTTCTTTTTCTTCTGATGTCCATCCTCTTTGCCTTTCAGGTGGGGATTGAACATTTTAGTTAGGGTCCTCTCTCTTGCTTGGTTTCTTTAGATGCATAGATTTTAGTGGGTTTGTCCTATGTTGTATGTCTATATGAGTGAGTATATACCATGTGTGTCTTTTTCTTCTGGGACAACTCACTCAGGATGATCCTTTCCAGGTTCCAGGCCATCTCTTAAAGAGAGTTCTGAGATAGAATCAATCTCTGAGGTGTATTCTTTAAAAAAAAAATTCACGATGGTTAAAAAAAATAAGATCTTAGAATTTTGTTTCATCTCTTGATTTGGAAACAAGCCCATTGAAACGTTAATTATTCAAGCCTCTTTCTCTAGTGAGACTGACAACTTTCAAAGCAGTAAAGAATGTAGAGCATGGTTGGCACAGTTTCTGATACAGACATCCACAGATACAGAAACCAGTGAGTCACAATGATGCCTGCTGAACTTCTTTGTTCCCTAAAATTGCAAATGCAGATGTGTTGCCAAAAACAGCAGGTGTTGTATCTATGCACAGTAACAAGATTTTCTTTTCAGTTGAAGTCTGGATTGGCACGGGAAATTTTCACCATCTGAAGATACCTAAGGCCTTAACAGCTTTGAAAAGGGGCTCGCCGAATAGAAATTCTTCATTTGTGTTTGATGCCTGCACATAAAAGCTGGTTCAAATGAAGGACAGCAGCAGATTCAGCGCCCATACTGAAGGGCAATGACAGCTTCCGGGTTCTCTGCTAGCCAGTTCAAAATATTAAAAAGAAATTTTAGTGATTCTAAACTATGTGACACTGTACATATTATAGAGGAACAAATTTAATTACTCCCTCATGTATCACCATGGAATTTCCAAACATATGGCTTCACCAAGTGCTTTTGAATGTGTTTGGATTCTTTCTCCTAGTAGTGTGATAAGCAGTTCTGGAAAATGCTTTAAGACCAGGCTTTGACTGACACCAGTCTAAATTTTGACAAAACTCTACTCTTTTCTAGTTGAGACTTCTCATTAAAAATTCCACAGGATCGAGGTATTTTCAGAATGGTTAAATAAAACATGTTTCTTGAACTCTTTGGCATTGTATAAAATTTTGGCAAAACTTTATAGGCATCACAGCTTTCATAAACCACCAGGCTTAGCAATCACATTAAAATTGAAAAACATATAAGCTTCGTTTATGTTTCCAAATCAAAATTGAAGTGATGTAAATAAACACAGATGTTCATAGTTGGGAGAGTGGTTAATTTTTGTCAATTCCTATCAATGGAATCTTATTCTAAGTGTTACATAATATGAAAATCATGACTGTGAATTATTCAGTATCTTAAAACAGTTCATGGAATAGATACTTATTTTAAAATAATGAAAATTTGCCAATAAACTTTGATCTTAACATTTTTTCATAAATATAGAGAAATGGAGAGAACAAAATATTTTGCATTCAGATTGGAAGTAAACAACCTACTTGCTCAATTTTCAGGCCTCTTGTTTATTGTCGCCATGAGCAAAGTTACTCTGTTTATATTTCTGTTCTCGTTTTCTCACATGCAATATGAACATTTTATCTACATTACATTATACGATTTAGAGGACTACAAAATTCTATTTACAAATCCAATTTTTTCTTAGTTTTGTTTTGTGGCCATATTCTGCTTATATTTTAAGGTTTGAATGAAGAAAATAGGCAGCTGGCAACTCAGGTGCAGTTTCTTTCCTGTTCCCCAATAGTCACATGTTGTGGATATAAACATGTTTTTGTTTTGGTCCCAGGTGTTGGGTATGGGACTGATTCAGATGGTCCATAGCAGGAGACTATTTGCTTTGTGCAGGCTCTGGGAGGAGCTCTTTGCCAGCTGCAGATAGTTTAAATCTGGCATTTACTCCCTGGAGAGAGAATAAAAGCCAGAGCCTAGAGAGTGTGGAGATCAGAGAAAGAACAAGGCTGTTCCTGCTTCCCCCTTGCTGCTCCTGGTTGCTGTTGTGAGACAAGAAGTTGGAGAACTGAAACGAGGATTGGATAGATTCGAAGAAACCGGGTGACCCTTACCAGCAGGAAGCAGCTGAGAAAGAACTGCATCTCCTCTCCCACTGATCATTTCTCCTAGCTAGCGTTGGGGTGCTGGAAGGGATTATGGTGGAGTAGGGAGAAAAAGATACAAGAAATGTAAAAGAAAAAAGGAGGTTTGGTTTTGTTTAAGTACAAGTCATATTTATATCTCAAATTTATATGCTAGTTTGACAAATCTAACCAAAAGTTATGACACTGACACGGGAGTCAAATTTGGACTGGTAATTTAATTCCTATATAGGTTTCATAAACATACGTGAAAGATCTTTGAAAATTTTTGTAGTGATCTCACCTAAGAACAAATTTTGATGTATCCTCAGCTAAACTAATAGGAAACAGTACCTCAGATAATGGAGATTATAACAAAGTACTCATATATTCTGCAGACCATATTTTTCATTTTATTCATGCTCTTGAAATAAGGTATAATGATGAAAGGTAGAAATATTTTATTAATAATGAGAAGTAGTATATACAGGGCAAGACCATAGAACTAGATTTATGCTTAAAATAAATTTTCTGGTATAAAATATAAACAGTTATGAGTTTTCCAATAATTGAATGACTTTCACTTAGAAAAGTTAAAGTCTGAAAAGTTCTCAAGAAATAGAACTGGTAAAGGTTTTAAGGTGACATATTTCATTTAATTCAAAAATTACTTTTCTTATAATGACAAACAAATGAGATAGGCTTTAAAGCACACATAGAGACATTAGCCCTCTTTCTCCTAAATTTTGTAGAATTATCCTTTGTGGTTGTGCTATACTGTGTCTTCGTAAGTGTGTGAAGAATGTCCCTCACTATCTCTAATGAAAATGTTGATGTCCCTAATTATGTGTGCTCAGGTGTGGTCCTCAGAGCAATATAGACTGACTGACCAATTCTCTTTAAGCATGATTATTTGATCCCATTCAGTGTGGTGGTTTGAATAAGAATAGTTCCCATGGGCTCATAGATTTGAATGCTTACTCACCAGGGAATGGCACTGTTGACAGGTGTAGGCTACCTGTTAGAGTAGGTGTGGCCTTGTTGGAAGAAATGTCATAGGGGATGGGCTTTGAGGTTTCTGGACCTCAAGCCAGGCCCACTGTCACTTTCTCTTCTTGCTTCCTGTGGACCCATATTAGAACTTCCAACTCCTTCTCCAGCACCATGTCTGCCTCTGTGCCACCACGTGTTCTGCCATGTTGATAATGGACTAAACTTCTAAAACCTTATATAAGCAAGCCCCCATTTAAAGGATTTCATTTATAAGAGTAACTGTGGTTGTGGTGTCTCTTCAACATAGTAGAACACTGACTAAAGCATTCAGATTCTATGATTAGTCTATTGCTTTGTTCTTTGATCTATTTGGATTCCAAAGTTATCTTAAGACACTATTGCAATCTTCCCACAACTGTCAAAATGATTAAGAACTGGGAACACTGCTCAGTGTTAGCATGCTTGCTCTCAGTATACGTAATAGCCTGAGGTTCAATGCAAAGCTCCACAAAATTACGTTAAACAATGAGTTCATACTATCAATGAAAGACAACGTGGAGTTAATTAACTAAAAGTCTTTTGCACCAGAACTTTTGGTTGTTTTTGCTCATAATGGTGTTTTTCTTCTTTGATCACATGCTCTTTTGAAATAATTCATTTTGAAGGTTATCATATTTCTTATTTTATTTTTCTTATGAATTTCAACTTTCAACATACAGTCGTGCTACTGAATTTACCATGGTGATTTTGTGTTCTGCAATTATACTCAATCAACACCTTAGTGTTGATACAGTTTTGGGTAGAGTCACTATTACAAGCTTTGAATTTCATCAGCTTTTTGATTTGTCATACTTTTCTAGATATGAACGATGAATTCATCTTTGCAAATTATTTCAGTGTTTTGGAATGAAATTATTTTTCCTAGAACTTGTATTTATTTTGACAAAATTTCATTGAAATATTCCAAGTGAGAAACATGTATTTTTGATAATGACCAATCAGGGACCTTAGTTGGTAATTTTTAAGCATTGGATCATCTAGCCATATTATATAAACCTACCTCTTTTTATTACCTTCAACACTACAAAAAGTAAATGTAATTTTTGTTGTGCTTAGAATTTTCTAGATTATTTTGAGCCCTTATTAAATTTCAACCTGCAATCCTTCATACTTTATAAGCACTGGTCTAAATGAAACTAAGATGTAGTGCACACGTTAGAACACACAGAATGGCAGAATTTGCATGAGTTTTTAATCTCGTGAGGTTTAATATTAATTATTATGCATTAGTGCTATGTAAAACATTGATTAAAATCAATATCAATGATAATTATGAAAGATATACAGGGTATTTCTTGCTCAGAACTGAAAAAACTTACAAATTTAAAACAGGCATTGCTTAGAATTTTTCTAGAATGTACATATCCATATAAAACCAGAACTTGGGTAATTTATAAGCTGAGAACATAGGATGGGTTTCAGTGTGGTAAAACCACATACTCTTGTTTGCCGGGATGATCTCAGTTCATCCAAGCTGGCTGACATCTGGTCAATCTCCCCCTCCTACTGAGATCAATCCTTCTTTAGAATTCAGATTGTTCTCATCTCAATAGCAAGGAACTGTTCATTTGGAAGGGTTTGAAAGGGGTGGAAACTGAAATGGTATTGTTTCTTAATGATGAATTAAATGCCCAAGAGATAGGAAAGAGTTATGCAATCAGTTTACGATAGGCCAAATACATCAATCCATTCTATTAAAATATCCAAACATAAGAATCTGGTTTGATACTGATTTTTTAAATGTACAATATACTGTATTTTTTCAATACATAAAATAATAAAAGCCTACATATTTCTTCCCTCTCAAAACTTTTCAGTGAGAACCTTCCTAGGTCTTTCTTATAAGGTAATACTAGGTGACAGAATAATCATCAGTAACCATTCTTGAAAGCATTAATAATATTTTTTCATAAAGAAAGCACAATTTCTCTTTGTCAATCCAGTCCTTTGGTGAGGATTATATTATTTCTCACAAATCTGAAAGCTAAGTGAAAAAGTTAGGTTTTCCCTTAAAAAAAAAAAAAGAATTAGTAGTGATTAAAGAGAAACAGTTTGAGACTTGAGGAAATGGCTTAGTAACTAAAGAGCCTTTTGTGGGGGCAGGAAAAGCTGAGTTCAATCTCCAGCTTACACTTTTACAAGCCAGGCATGGCAGTATGTGCCTGTAATTCAAATGAAGGATCTCTGGGGCTTATGCCAGGCAGTCCTGTCAAATCAGTGTGTTCAAGGTTCAGTGCAAGACTGTGCCTGAAATCATAACATGGATAGTGACTGAGGAAGATTCTCCAGGTGGACATCTGGTGTAGACACACATACACAAACATATATACACACACAGATAAAATACAATAGGTTAGTCTCAAATATGAAGAAAGTGTTCATAGTATTGGCCATCAGGAAGCCAAACTGTATATAGCTGATACACAGATTAATTTTAAACATGAAAGGGAAGTAGACAAAATCTTCTGACTTATAATAAATATTTAAGGTCTATTCTGTGCCTTTGTGTGAGAAGCTTCACTGTTCTTTCTTTCTGCACGACATCTCTTTGTACTGTTACAGACAATACAAAGATTCCTAGTCGCAAACTCTTCTAAGATTCCTCACCTCGCCAAGTGTTTTTGGCTCCTGGTGTTGCACACAGTATATGAGATAGAAATTGACATCCTCTTCTTTCTAACTTCTGTACTTTGCTCTGAGAAAGAACTGTTTCATTCTGTCTTTTGTGAATATTTTTGTATGAAAAGGCAGTAGAATTCATATCAAACAGGTAGTTTCAATGCCCAAAATATGGCTCTGGAATCCGCATATTTAATATGTACTAAAACCAAGATGGGAAGCCATAAAAGCATTTATACCGTGAACTTTGAGTTAATAAAATCACTTATAAAATAAAGTCAGTTCTGACAGGCAAAAGCTTTGCATTCTTGTTTGATGCATCCCACAAGCTGCTGACGGGAGGATGGGTCTTTACCTGTGACAAATGCTGAACTACTACTTCCCAGCATGTCCTGAGCTTTACTACTGCCATCATTCTTCACATAACGGTTAAAAAAAAAAAAACAGATAAACTTTAGACATCCTCATTATTCTAGTTTCCCTAAAGGGAAATATCTTCTTTTCAAGAGAAGGGGCATTAAAATCCTGAAATTAAGCAACTATGATGTTGCTAAAGAAGAAGAAGTGGAAGAAGGAGGAGGCAGAGGGGAGGAGGAGGAGGAGGAGGAGGAGGAGGAGGAGGAGGAGGAGGAGAAGGAGAAGAAGAAGAAGAAGAAGAAGAAGAAGAAGAAGAAGAAGAAGAAGAAGAAGAAGAAGAAGAAGAAGAAAACTGTCTTAGTGTTTTCAATTTTTTAATTCCCAGGAACTCACATTGGCTGAGGTGATATGTTGAGCACCTGTTAATAAGGGCTTATATATTTTGGCAAGTAAAATGATATTAAAATAGTGGGCAGGGGAGGTTTCTGAGGAGATAAAAGTACTCACTATGCAAGTATGAAGATCTAAGTCCAAATCCTATGAAACCAGAGATGAACCATACTCACACACATAAAATAAATACTTTAAGAAACATTAAAATGGAAAAACCTTGTTATTGTTATTCCATACGAAGTTGAGAATTTTTCTTTTCAGGTCTGTAAAGAATCGTGTTGGCAATTTGATGGGAATTGCATTAAATCTGTAGATTGCTTTTGGTAAGATGGCCATTGTTACTATGTTAATCCTGCCAAGCCATGAGCATGGGAGATCTTTCCATCTTCTCATATCTTCCTCTAATTCTTTCTTCAGAGACTTGAAATTTTTTTCATACAAGTCTTTGACTTGCTTGGTTAGGGTTACACCAAGGTACTTTATGTCATTTGTGGCTATTGTGAATGGTGTTGTTTCTCTGATTTCTTTCTCAGCACTTTTGTCTTTTGTATACAGGAGGGCTACTGATTTTTTTGAGTTAATTTTGTATCCGGCCACTTTGCTGAAGGTGTTTATCAGCTGTAGGAGTTCCCTGGTAGAGTTTTTGGGGTCACTCATATATACTATCATATCATCTGCAAATAGTGATAATTTGACTTCTTCCTTTCCCATCAGTATCCCCTTGATCTCCTTCAACTGTCTTATTGCTCTAACAAGGATTTCCAGCACTATGTTGAAGAGATATGGAGAGAGTGGGCAGCCTTGTCTTGTCCCTGATTTCAGTGGGATTGCTTTAAGTTTCTCTCTGTTCAGTTTGATGTTGGCTATGGGCTTGCTGTATATCACCTTTACTATGTTTAGATATGTGCCTTGTATCCCTGATCTCTCCAGTACTTTAAACATGAATGGATGTTGGATTTTGTCAAATGCTTTTTCAGCATCTAGGGAGATTATCATGTGGTTTTTTTTCTTTCAGTTTGTTAATATGGTGGATCACATTGATGGATTTCCGTATATTAAACCACACCTGCATACCTGGGATGAAGCCTACTTGGTCATAGTGGATAATATCTTTGATGTGTTCTTGGATTCGGTTTGCAAGTATTTTGTTAAGTATTTTTGCATCAATGTTCATAAGGGAGATTGACCTGAAATTGTCTTTCTTTGTTGAGTCTTTGTGAGGTTTAGGTACCAACGTGATTGTTCCTTCATAGAATGAGTTTGGTAATGTTCCTTCTGTTTCTATTTTGTGGAATAGTTTGAAGAGAATTGGAGTTAGCTCTTCTTTGAAGGTCTGGTAGAATTCTGCGCTGAAGCCATCTGGTCCTGGGGTTTTTTTGGATGGGAGAATTTGGTGACTGTTTCTATTTCTTTGGGGGATATAGGACTATTTAATTGATTTACCTGGTCCTGATTCAGCTTTGGTAAGTCAAATCGATCAAGAAAATTGTCCATTTCATTTAGGTTTTCAAATTTTGTTGAGTATGAGAATTGTTAAAACAATCCTCTACAATAAAAGATCTTCTGGAGGTATCTCCATCCCTGATCTCAAGCTGTACTATAGAGCAACAATTATAAAAACTGCATGGTACTGGCATAGAAACAGAGTGGTGGGTCAATGGAATCGAACAGAAGACCCAGAAATAAACCCACACAGTTACGGACACCTGATTTTTGACAAAGATACCAAAACCATACAATGGAAAAATGATAGCATCTTCAACAAATGGTGCTGGTCCAACTGGATGTCTACATGTAGAAAAATGAAAATAGATCCATACTTATCACCCTGCACAAAACTGAAGTCCAAGTGGATTAAAGACCTCAACATAAATCCAGACACATTAAATCGGCTAGAAAAAAAAAGTGGGGAATACCCTAGAACTCATTGGTACAGGAGAAAACTTCCTGAACAGAACACCAACAGCACAGGCTCTAAGAGCAACAATCAATAAATGGGACCTCATGAAATTGAAAAGCTTCTGTAAAGCAAAGGACACAGTCATCAAAACAAAGCGACTGCCTACAGATTGGGAAAGAATCATCACCAACCCTTTATCTGACAGAGGACTCATATCCAATATATATAAAGAACTAAACAAGCTGAAAAGCAATAAACCAAGTAATCCACTTAAAAAATGGGGAACAGAGCTAAAGAGAGAATTCTCTGTAGAGGAATATCGAATGGCAGAGAAGCACTTAAAGAAATGCTCAACCTCATTAGCCATTAGGGAAATGCAAATCAAAACAACCCTGAGATTTCACCTTACACCCATCAGAATGGCCAAGATGAGAAACTCAAGGGACAACACATGCTGGAGAGGTTGTGGAGAAAGGGGAACACTTCTCCACTGCTGGTGGGAATGTAAACTTGTACAACCACTCTGGAAAGCAATCTGGCGCTTTCTCAGACAACTAGGAATAGCGCTTCCTCAAGATCCAGCCATACCACTCCTAGGCATATACCCAAAAGAGGCACAAGTACACAAAAAGGTCATTTGCTCAACCAAGTTTGTAGCAGCTTTATTTGTAATAGCCAGAAGCTGGAAACAACCCAGATGCCCCTCAACTGAAGAATGGATGCAGAAATTGTGGTACATCTATACAATGGAGTATTACTCAGCAATGAAAAATAAGGAAATCATGAAATTTGCAGGTAAATGGTGGGACCTGGAAAGGATCATCCTGAGTGAGTTTTCCCAGAAGCAAAAAGACAGGCATGATATATACTCACTCATATAGACATACAACATAGGACAAACCCACTAAAATCTATGCATCTAAAGAAATCAAGCAAGA
>NW_026594377.1:4774667-4777631 GCF_907164565.1 Psammomys obesus
TAGGACAAACCCACTAAAATCTATGCATCTAAAGAAATCAAGCAAGAGAGAGGACCCTAACTAAAATGTTCAATCCCACCTAAAAGGCAAAGAGGATGGACATCAGAAGAAGAAAACAGGAAACAACCTAGAAACCTGCTACAGAGGGCCTCTGAAAGCCAGAAGAAGAAAACAGGAAACAACCTTGAAACGTGCCACAGAGGGCCTCTGAAAGCTTCTGCAGTATAGACTGTCAAGGCAGATGCTGAGCCTGATGGCCAACTGATGGGCAGAGTGAATGGAATTCTGTGTAAGAAGTGGGAAATAGTAAGAGCTGAAGGGGACGGGAACTCCACAAGGAGAGCAACAGAACAAGATAATTTGAACACAGGGAACTTCCCAGAGACTCATACTCCAACCAAGGACTATTCGTGGAGATGACCTGGAACCCCTGCACAGGTGTAGCCCATGGCAGTTCAGTGTCCAAGTGGGTTACATAGTAATGGGAAGAGGGACTGCCTCTGACATAATCTGATTGGCCTGCTCTTTCATCACCTCCCCCTGAGGGGGGAGCAGCCCTACCAGGCCACAGAAGAGGACAATGCAGCCACTTTTGAGGAGAACTCATAGACTAAGATCACAAAGAAGAGAACCTCCCCTATCAGTGGACTTGGGGAGTGGCATGCATGCAGAAAGGGGAGGGATGGTGGGATAGGGAGGGGAAGAAGGAGGGAGGGTCTTATGGGGGGATACAAAATGAATAAATTTTAATTAATAAAAAAAATCTCAGAACAGCTAAAATAATCCTGTACAATAAAAGATCTCCTGGAGGGAATCTCCAGATATCAAGCTGTACTATAGAACAACAGTAATAAAAACTGAATGGTACTGACATAAATAAATAAATAGATAGATAGATAAATAAATAAAATAAAAAACATAATTAACTTAAAAAAAAGAACCATCAGAACGATGTAGCTTCTCTTCTATTAAACAGTCAGGGATTATAGGGAGGGAATATACAGGGACATTTAGTCTTCCAAGGTAAGTAAGTGTGTTTGTTTCCCTTTTCTGTATGACACACTTATCAACACAATCCATTGTACAGTATGCAGTGGACACCTAAGAAAATATCACTGTAATAAATGTAATTAATATATTCTTAAGCTGATCCAATAAAAATAGCAGAATCATGAATCTTCTATTCTAGAAATTTTCCTAATTACACTAATTTGTGAAATAATTTATATAATTAAAATTTGCTCAATTTATCTACTTTTTATTTCCTATGCATCTACTTTTCACTAGTCATAATTTTCCATTACTAAAATAAGGTAGAATTCCATAGCACAAATGCTCAAATTGACTATTCATCTTACTTTTAGTAGCTTGTTGTCCACATTATCAATATTCTAAATTAATGATAGAAACTGTGGACATCTTAATAAATATATTTATATGTGTGAGTGCCTGCTTTAATAGTGGCCCAAAATAATCTGTAGTTCATTATTTATGCTTTAATATTGGCCCATTCCTTTGATGTAAGTCTTTCATCACCTCACTTTAATTAATAAAAAGAAACTAAATCCATATCTAGCAAATTCTGAATGTAAGCCTTAAGAAGAACTAGAGACTTCTGTGGTATCTTGGGTCACCTGGAAAGCATTCCGAGGATCTAACTGAAGTGACCACTCTGATGGGTCATGTGGGGATAAACAAATCATAGAATTATATAGAATAAGAACTGAGCTGAGGCTTAAATGAGCTGTCAGCTGACTCCCGTCAAAATGACTATCCATTGAGAAGATGAGCAGAATCAAGAGTCTGAACCACACTGTGGTTTAAACCAGGAATAAACACAATAGTGAATGTATTTAAGATTTAAATTTTAGGATAGTTAGTTATAGGCCAATAGGCAAGTCTGTATTAATTTCCTAAATATTCAAATACCTAGCCAGATATAAATTATTGTGATAGTTAATTAATTGACAATTTGACCAGAATAAAGATAAACAAACATTTATGGGGTTTCTATGACATTATTTATAGATAGGTTAACATGAACAGGGAAGGTCCACCCTGAATATGGGCAGCACTGTTCCTTGGCTCTGGAGCACTATCCATCGCCTCTGTCCTTCCTGACCATTGATACATCAGTTGTCTCAAGGGCCTGCCATGGTAGGTTCCTAATAAGATAGTGTATGCCCTTGAACTGAGATCCCAAATAAACGTTCTTCTTTAAGTTGCTTTTAGTGGGCATTTTTTTCACAGTAATGAAGAAGTAGCTAACTGATAAATTCCTTCATTTTACAACAATGACAAGAGACAGGGCTGAGGAAGAAAATGGAGAACAGATTTTCATTAGAAGAAATACTTGAGTTGTACACTGAACTTTTCCCTGAATATCACTTCATTTTCCTTTAATTTTCTATAAACCTTGCAAGGATTAGTCATTTATTATAATTTTAAACATGAAAGAAACATTTAAAAGCATTCTGTCATTTGTATGCTACAGTTATAAACTGGCGTAGGAGTAAAATATAAAAGGTAAATATTTCAAAAGCGTGAAAATCACAGAAGCCCAGGAATTCAACAAGAGTGTTTTATGTAAAAGTCAAATTACTTTCAGAGGAAAAAAAATCCTCTAAAAATTATTGGGTAAAGGTCAGTTTTGCTATTAATGGCCATTTTTTTGCAAGTAATTATTTAAGAATGCTAAAAGAAAATATCTTGATACTAAGAAATAGTACATGATCAATTATTAAAGCCAGAAATACTCCTGATGCAAAAGCACCTACAAAGATAATTGTTTTAGATGATCTTGTTCACTGATTTTATTTGTTTGTGATGAAAAGTAATTCTACTTTTAGTAAGCACTTTTTGAAATGAATTAGCAAGGCAAACTTTTTTGAAGGAATAGTCCTCTAACAAAGCCATGAGAAAGAAAGAAAGAAAGAAAGAAAGAAAGAAAGAAAGAAAGAAAGA